>NC_133521.1:14313500-14618250 GCF_049354715.1 Callithrix jacchus | reverse complement strand
GCAATGGAAAAGATCAAACTACAGCTACAAGGAACAACATGGATGAATTTCACAGACAAAATGGTGAGCTGAAGAAGCCAGGTACAAAAAAAAAAAAAAAAAGCACTGTATGACTCCATTTATATGGATCTTTAAAACAGAAAAAAATAATCTATAGCACTAGAAACCAGAATACTGGTTATCCTTGGGAGTGTGAGGGGAGTGCTGATTTGGAGAAAGCATAGCAGAACTTTTTGGGTACTATGGACTGAATTCTGTTCTCCCAGAAGTCTTATGTTGAAGCCCTAGCCCACAATGTGATATTTGGAGATGGGGTCCTTGGGAAGTCATTAGACTCGGATGAGGTGAAGTGGGTGGGTTCTTCGGGATGGGATAAGTGTCCTTAGACACACCAGAAAGCTTGCTTTCCTCCACCTACCTCTCCCCACACATATACATGAAAGAAAGGCCACAACTACACAGTGAGCAGCTAGGAAGAGGGCCCTCACCAGAACCCAACTATGCTGCCACCCTGATCTCAGACTTCCAGCCTCCAAAACCATAAGGAAATAAATTTCTGTTGTCTGAGCCAGAACAACAGATATTTTGGTATTTTGTTATGGTGGTCCAAGCTGACCAAGGTACCAGAAATGCTCTATGCCTCAATATGGACAGTGGTCACATGAGTGAATAAATGTGTAAAAATTCCCTGAGCTGTACCCTTAAGGTTGGTTCAGTTTTTCAGAAGGAATAGCAAAAAACAAAGCACTAACTTAGCAAGAAACAACCTAGCATTAAGAAGCTGAGAGGTGGGAGACTTTTCGACTTTTCATTTTTGATTCCCTTGTCAGTGTGAATTCTTTTCCATGAGTATATGTGATCTTACATAATTTTTAATAACTTGTTAATTTTAAAACTGCTCTTAATTCCCTACTTCAGAGTGTGTGTCTCACCACTGCCCCTGAATCCTCAATGGCAATAAATGCCAAATGCATACCTGCCCCCGTGCACTCAAACTCCAACCATGAGTTTCCCGGCACACTGGTGCATCTCCTCTCAAGCACACAATTGTCACACCCATCACGCCTCCATATGCAGTTATCCACCCCCAACCCCTCCTCCACCTCTGCTCCCTGGCTTCTCTCTCTCAGGTGCTAACTCACCCTCCTTCTCCTTTGCATCTCTGTGTGCCCTAAGATTGTTTACCTACAGGTGTCCCTCCACTCTCAGACTCAGAAACCAAACACCTGTAGATAAATTTTTCCTGAGCAAGCAGGCAGGTATTCCTCATCCAAACTATTACTACTCTCTAACTAAAACTCAGGAAACCAAATACTATAGATTCAGATAACATGATATCCCTCATCCTCCTAACTCTCATTACTAAAACAGATTGACTGATTGATTTTTATGATGGAATCTTGCTCTGTTGCCCGGGCTACAGCACAATGGCAGCATCGCAGCTCACTGCAACCTCCACCTCCCGAGTTCAACCGATTCTCCTGCCTCAGTCTCCCAAGTAGCTGGGATTACAGGCATACACCACCACACCTGGCTAATTTTTGTATTCTTAGTAGAGATGGGTTTCACCATGTTGGCTAGGCTGGTCTCGAACTCCTGACCTCAGGTGATCTGCCCACCTCGGCCTCCAAAAGTGCTGGGATTACAGGTATGAGCCACAATGCCCGGCTCCAAAACAGATTTAAATGTTGTATTTTTGCAACATCCTCTACCTGTTGCTTCCATCCCCTTCACTATCACACAAGGCCAGACCTTCATTCCTTTAAGTCCAGGTCCTTGTTAGATGCTAGAACATGGTTTTCCTCATTCTAGCTCCTCCCATTCCATGCACTCTAATCTCTGTGGCCACTTCTGCCTTTTTTTTTTTTTTTGAGATGGCGTTTCACTGTTGTCCCCCAGGCTGGAGTGCAGTGGCATGATATCTGCAACCTCTGCCTCCCAGGTTCAAATGATTCTCCTGCCTCAGCCTCCTGAGTAGCTGGAATTACAGACATGTACCACAATGCCCATCTAATTACTGTATATAGCAGAGACGGGGTTTCACCATGTTGGCCAGGCTGGTCTCGAACTTCTGACCTCAAGTGATCTGCTCGCCTCAGCCTCCCAAAGTGCTAGGAATACAGGCAAAAGCCACTGAGCCCGGCCCCACCTCTATTTTTCTGACACAGCTGTTGCCCCTGCTCAAAAAAACTCACTGGTTCCCACTCACAGGGATCCAGGTGAGACACTGCCTTTAACTTTCTGACTCCCAGAATAAACCTTGTGTACCAGTCACCTGATTTACTTGGTTCCTGATCATCCTTATATATGCCCTGTTGTATGCCATTTATCCCAAAAAGAAACACCTATCCAACCTTCCACTGTAGCCCTGAGCTCCAGCCAGCTCCTTCACTCTTTAGCTAGATGACTTTGGGCAAATTAATTACTCTCTCTGGGCCTCATTTGTGAAATGAAAAAATAACTGTACCTTCCTCACATGCTACATAGTAACTACTCATTGGCTATCATTATTACAACCAACTCAAGTCATACCTACAAAATGGTCTTCCTCAATACACATCCTATAGAAATTTTCCTCATCTAAATTCCTTTTACTCCATTCATTTATTTGCCTGACATCATCTCCTGAGCTCTGCTGTGTATTAGTCCCCACTATGGGCTTTATTTGTATCATCTAATGTCATCTTCACAGCAGCCCTCTGGTGTCCAAAGGGACCAAGTAAATCAGGTAACTGGTACACAGGTTTTTCAGCAGGGGCAACACCAGTGTCAGAAAGACAGAGGTGGCCACAGAGAGTGCATGGAGTGGGAGGGGCTAGAAGGAGGAAGGCCATGTTCTAGTATCTAACAAGGACTTGGACTTTCCCCATCTTCCTCATTTCAGTAAACAGTATCTTCATGCTAGAAGTTGTTCTAGCCTAAAACCTTGGCATTGCCCTTGACTTCTTTTCTCCTCTTAAACCCTACATTAGCAATTCATTTCTACACTAAATTTATTCATAAAATACATACATGAGGCAGACCTACTTTTGGTCTCTTCTCCCACTCTCACCCCAGTGCAAGCCACTCTCATGTGTCTCATCTGGGTGATAAAGTAGCCTCTTGTCTCCCTGTTCTTACTTTGGCCCCTTCCATTCCCCAGTCTGTTCTCCACGCTGCACTGGGAAGGAGGCTTAAGAGGCTCAAACCTTCAATAGCCCCCACCAGTCAGAGACTGAGATCCAAAGTCTTTACCCTGTGCTGTGAGGCCTACATAACTGTCCCCTGACGCAATTCCTTCTGCTACCACTCTTCCCCAGGATTACATGTTTTGGTCCTACGGCCTTCCGCTCTTCTTCAAATATGCTAAATACACTGCTGGCTTGGGCTTTCGCAGTCACTGTTTCCTCTGCATCTGCAGGAATATTCTCCTTCAAAATACCTACCTGGCTCACCCCCTTACTTCATTCAGATCTCTGCTCAAAGGTCTCCTTTTTAAAGAAGCTTCTCAGCACACCCCAGCTGAAGCAGCCCCACCATGCACGCTACCATATTTCCGTTTTATCTCCTTGGTAGCATGTTATCAATTCCTGGCATCACATGTCTATCTGTTTGTTCATTTATTGTCTGTCGCCTAACAGGCTCCTTGAATCTGGGAACCTTGTCTGGTCTGTCCACAGCTTCTCACTGAACAGCAGCACCTAATGCTCAATAAATATGTGCTAAATGAACGAAGGAAGCAAGATAAGACTATAACTTTGGTGTACCTTACAGATCAATGTAGGAATTTTTGGCAAGGTTTGGGGAAGGTTCTTCTGGCAGTTAGCAACTGTGTATGGAAGATCTAGATGTTTGAGGACACTGTTGAAGCTATTAAAAAAGTATAAAGCTACAAAATATTTCAAACTTTATGTTATTTAGGGGAGAAGAGATGTAAGTATTAATAGACAATAACATACTGCAAGTGAGCTAGGAGGACTCTATCAAAATATAAGGGATTCTCATATCTCTATGTCCAGCCCAACTCTATTCCCAAGCCAGTACTTCCAACTGTCCACCTGATGATATCTATACCTGGATGACGCACAGGTGACTCAAACTACACATGTCCCAAATCAGACGCATCACTTCTCTCTCCTTAGCCACTGCCACCACCTACTAATGCTTCCTTCTCCTGGGTTCCCAGACTCTTTTGATAAAACAATAAGCACACAGTCAAGTAAGCCAGAAACCACCTTCCAGTCACCCCAGGGTCCCCCTTCACCTCCTCAACACTCAGCCATTCTCAAGATCTACCTCTCAAACTTTTTGCAAAGTCATACCCTTGTCTCTTGCCCCTTCTCTGACTTGATGCCAACTAAGTCTTCTCGTTCCTCCAATCAACCTTCCCGTGGTCAGAAAGGTCTTTCTGAAATGTTTTCCTGCCTTAAGTCCACCAGGGACACCTTCCATCCCCTTCAGGATAAAATGCTCATGTTCTGACAGAGCTATAAAGGGTGCTCTCCACAGAACAAACACTGCCACCCTTATTATCCTCATCTCTCACCGCCTTCCCCCTATTATACCCTAGCAATTCTCTATCCTCTGGAGCATCTCATGTTTCCTCCCTTCATACTCCAGTACATGCTAAGTACACACTCTACAACACATCCCCATCCCTATCTTGTCAAATGGGGAACTCTAACGTATGCTGCAGCCAGCTGGGGCAGTCCCACCTATGTCAACCCCCTCCCACACTATTCTGCATCTTCTATATTGTTCTTCCCTAGTGCAGTAGTTGTGATTATTTCTCCACCCATATGTCTCCCTCTCTAGTGGCAAATTCCCATAGGGTAAGGTCCACAGATGCTCAACTCTGAGTCCTCAGCATTAGGTCTGGCAGATAATAGGTACCAGATACATGCCTGTTGAATTAAAACTGCCTGTTCCCTGAACACACCTTGTAAAAGATCTTCCCTCTAACTCCACATTATTTAAATAAACTTTTTCATGAGGAGTGGGCCCTCTTACCTTCGGATCTTTGCTCTGACCTGTCCCTCTCCTTGGTACATCCATCTTTCCGTCAACTTTATTTTCTACTTCAGTTCATCAGGAAGCAGGTTAAGACCCTCAGGCTCACCACATCTCCAAATGCTCACACCTCAGGGTCTTCGAACCTGCTCTACCCCCTACTTGCAATACTCTCAGATAGTCCCATGACTTGCTTACCCCCTACCTGCAATATTCTCAGATAGTCCCATTATTCAAATATACCTGTCCTCCCTTAGGAAACAGTCCTGACATCACATTTTTTTAATCTGTGCTTTTATTGCTAGTGGTGCCCTCCATATGCACATCAGTTAAATGAAGGCAGGCCTGTCTCATTCACCACTGTATCTCCATGCCCACAACAGTGCCAGTAACATTCATCTAGTTCATATTTTTTTGAGCACCTACTGTGTGCCAGACCTAGGTGCTAGGAATACATGAGGGAACAAAACAGATAAAAATCCCCTCACTCATATTCTACAGGGAGAAGACAACAATATGCAAGAAAAATACGTAAAATGTAAGTGCTAAGAACAACTGAAGAGACGAAGGGAGGCGGGAAGTGAGGAAAGCCTCACTAGGTGACCCCTAGTAAAGACCTGAAGAAGTGAGTGCAAACTACATGGATATTAAATTGCAAGCACAAGGGGAGAGAGCAAATGAGACTGGGAAAGTAACAGTGGGTCAGATTATGTAAAGCCTTATAGCTCACTGTAAGGGGTTTGTCTATCATTAATAAGATGGGGACTCACTGGAGGGATTTTTTCTTTTTTTTTAATAAAGGAATGGTACAGTCTGACAGCCTGTGTTTTAAGAAGATCCCTCTAGCTGGTATGCTGAAAATAGGAGCCAGGACAGAAGCAGGGAGACCAAGTGGCAAACTATTTCAATAATCCAAAAGACAGGTGGTGACTTAGCCCAGGACGGCAAGTATTATTTGCAGTGCGAAAAAGAGAGGGCTGGGTGTAGTGGCCCACACCTGTAATTCCAACACTTTTGTGGGAGGCTGAAATGGGCAGATGACTTGAGGCCAGGAGTTCGAGACCACCCTGGCCAACATGGTGAAACCCCGTCTCTACTAAAAATACAAAAAATTAGGTGGGCATGGTAGCATAGGCCTGTTAATCCCAGGTACTCAGGAGGCTGAGGCAGAATTGCCTGAACCCAGGAGGCGGAGGTTGCAGTGAGCCGAGATAGCGCCATTGCATTCCAGCCTGGGTAACAAGAGCAAAACTCCGTCTCAAAAAAAAAAAAAAAAAAAATTAGCCAGGCAAGGTGGCACACGCCTGTAGTCCAGCTACTCTGGAGGCCGAAACAGAAAAATCGCTTGAGCCTGGGAGGCAGAGGTTACAGTGAGCTGAGACAGCACTACTACATTCCAGCCTGAGTGACAGAGGGAGACTGTCTCAAATAAAAAAAAAAATAAAAAAAAAGAAAAGGAAAAAGAAAGAGAGCAGTCAATGACGTCTCAAAGGTTATTAGCCAGCGTCTTTCCTATTATTGAGATGAAAAAAAAAAAGGCAACAGGATCAGTTTGGGGAGGGTAATAAAGGGGAGCTTGCTAGCCTTCTCTTGACATGTCTGAGTTGCCTATCATCCGATACTAAGTGGGTGGCTGGATAAAGGTCGGGGTGAGGCCTACAATGGAGACATAAATATGGAATCTGTTAGCCTCTGATATGTAGGTATTTAGTGCTATGAACCTGGATGAGATCACCATGAATGAAAATAAAAATATTGCAAACACCAATGCACAAAGGAGGAGAACTGAAAGAAAAAAAGAAGAGAAGCTAGGATGACCAAGGATATCCTCCCACATCTCCCAGAAAGAATACAAAAAGACCCTCGCTTTTGCTCAAAGACAACTCAGTCAAAGCAAAAAATAAATAAATAAAACCTCCTTCCCACACTTAACAGAAGGGCAAACCCAGACCACAGGTTCTGTCAACGGGTCTTTCTCGCTTTCAGCAAAGACTCATGGGCCCGGCCCCATAATTTTTTCAAAAGAAACCCAGTGAACTTGGGCATCGCCTTTGCAGAGAACGGGATGGAGCAGGCACAGAGAAGGGTGGGCCACTCCTGGGTTCCAATCACTAGCATCCTCCTGGATGTACAAAAGACAAGCCAATGGTTGGGAAAAGTTCCACTTGCCCCAAATATCCCTTCCCTCGCAGGGCAACGTCTCCCTAGAGAGTGTGTCCATGACGTGCAGACGAGCAGGCAGGGCGGGCTCGCGGGGCATGAGGTGGATGTGAGAGCAGGGGCGTGGAGCGAGGGCGTCACAGTGGAGAAGGGGGAGTGACAGGCCTAGGTTCTGCATACAGAAAGCGGGCGGATGAAAGGCACCCCCAGGGCAGCAGCCCGACTCTAAGCCTCGGGGGCGGCTAGACAAGGCGTTGTGTCGCCGGCGTTAGGCGTGCCTGGCTGCCCTGAGGAGAACGGGAAGTGTAAGCGGCGGGGCTGCGAGTGTGAGGACGGCGCTCCACCCAGTCACGGGGTCCTGGGTTCAAGGACAAGCCCAGGGTCGGAAGGACGCGACCAGAGACACCCTTACCTTGTACAACAGCTGTCTCCGCCGCTTGGGTGCCGGCTGAAGTACGCGGCCGCCGCTTCTCGCGCCGCTCTCCCCCGCTTCCTGATTGGCCAACGCTGGCCGTTCCCAGAAGCCCCCGCGCGGCGCGCCATCAAACGAACTTTATCGAGACCCGTCGGGGGAGGACAAGAACAGGGGCGGGGAGGAGGCTGGGCCTTGGGCCGAACCGTCACGCCTTGGGCACAGGCAGCCACAGCCTTCACCTTTCTCACTTGATTAGAGTCGGCTCTGTCAGGAGAAAGTGATTCTAGAATTCCTTAAGCTAAAGCAATTTCTTAATCCTTGAGCGCCAAGGGCTGGGCCGTAGTCTACGAGCTGGGAACACAGTGGCGACCACGACAGACAAGATCGCTGCCCTCATGGAGTTCCCAGGCTGGCAGAGGAAACAAAATATAATAAATAAGTAACTGCAGTTTGCAAGAAGAGCTATGAAGAAAAAACAGGGTGATGGGAGAGAGAATGCTTGGATGGTCAAAGGAGACTTTTCTGTGGTGGTGGCGTCTTGAGCTGACTAAAGAAGGATGAGAAAGAATGGAGCTTGCAACGTTCTGGCTTCAAAGAATTCCAAGCAGAGGGAACAAGAGTGAAGTCTCCAGGAGAAGCCAGATTAGTGTTTGGAGACTAGAAAGAAGGGGTGTGTGGCTGGAAGATGGTGAGCGGGGGCAAGTGGGGTCAGACATCCATAGACTGAATGGCTTATACACAACAGAAATTTATTTCTCACCGTTCTAGAAGCTGGGAAGCCTTAGATTAAAGCACCAGCAGATTCAGTGTCTGCTGAGGGCCTGCCTCCTAATTCATAGATAACACTTGATACGGTTTGGCTCTGTGTCCCCATCCAAATCTCACCTCAAATTATAGTCCCAATAATCCCTACATGTCAAGGGTGAGACCAGGTGGAGGTAATTGGATCATGGGGGCAGTCTCCACCATGCTGTTCTCGTGATAGTCTCACAAGATCTGATGGTTTTATAAGCATCTGGCATTTCTCCTGCTTACACTCATTCTCTCTCCTGCCGCCCAGTGAGCAGGTGCCTTCCACCATGATTGTAAGTTTCCTGAAGCCTCCCAGCCATGCAGAACTATGAGTCAATTAAACTTCATTTCTTTATAAATTACTCGGTCTCAGGTATTTCTTCATAGCAGCGTGAGAACACACTAATAAAGTACTCTTCTCTCTGTAACCACACACAGAAGAAGGATGAGGGAGCTCTCCAATATTTCTTGTATAAGTGCCCTAATTGAGGGCTTCACTCTCATGACCCAATCACCTACCAAAGTCCTCACCTCCTAATACCATACCATTGAGGGACAGAGTTTCAACATATAAATTTGAAAGGGAAGGACACAAACATTAAGAAGTCTATAGCAAGTAGTGTCCAACTTTATTTATTTATTTATTGAGACTGAGTCTCACTCTAGGGCTGGAGTGCAGTGGCCCGATATCAGGTTACTGCAAACTCCACCTCCGGGTTCAAATGATTCTCATGCCTCAGCCTCCCAAGTAGCTGTGGTTACAGGCACCCGCTACCACACCCAGCTAGTTTTTGCATTTTTAGTAGAGATGGGGTTTCACCATGTTGGCCGGGCTGGTCTTGAACTCCTGACCTCAAGTAATCTGCCTGCCTCAGCCTCCCAAAGTGCTGGGATTACAGGTATGAGCGACCATGCCCGGCCACTTTGTTTATTTTTAATACCTCACACCAGCATATTGTGAGTTCTCTATAAATAATTGGTGCTGATTAACAATATGTATGGGTGTGGCCTTTGTCCTCAAGCTATTAAATATGTAACAAGACCCTGCTGTGGCCAGAGAATATCCACAAAGATAATAGTGTCTTGCATCTTCTGAGAGATGGGAAAGTTATTCTTCAAAGTTTATATCTTAGACTACATTATAAGGAGTTATAATCTCTTGCTCTATGGCCATTATCTGCTATTAGCATAAACATATACCCATGTATATATTCTCTAAGTCAGCTACATTTTAATTCGGCTACCTTGACTTGCTCCAGCATGTCTGAACAGAACTGGACAAGCTCCAAAATCTGGTGCATGCCATTCCTTATTTGGAAACCTCCTGACCTCCTGACTAGCTTCTTCTTTTTCCTTGTCTTCTTTCCTCTTTATCTATTCAGGAAATTTTCAAGTTTTTAGCCAATCGGGTCAAGCATAGAATGTGAGGTCCCATTCCAGCCAATGGAAACTGGACAAAGCAGTAGGGCAATTGCATTAGGTTATGAAAGTTATAAATGTCCCTGTCTCCTTTGATCAGGTGTGCTCTCATTGCAAGACTGCCAGCGAGTTGCACCCTTTCTGCAGAAAGTAAACTAGTCTTGCTGAGTGATCCATTGTCTCGGTGTTGGATTTTCCCCAACATTATAAACCCATTTCCAGCACATCTGAATAATGTTTCATACTTTTACCTTGCTTTTCCTTTATGTAAAAAAAAGAACTTTTAATGACATAGACAAATGCTTGTGCAACATTGCCAAATGAAAATTCAGGACGCTTGCCTTTTAAAGCTGAATATTTCTACATTGTAAAACCCAGCATTTGTACTCCTAGATATATGCTCTGGAGAAACTCTTACACATAGGCACCAGGAGATATAAGCAAGAATCTTCATAGACGCACAGTTCATGTTAACAAAAACCTTGAAATTAGCCAAAAAAAAAAAAAAATGGATAAAAAAATGGTGGGGTATTATGCAATGGAACATTACGCAGCCGTGAAAAATGAGTGTGCTTTAGCCATAGATGCACCATGGATGAATCTTGAAAATGTAATGTTAATTGGAAAAAGTGGCTAGGCATAGCGGCTTACACCTATAATCTCAGCACTTCGGGAAGCTGAAGCAAGAGGGTAGCTTGAGCCTAGGAGTTTAAGACCAGCCTAAGCAACATGGTGAACCCCTGTCTCTACAAAAAAAATGGCTGGGTGTGGTAGCATGCATCTGCAGTCCCAGCTACTGGGGAGGCTGAGGTGGGAGGATCACCTGAACCCAGGAGGTCAAGGCTCCAGTTGAGTCGTGGTCACACCACTGCACTCCAGCCTGTGTGACAGAGTGAGACCTCATCTCAAAAACCTTGCAGTTTTCCGGATGGTCTTCCCATATTCTTTCCTAGCCCCAGAGATAACCACAATCTGACATTTCCTATTTACCATTCCAAATGTTCTATCACAAATATATCTGTGCATAAACAATATATATATATTTTAAGAGAACTGGATGCATTGGCTCACTCCTGTAATTTCAGCACTTTGGGACGCCAAGGTGGGAGGATCACTTGAGCCTTGAAGTTCAAGACCAGCCTGGGCAATACAGTGAGACCTCCATCTCTACCAAAAAAAAAAAAAAAATTAATTAGCCAGGCATGGTGGTTCACGGGGCTGTACTCCCAGCTACTTGAGAGGGTGAGACAAGAGAATCACTTGAGCCCAGGAGGCAGAAGTTGCAGTGAGCTGTGATCGTGCCACTGTATTCCAGCCTGGGATACAGAACAAGATCCTGTCTCAAAAGTAAATAAATAAATACACAAGAGACAAAGAAAGAGAGGATATTGAAATATGATTAAGTGGGAATAGTGTCTCTCCTGGCTGGGGGAACCACAAATGAGCCCTTAAAAGCTAGTATACTTTTCAAAGTTTCTCCAATGAAATGACCATGCTCCCTTAATCAGAAAAACATACACTAAAACTGAGCTGGTTGGTTTTGTTTTGTTGGTACAGAGTTACAACCAACACCAGCTTCTCAATATTTGCCCAGGTATATGATTGAAAGAACTTCTTTTGAGGATTCTGAACTCACCTCCAACTCCACTCCATGAACTGTCGTCTTGTCCAAGTGCCACACAGAGAGGAGTTTCTATCTTCTGGTGGCAAGAGCTGTAACAGAGCTATTTCTGGAACTGTTTCTGTCTGTCAATTAATTATGTAGCTTAGAAGAGCTTTCTTAAACATGACTTTATCTGAGCTCAGAATCTTTCAAGAGCCTTTGCCTTGAGAATTGGTCTGTGACGTGCCTCAGAGCTCCTGCAGGGCCCCTTTCTCAGAGGTGGGGATTTTCAAACTCTTTCCTACTTAAAAGACAGCTGGGTGGTGGAGGGGAGTCCTTATCTTCCCTCATTTAGTCCTGCTGGGTCCCAAACATTCTTTAACAGAATCCTGTTTTTCAAAGGGAGTCTTTGACGAAATCTTGTATTGTAACATAGACTTGCATGTCTTCTATATATACCAAGTACGTAACTGTACCTTTTTTGACTGCATGATTATATCAAACAAACACAGGCCTTTTTACTTTTGTCTGGTTGAATTGTGCTTTTTGCTATTCTTAGTCTTCAGATGAACCCATTGAGTATATGGGATGTGCATTCAATACACTATACTGTATTACCAGACGGTGACTCTCTGATAGACATCTGCTATTTTAACACTTCAACTCCCCTGTGGAGCACTGTGGCCCCAAATCTCAGTCCCTGTGTTTTGATTGGTGGCATGTGACTCAGGCCTAGCCAATCAGAGCAGAGTACTGCAGCAGCCTGGCCACAGCAACTGGCCTAGGAATTGGTCTATAACCCAATAGGGTCAAGAAAGTGCCCTCTTAAGATGTTCTGCTCAGACAGTTCTCTTTATGGCTGGAATAAATTAGAACTGTGAAGATGTTTTTGTAGGCATTATCGTTCCTTAAAAATTGTTGTTTAATTGTTTGTTTGTTTATTTCGAGACAGATTCTCACTCTTGCCCAGGCTGGAGAGCAGTGGCACGATCTTGCCTTGCTGCAACCTCCACCTCTCAGGTTCGAGTGATTTTCATGCCGCAGCCCGCGGGCATGTAATAGGTGTGGATTGCCACGCCAAGCTAATTTTTGTATTTTTAGTAGAGATGGGGTTGTATTATGTTGGCCATGCTGGTCTGGAACTTTGACCTCAAGTGATCCACCCTCCTTGGCCTCCCAAAGTGCTGGGATTACAGGTGTGAGCCACCTGTTTAATTGTTTATTATCCACAAAGGAAGAATTTGTCTGGGAAGGAAGACAACATAGAAGAAAGCAATGTAGTGATGGAGAGAGAGCCTGTAGTCAAGTGACATTGTGACACAGCTTCTGGAGTGATGGAGAGAGAGCCTGTAGTCAAGTGACATTGTGACACAGCTTCTGGAGTGATGGAGAGAGAGCCTGTAGTCAAGTGACATTGTGACACAGCTTCTGGAGTGATGGAGAGAGAGCCTGTAGTCAAGTGACATTGTGACACAGCTTCTGGATCACGCTGTGCCTTCTGGATGTTTTGTTGCATGACCTAGAAAATTCCATTTTTTGCTCAGTTTCACTAAGGTTTTATGTCACTTGCAATCAAAATAATCCTGAATGATGTAGGTATTACTTGAGCCCATATAGCATCTCATCTAACATGCTTGTTACAAGGTCAGTAGGCCAGAATTCAGTAAGCTTAATAAGCTTAATTCAGTGAACTTTCCCCAATCAAGTTGCTTTTCCATTACGTGCAATATAGGGAGGCACTTTCCACAATGTTAAGAAGAATATGGCCAGGCACGGTGGCTCAAGCCTGTAATCCCAGCACTTCGGGAGGCCAAGGCGGGTGGATCATGAGGTCAAGAGATCCAGACCATCCTGGTCAACATGGTGAAACCCCGTCTCTACTAAAAATACAAAAAATTAGCTGGGCATGGTGGTGTGTGCCTGTAGTCCCAGCTACTCAGGAGGCTGAGGCAGGAGAATTGCCTGAACCCAGAAGGCGGAGGTTGCGGTGAGCCAAGATCGCACCATTGCACTCCAGCCTGGGTAACAAGAGTGAAACTCCGTCTCAAAAAAAAAAAAAGAAGAATATTTTCACCATCAGATTACATTTTATTCCACCCATTAACAGGGTAACATTAAGCAGTTCCATTTACAAAGAACATGAGAAAGTCTTACTTTTATGTTCATTACATTTTGTTTCAAAATGACATTGTAACTTAGCAAAGAACACAGAATTATATTGCACGTTATGTAAGTCCAATCAAGACTATGGTCAATTTTTATTATTAAAAAGATGAGGCTGTTGGATACATAGCATTACAAAGTTGCTTGAACCCGTAGAATGCACAACATCAAGTGTAAACTCTAATATATACTACACATTGGGTGATCATGATGTGTCAACGTAAGCTCATCAGTTTTAACAAATGTGCAACTGTGGTCAGGGATGTTGGCAATGGGAGAGGCTAGGCATATGTACAGGTAGGGGATATGTGAAAAATCGCTATACCTTTGGCTCAATTTTGTAGTGCACCTAAAACTGCTCTTTAAAAAAAGTCTTTTAAGACATTTTTAAAAGTAAGGCTCAGCCGGACATGGTGGTTCACGTCTGTAATCCCAGCATTTTGGGAGGCCAAGGCAGGCAGATCACTTGAGGTCAGGAGTTCAAGACCAGCCTGGGCAACATGCTGAAACCCCATCTCTACTAAAAAATACAAAATTAGTCAGGCATGGTGGTGAGCGCCTGTAATATTAGCTACTTGGGAAGCTGAGGCAGGAGAATCGCTTGGACCCATGAGGTGGAGGTTGCAGTGAGCCAAGATTGCACCACTGAACTCCAGCCTGGGTGACAAAGCAAGACTCCATCTCAAATAAAAAATAAAAATAAAAAATAAAAGTGAGGCTCAATGATTAACAACTCTCCTGATCGTTCTTCTGGTGACTTTGTGAGGAAAGGGCCTCCATTTGACCTCCTTTCATTGAGTCTCTTGAAAAGTATTTGTTGAGTGCTTGCTATGTGCTGAGTGCTGGGGATTCAGAATGAATGAAATTGACAGGGTCCCTGGCCCTTGGAGCTCACATTCTAATAGAGTGGACACATAATAAACACATGAACAGATTTTGGGGAAGGTTAATTTCGGGGAGTGATAAGCCTGTATATTAAAAGAAAGAAAGAAATAAAGGGTCAGGCACAGTGTCTCATACCTGTAATCCCAGCACTTTAGGAGGCTGAGGCAGGAGATCGCTTGAGACCAAGAGGTCAAGGCTACAGTGAGCTATGATTGAGCCGCTGCACTCCAGCCTGTGCGACAGAATGAGATCCTGTTCCACGAAGAAAAGAGAAAAAGAAAGTGCAGCTGAGGGGAGTAGGTGCTGCTTCAGCTGGGGAAGTAATGGAGGATCTCTCTGAAGAGGTAGCATCTGAGCAGAGACCTAGATTCCCAAAGGAGTAGCTATGTGGAGCTATGCAGGATCAGCAAATGTCAAGGCCTATGGGACAGACAGGATTTCAAAACACACCTTCTCCTTCTGACCAAATCAAACAATGGCCCCAAACCAGAAAACTCCAGGCCCACGTGTCTTCCCTGGTGAAGTCTTTCAAATATTTAAGGGAGAAATAAACAAATCTTACATAAAGTCTTCCAGAGAATATAAAAAATAAGTACCCTGTCAACTTGTTCAATAAGGCTGGCAAACGTTTATTCCGAAACCTGGAAGTACCCTACAAGAAGAGAAATAGAACAGCCCTACTAAACATAAAGGCAAAAATCTGAAATAAAATATTGAGAAACCAAATCCAGCAATATAGCAAAAGGATAATACATCAGGATCATATGAAGAATTTTTTTTTACTAAGAATGTAACATTAGAAAATGTATGTAATTCTCTGCACTAACAACAGAAATGAGAAAAATAAATGTTTATCTTAATAGATGCCAATAAAAAGCATTCAACATGTATTTATGATCCAAACTTAGCAAACTAGGAATAGACGGGAACTTAATCTGATGGAGGGTATCCATAAAAAACTTCAGCAAATATCACTTAATGGAAAAATATAAATATTTCTCCTAAAGTGATATAAACATAACAAAGATGTTGTTTATATTCAAGAGTTTATTAGAAGTCTTAGCCCGTGCAGTAGGCAAGGAGGAGAAATAGCGGGCATAAAGCTTGGCAAGAAAAAAAATAAAATCACCGTCATGGACAAATGACATGAATACATAAGAAGAAAATCCAAAATAATCTACAGACAAAATATTAAAATTAATTTATGAAGTTAGCAAGGCTATAAAAAAAGGTCAATATACAAACATTGATTGTATTTCTATATATTTGTAAAGTATATAGAAGTTATTTACTGGAAAACAAAATTTTCAAATGATATCATTTGTATCAGCATAAAAATCACATAAATAGTATTCAATCTCAGAAGACATACAAGATTTTGATGCTAAAAACTACAAGGTATTAATGAGAGCAACTAAAGAAGACCTAAATAAATGTTGAGATAGACCACGTTTTTGGATTGAAGACTCAAGATGCCAGTTCTCCTCAAAGTGATTTATAGGTTCAATGCAATCCCAACCATAATCCTAGCAAAATTTTAATGGAAATTGACAAGCTGATTTTAAAATTTACC
This sequence comes from Callithrix jacchus, assembly GCF_049354715.1. Taxonomy (NCBI): domain Eukaryota; kingdom Metazoa; phylum Chordata; class Mammalia; order Primates; family Cebidae; genus Callithrix; species Callithrix jacchus. The sequence continues at coordinate 14,602,251 of NC_133521.1, read as the reverse complement.
TGAAAATGCAAAAATATTCTTTTCAGACATTCTTAAAGAAGAAAAAGTGGGAGAGAGACTTATATCTCAAAATTTCAACACTTAGTTTAAAGCTATCATAATTCAAAAAGTATGATCTTGACAAAAGAATGAATAGACCAATGAAACAGAATAGAGAGTCCAGAGACAAACCCACACTTGTATAATTACCTGATTTATAATAAAAGTAACTCAGGGGCAGAAAGGATTCTATTTTCAATAAGTGACATTGAATCTATTGGCACTATAAAAAAATTTAAAAGAACAGCAATATTCATCCATATACCAAGAATGAATTCCAGATGGTTTATGGACCTGAATGTGAAAAAAAAAGTACAATAAGCTTTCTTAAAGATAAGATAATAGACTTAGTGACCTAGAGGTTCTGGAGGTTGGCAAACAATTCTTTTTTTTTTTTTTTTTGAGACAGAGTTTCACTCTTGTTACCCAGGCTGGAGTGCAATGGCACGATCTGGGCTCACCGCAACCTCCGCCTCCTGGGTTCAGGCAATTCTCCTGCCTCAGCCTCCTGAGTAGCTGGGATTACAGGCATGCGCCACCATGCCCAGCTAATTTTTTGTATTTTTAGTAGAGACGGGGTTTCACCAAGTTGACCAGGATGGTCTCGATCTCTTGACCTCGTGATCCACCCGCCTCGGCCTCCCAAAGTGCTGGGATTACAGGCGTGAGCCACCGCGCCGGCCGGCAAACAATTCTTAAGCAAGACACAATAATCATTAACCATAAAGAAAAGACTGATAAATTATATACAACTGAGTGAAAAGGCAAACCAGTGGAATAAATTTGCAATACACTTATCTAAGACTCATATCTAGACTATATAGAGAACTCTTATAAATCAAGAAGAAAAAGACAGATCCTGTTAGGGGCGGGTAAAAACCTAAACAGGTATGTCATGAAAAAGGATACATAATGGTTAAATTGTACCTGTCTACTTGACTGGGCCACAGGATGCCCAGACATTTAGTCAAATGTTATTCTGAGTATGTCTGTGGGGGTGTTTCTGGATGAGATTAACTTGTGCATGGGTAGACTGAGTAAAGCAGATTGCCCTCCTTAATGTGGGTGGGCCACATCCAATCAGTTGAAGGCCTGAAAAAATGCAAAGACTGAGTAATAGAGAATTCCTTCTGCCTGTCTTTAAGTTGGGAATGGGATTTTTTTCTGTCTTTCAACTCAAACTGAAACATCAGCTCTTCCTGGCTGTTGAGACTGTCAGACTGGGACTGGAACTACACCAACCACTATCCTAGGTCCTGGGTCTCCAGCTTGATGACTGCAGATCTTGAGACTTGTTAACCTCTATAATCATGTTAGATCTATCTGTCTATCTATCTATCTATCTATCTATCCATCTATCCATCTATGCACACACATCTGATTGGTTGTGTTTCTCTGGAGAACCTTGATTAATATGATATCTGAATTGCTAATAACATATGGAAAGTCCTTAACACAGTTGGTCATCAGGATGATGAAAATTAAATCTATAGTGAAAAACCACTAAATATCTATCAGACCAGAATAACTAGAAATTTTATGGATGATACTTTCATACAATAAAATGTACTTGTTTTAAGAGTACACTTAGATTTGTTTAGTACATGCATATATATGTATGACCAGCACCAGAATCAAGATGTAAAACATTTCCTAATGTTTCTCTCATGTCCCTTTGCAGTCAATACCTGTTCTAAATTTCATGTAAATGGAATCACCCTTTATCTTTCATATCTGGCTTCTTTAGTTTGGCATCATGCTTGTTTTTTTATGTTTGTCTATGTTGATGTCTGTATCAGTAGTTCATTCCTTTTTATTGATAAGTAGAAGTCATTATATGGATATACTACATTTTATTTATCCATCTTTGTTTTGTTTTGTTTTGTTTTTTGAGGCAGAGTCTTGCTCTGTGGCCCAGGTTGGAGTGCAGTGGCATGATCTTGGCTCACTGCAACCTCCTCCTTCTGGGTTCAAGTGATTCTCCTGCCTCAGCTTCCCAAGTAGCTGAGATTACAGGTGCGCACCACCACGCCTGGCTAATTTTTGTATTTTTAGTAGGAACGAGGTTTTACCATGTTGGTCAGGCTGGTCTTGAACTCCTGACCTCTAGTGATCTGCTCACCGTGGCCTCCTAAAGTACTGGGATTACAGGCATGAGCCACTGTGCTCAGCCTATCCATTCATCTTAATGGGTGTTTGGGTTATTTCCAATTTTTGGCTGCGAGGAATAAAGCTGCTGTGAAAATTCTCGTACATGTTTTTGTGTAAACATGTGTTTTCATTTCCCTTGAATAAAAACCTAGGAACAGAAATTCTGGATCATATGACACATATATATTTACCTTTATAAGAAAATGTCAAATTATATTCTCAACGGTTGTACCATTTCCACCAGGAGCAATGTATGAGTTCCTGTTGCTTCAATCTTTGCTCACACTTGATATTGTCAGGTTTTTTCTTTATCTGAGGCATTCTAATCGATGTGCAGAGTATCTCATTATGGTTTTAATCTTCATTTTCCTGACAACTAATGAAGTTGAGAAAATGGCTAATGGCTACACTTTAAAATTGACAATACTAATTGTCCAAAAGGTTGTGAAGCAACTGGGACCATCATGTGCGGTAGAGGGTTAATAAATAGGGACAACCACATTGGAAAACTAGCAAAATATATTAAAGCTAAATATACACATACTCTATGACCTAATACATCCATTTGTCTATCATCTATCTATCTATCTATCTATCTATCTATCTATGATCTATCATCAGCATAAATGTGTACATATTTTCCTTAAAAGCCAAGTACACCAATGTCCGTAGCAGCATTATTTGTACTAGCCTAACAGAAGTCCACCAGAAGTCCACCAACAGAAGAAGAGATCGATAAATAATGTTGTGGTCATATAATAAAATAATTCAGGAACAAAAAAGAAAGCTCCATCCATAAGCAACAACATGAGTGAATCCCGCAGACATTATGACATACAAAAAAAGCTAGAGGCAGAAGTATAATTTCATTTACAAAAAGTTTAAGTAAAGAAAAACTAATCTATGGTGACAAATGTCAGGACAGTGATTATTGTGAAGCAGTGAGAGGTTGTTGCCTGAGAAGGAGAATGAAGGAAACTGCTGAGATCTCTTAATGTTCTATTTCTTAATCTGGATGCTGAGCGCATGGATGTATTCACTTTTTAAAAATTCATTAAACTGTACATTTAAGATTTGTGTACTTTACTATATATATATGTATTATTCATTATGCCACGATAAAAAGTAAAAATAAAAGGCTGGGCACAGTGGCTCACACCTGTCATCCTAGCATTTTGGGAGGCGGAGGTTGGTGGATCACCTGAGGTTGGGAGTTTGAGACCAGCCTGACTTACATGGAGAAACCATCTCTACCAAAAATTCAAAATTAGCCAGGCTTGGTGGTGAATGCCTATAATCCCAGCTACTCAGGAGGCTGAGGTAGGAGAACCTCTTGAACCCGGGAGGCAGAGGTTGCTCATTGCATTCCAGCCTGCACAACAAGAGTGAAACTTTGTCTCAAAAAAAAGTAAAATATTCCCTTCACTGTGGAATATTAAATATTTTTGCAACCCAGAATTCCTGTTACTTCCCCTAACTGTTTGCACTCTGGAACCTTGCTTTCCTTCTTTGGTATTCCCCACAATGAATAGCATGTGAGTTCATGGAAGGAAAGCAAGAATTTTTTTTTTTTGAGACAGGGGTTTCACCATGTGGGCCAGGCCGGTCTTGAACTCCTGACCTCAGGTGATCCACCTACCTCAGCCTCTCAAAGTGCTGGGATTATAGGCGTAAGCCACCACGCCCAGCCGAAATATTTCTTAAATAACAGACACGGCTGGGCATGGTGGCTCACGCTTCTGCCAGAGACGATTTCTTACAAAAGGTTACAAATTACATAAAACTTGGTGAGCTGTGGCTGAGTGATCAGCAATATTCTTCAAAAGTCATTAAAAGGTTTGGCCAGGCATGGTGGCTCACCCCTGTAATTCCAATACTTTGGGAGGCTGAGGCAGGCAGATCACTTGAGGTCAGGAGTTCGAGACCAGCCTGGCCAACATGATGAAATCCTGCCTTTACTAAAAATAAAAAAATTAGGCAGATGTGGTGGAGCACACCTGTAGTCGCAACTCTCAGGAGGCTGAGGCAGGAGAATCACTTGAACCCAGGAGGTGGTGGTTGCAGTGAGTCGAAACTGTGCCACTGCACTCCAGCTAAAAAAAAAAAAAAGTCATTAAAAGCATCAAAGGGAAGCCTCTTACTTTGCCCTTCAGATGGGTTTCATGTCAGTGGCACAGAAGGTGACTTGACATTATCCTGGATAGCAAACAGGCTTTCTCTAGAATGCCAGCTCCTGGCAATTGGTTGAGTCTGAGAGAAGCCAAGGCTAAAAGGTACTGAGAGCAAATCCAGGCTCAGTGGAGGAAGGCTGGAACCATTTGATGTGTCAGTCCGGATGTTTGCACTGCAAACAACCAGTCGAAATTGACCTAAACAGTAAGAAAATGTATTAGCTAAACTAATTAGAAGTCCAGTGGTAAGGTTGAATGTCAGGTTGGTTGATTCAGCAACTCCCCAGGAATTCATGTCTTTCCATCTCTCTGCTCTGCCCTCCTAGATAGACACTCCATCTTGGGGGCAGTAAAGATGTTTCTGGTCAAAAAAGGTGGACAGCTCCTACACTACAAAATGGATCATAATTCTTAGGCTCTGTCAGCACTCCTGACAGATGTGTGGCACTTAAAGGTATTCTCTCCTGCTGAGATCTATTAAAGAGTAGACAAGAAAGGAAAGAGAAAAAAGATCACAGCCATCACTAATTAAGTACAAACTGTGTGCAATGCCCTGTGCTAAGGTCTCCACAAGATTTTTCTCATTTAACCCTCACAATGACTCTTGGAGAGAGATGCTATAGAGATCCCTGTTTTATAGATGCAGAAAGTGAGGCTGGAGGGCCTCAGTAGTTTATTCAAGGCCATGTAGCAAGCCCAGTGCAGAACAATGATTCAAACAAGACTCAGACCATGCTTTGTATTAATCCCAATACTATATCTTCTCCTCCCTCAGAGTGACAGTGATACCCCCTGCATTGTAGAGGTCAGTTTGAAGTTAACAAGCATAATTAATATTTAGAGCAACTAGAGTTCTCACAAGTTACTGGAGAGAGTGTAAAATTACACACATATGGCCAGATGCTGTGGCTCACTCCTATAATCCCAGCACTTTGGAAGGCCAAGGTGGGTGGATCACTTGAGCCTAGGAGTTCAAGAGCAGCTTGGGTAATATAGTGAAACCCTGTCTCTACAAAAACAAAAATTAGCCAGGTGTAGTGGTACACACCTGTAATCCTAGCTACTTGGGAGGCTGAGGTAGGAGGATCACCTAAGCACAGGGAAGTTGAGGCTGCAGTGAGCCGTGATTGTGCCACTGAACTCCAGCCTGGGCGACAGAGCAAGACCTGGTTTCAAAAAATGAACCCACAATTGCTTTGGAAAACCCACAATTGCTTTGGAAAACACACATCTACCCTATGACCCAGGTGTTCTACTCCTAGGTTATTGACTTAAGGGAAATGAAAACATATGTACACAAAAATACTTATACAAAAATGTTCAGAGCAGTGTTAAAATATGCTCCTGGCTAACAGACAAAATGGACTCCCCATGGCAAACTGAGGTGCTCAAAGTTAAAACAGAACGAGGCAGTCAGGGGGTAGTGAGCAAGTGGTCACGTACTCTGTGATCTCAGAAAGATGTAAAAGTGTCACAGGACCTCCGTTTCTGCAATCAAATCAAACTAGTGCCTGTTTTCAGTGCGAAGATAAACTGCCCCTTCCCCTCGATGGGCCTTTTGAAAGAAATCATTGAGAGAGTCTTCTGGTTCAGGGCTTGGAAGCCACCCAATCAGGGCTCAACTAGTTATTTTTTTCTTTTGGTTAGATGGAGTCTCACTCTGTCACCTAGGCTGGAGTGCAGTGGCATATCTCAGCCAACTGCAACCTCCGCCTCTGGGGTTCAAGTGATTCTCCTGCCTCAGCCTCTTGAGTAGCTGGGATTACAGGCATGCGCCACCATGCCTGGCTAATTTGTGTAGTTTTAGTAGAGACAGAGTTTTACCATGTTGGCCAGGCTAGTCTCAAACTCCAGATCTCAAGTGACCGGCCTGCTTCAGCCTCCCAAAGTGTTGGGATTACAGGCATGAGCCACCGCGCTCGGCCTAGGACTTGACTATTTTGATTAATCAGAACTGAACCAGTTTTGAATCCTTCATTTGTATAAGTGGACCTAATTGAGAACCAGGGTGAGATTTTTTCCTATTGAATCCAGACTCTGCCTTTGTTCTTCCCAGAGCCCTTAAGCTGAAGGCTGTGCCTCCCTATTCTGCAGATTGTTTTCCATGTCTATATAGAGAAAATAAAGCTCCCTTCTTCCTCTGGAGATCTCATGGTCTTTGTTAATGGCAGCTTTATTCATAATAGTCCGAAACTGGAAACAATTCAGGTGTCTATCCAAAGGAGAAAAATGGGTTACCAAACTGGAATAGCCACCGAGTGGAATACTATTCTGCAGTAGAAAGAAACATACCACTGACTGCTGCATCAATAGAAATGAATCCCCTAAACCAATGTCAATGGAAAGCCAGACAGAAAAGAAGACATACTATGAGATTCCACTTACATCAGTTTCAAAGCAAGCAAGCTTATCTCTAGTGATAGAGGTGAGAATAATTGTTCCTTGGAACTATCGGCCAGAAAAGTGCAGGAAACTTTTTGGGGTGTCAGAAATATTCTGTATCTTGAGCTGAGTGGCTACACAGGAGTATACATATGCAAAAATGTATTTATTTGTCTATTTATCTATTTATTTAATGTATTCTTTTTGAAACAGGGTCTCACTCTGTTGCCCAGACTTGAGTGCAATGGTACAATCTTGGCTTGCTGCAACCTCCACCTCCTGGGCTAAAGCTAACCTCCCATCTCAGCTGAGGTAGTCCCGAGTGACTGGGACTACAGTCGTGTGCCACCACACTAGCTAATTTTTGTATTTTTTTAGAGACAGGTTTCACCACGTCACCCAGACTGGTCTCAAACTCCTGGACTCAAGTGATCTGCCCACTTCAACTTTCTGAAGTGCTGGGATTACAGGTGTGTGCCACTGGGCCCAGCCACAGAAATTTATTAAGCTGTACACTTAAGATTTGTGCACTTTACTGGATGTAAGTATTTCTCAAAAATTTTAAATTAAGGAAAAAGTGATTGACAGCTATTACTCACTTAAGCCTTGCAACAACTTAGGAGTAGACAGGGCAGAGTTTATTATCGTTATGTATCCTATGGGGAACTTAGGCTCCAAGGGGATTAAATGACTAACCCAAGGTCATAGAAGGAAAGAGTGGCAAACCAGGGCTTCCACTCACATCTTCTGAAATCAAGCCCAGGCTGGGTGTGGTGACTCATGCATGTAATCCCAGCACTCTGGGAGGCCAAGGCAGGTGGATCACTTGAGGTCAGGAGTTCGAGACCAGCTTGGCCAACATGGTGAAACCCCATCTCTACTAAATATACAAAAATTGGCCAGGTGTGGTGGTATGTGCCTGTAGTCCCAAGCTACTCAGGAGGCTAAGGCAGGAGAATCACCTGAACCCAGGAGGCAGAGGTTGCAGTGAGCCAAGATTGTGTCACTGCACTCCAGTGTGGGCAAAAGAGTGAGACTCTGCCTCAAAAAAAAAAAAAAAAAAAAAAAATCAAGTCCAGTGCTTTCTATCCCAAGAAAGCCTCCAAGGTGAATTGAGAGCCCTTCATTAACTCTATTAAGGAATTATCCAGATAAGTCCTTTAATTCCTGCCAGCTTTCTGAATTGAGATTGGAATGAATCCCACACTCATTTATCAGCAGCAGCTGACTATCAGATGACATTATCAAGGTGGTAGGTTTTTTTTCAACATCTGTTTGTTTTATTTGTTATTAAATATACTGACTGTTGAATGAGAAAAATCCCCATCCTACACATCTCTCCATTGCTGCTGTTTAAAAACAGCTTTGCCGACATCTATCAACTTTGTTTATGTCAAATTGCACAATTTGTCACTGATGCTGAATTTGCCAAAAGAAAAGTGAATTTGATTGACAAGTCCCAAGGATTTCTCTCTCTTCCTTTTCAACAATCCAGATGTTGAAAAAAGTTAGATCCACCCCCAGGAAGGCTCATCTGTGGGTGAAAAGTGTACCAAAGGAGCTTGGGGAATACGGTTTCAGTTTTTGTAGAAACTTTGCCTCCAAGAGACCCCATCTTCTTGATTGGTTCAAATTACCCTCCAATTTTAATTGCTGCCTTTCAATGGAGCCATCTGTTTCAAGGCCCATCTGTCAAGGGCTCTCTTGTGGTTGATTATTAAATGTATTTGCAGCTGGAGTTTCAAGAAAAAAAAAGTTAAATGATAAAAGAAAAGTGTCCCCAAGAGTGAAAGTAGAATACAGAAACAGACTTGTAGCTGTTGCCACTCTTAAAAATCAGAGGACTTAGGACGGGCGCGGTGGCTCATGCCTGTAATCTCAACACTTTAGGAGGCTGAGGAGGGTGAATCACTCGAGATCAGGAGTTCAAGACCCACCTGGTTAACATGGGAAACCCATCCCTATTAAAAATTAGCTGGATATGTGGCGGACACCTGTAATCCCAGCCACTCAAGAGGCTAATGTGCAAGAATCACTTGGGAGGCAGAGGTTGCAGTGAGCTGAGCTCACATCACTGCACTCCAGCCTGGATGACAGAGACTCTGTCTCAAAAGGAAATGAAGTAAGAGAAAGAGAGAGAGAGAAATCAGAAAACTTAGTCTTTCTCTACAAACCCAGAAGAAAATTAATATCAGCAAACAAGTATGGAGGACAGTATTGAACATGGCTGGCTTTGGGGTCTTCCAACACCCTTCTTTGATAACTATACCAAAAACCTGTCCCCATTTGCTTTCCAGGGACTCACTTCTTTCACATTGTGGGTACTCTTATGGGGATAATAATAACCTACCGTGAAGTGTTGTTATAAGGATTGAGTTACTTAATAAATGTTAAAGACTTAGAAGAGAGTTTTGCATATGGTAGGTGCTCAATAAGGGTTAACCATTTTATTTTTGGCAAGTCTTGTAGCCCCAATACTCTAGAATTGAATAGAGGTCTCCTTACCCCACCAGTGCAAAACTACGCACATCATAAAAAGTTGCAATATTTTATTCTTTTAGAGACACAGTCTCGCTCTGTTACCAAGTCTGGAGTGCAGTGGTACAATCATGGCTCACTGTAATCTCAAACTCCTCGACTCAAACAATCCTTCTGCCTCAGCCTCTGGAGTAGTTATAACTATGGGCACATACTACCATGACCAGCTATTTAAAAAATTTTTTGTTGAGACAGGGGTCTCACTATGTTGGCCAGGCTGGTCTCAAACTCCCTCAAGTGATCCTTCCACCTCCACCTCCCAAAGGCCTGGAATTACAGGCTCAATTTTTGTTTTGTGCACAACTCTCACTAGAAAGAAAGCCCTTGAAGGCTTTGTGTCTATTAGTGGGCGTTCAGTGAATGTTAGTTTAAAAAGGTTCTGAATGACCTTCTAGGGGACTCTCAGAATGGAGGCCCCAATCACCGAAGTTATCCAATTGTTTGAAGGCAGAGTCTTTACTCAAATTTGACCCAAACTGGGGCTAACACTGGCATGTGTGGCATAGCAGGGACAACCAGCTCCTGTACATGACCCTCTTGGGGGTCAGCCAGTTCCGCTGTTCTGCAGCGTTACTGTCTAGATCTTATCAGCCTTGAGGGATAAGACTATGTCCAACGCTGGCCGCTGGGAGGAACTCGGGCCTTAGTTAACCAACACTAGAGTTCTGAAAACCGTGGTACACACAAGCTGGCAGCTGTAGCCCCCTGGCTGATGGCTGTCTTAGAGGTCTCATTCTTTTTTATAGAATAGGTAATAATTTTTAAAAATCGTGAAAAAGTCAAGCTAAAAGGACACTCAGGTAAGAACAAAACTTTCTTTACCCATCTAGCTGACGATGTTGTAATTTCTTTTCATGGAAAAGTATGTTTATTTGCTTTTTAAATCCCTAAGTGTCTTCACAGCATTTACTTTTTATAATGTATTTGATTTTGGATTGTGAGAAATATGATTTTTAGTTTCATGGTTCAGTTAAAATTGGGAAGTGTGTGGCCAGGTGCGGTGGCTCATGCCTTTAATCTCAGCACTTTGGGAGGCCAAGCCAGGAGGATGGCTTGAGACCAGGAGTTTGAGATGAGTTTGGGCAACATAGTGAGACCTATCCCCACAAAAAATGTTTAAAAATTAGCTGGGCTAAACAGGAGGCTCAGGCAGGAGGATTTCTTGAGCCTAAGGAGGTTGAGGCTGCGGTGAGCTGAGATCGTGCCACTGGACTCCAGCCTGGGCAACAGAGTGAGACCCTGTCTCAAAAAAGAAAGAAAGAAAGAAAGAAATGAAAGAAAAGGAAAGGAAAATAAAAGAAAAATTCAGAGGTGTGAAGGAAGAGTTTTTATTCCAATATAGTCTTAATTTTTAAATAATCAATTTCTCTGGTGTTTTTTGAAAATCTATGCGGGCAAAAATCAACTTTTCTATTTTGTTTTGCCTGAAATTAATTACCTCAAATAAAATGAAAACATGTTCACTTCAAGCAAAGCCCTGTGTAGAATAAGCCATTACTACACGTGTGCGATGAGTAAAGGAAGTACAAGCACCTGAGCAGAACAGGAAGCGCTTCTGTGCTGTGGGCTTGGCGGGCATGGCTTAGCCCGTTGTTTCATTGCACCTCTTGACAATGACATTTATAGAGGATCTATTGCAATCTGTTTTGGTAAAAAGGGCTTTTTTGTTCAGCAAGCCTGGAGTGCTGGAGTTTGAGTATCCAGAATTGTCCCTTACTTAGAGCAGGATCAAGATTACTTTATCTCTGTCTAGCAAATAATCTTAGCACCACATTTGATACTCAGAGGGTGTGTGATCATTCTATGTTTTGCATTAATGCTATTTCATGCTTCTCTGGGGCAATAAACAGTAGAGAACCCTGTTATAATAAAAGGAAAGCTAGGGACAAGAACTATTTGCAAGACACTTTTAAAATGCTGTTAAGTTTAATCCTTCCAACAATCCTTCAAAGTATCCCCATTTTTTAGAGTAGAAAAAGCGGCTCAGCTAAGCCCAGGATCATGTCACTAAGAAACGAAGAAGGATTTGAGCTCAGGCTAGCCTAATGTGTTCACGGACACACAGTGTAATCCCAGCTACTCAGGAGGCTGAGGCAGAAGAATGGCTTGAATCTGGGAGGCTTGGGTTGCAGTGAACCAAGATCACGCAACTGCACTCCAGCCTGGGCGACAGAGTGAGACTCTGTCTCAAAAAAGAAAAAGAAAAAGAAAAGAAGAAAATGAAAAGCAGCTTTCTTGGTGCACTGGGCAGCATGTTGGTCTCATAAGCTGAAGAAAATGAAAAGGCGAGACAGACTGAAAGGACATCTTCACACATATATATGACAAATGATAGGTATCCAAAATATGCAAAGAACTTCTGCAAATTAATAATTAAAAAGACAATCTGATTTTTTTAATGAGCAAAAGATTTGAATAGACACTTCATAAAATACATTATAAAAATACCAATGAACATATGAAAAAATAGTGCACATCAGTAGTCATCAGGGATATATAAGGGTAAAGCCACAATGAATAACACTTCACACCCAGTAGAATGGCCACAATTTAAAAGCCTGACAATAGCAAGAGTTGGCAGGAATGTGAAGAAACTGGACCTCTCATATTTTGTCATTGGGCAGCGTAAAATACTACAACCACGTTAGAAAACAGTTTGGCAGATTCTAATAGGGCCCCAGCGATTCCACTCCTTGGTATCTATCCCAGAGAAATAAAAGCACAAGTCCACAAAAGACTTGCACAAGAATGCTTATAGCAGCTTTATTCATAACATCCCCAAACTGGAAACAACCTAAATGTCCATCAAAGAAGAATGGATAAACAAACTGTGATACATGCAAACAATGTAATGCTACTTAGAGATATGAAATAACAAACTCTCCACGCACACAACCATATGGATAGATTTTTAAAACATTGGGTTGAGTAAAAGAAACCAGAACAAAGAAGTACACACTCTCTGATCCTATTTATATGAAGTTTAGGAACAGGCAAAACTAATATGGGATAGAAATCACAACGGTGCTTGTCTGGTCGGGGAGGTGGCATATTGGCTGTCGAGGGCATGATGGAACTTTCTAAGGTGAAGATATGTTCTAAATCTTGAATGAGATATGGGTTACATGGGGGTGTATGTTTGTCAAAATAGTCGAAGTGTGGTGTTAAGATTTGTGCATTTTAGCTGGGCATGGTGGCTCATGCCTATAATCCTAGCACTTTGGGAAGCTGAGGCAGATGGATCACCTGAGGTCAGGAGTTTGAGACCAGCCTGGTCAACATGGTGAAACCCCATCTCTACTAAAAGTACAAAAATTAGCCAGGGATAGTGGCCCACGCCTATAATCCTAGCACTTTGGGAAGCTGAGGCAGATGGATCACCTGAGGTCAGGAGTTTGAGACCAGCCTGGTCAACATGGTGAAACCCCATCTCTACTAAAAGTACAAAAATTAGCCAGGGATAGTGGCCCACGCCTATAATCCTAGCACTTTGGGAAGCTGAGGCAGATGGATCACCTGAGGTCAGGAGTTTGAGACCAGCCTGGTCAACATGGTGAAACCCCATCTCTACTAAAAGTACAAAAATTAGCCAGGGATAGTGGCCCACGCCTGTAATCCCAACTACTTGGGAGTCTGAGGCAGGAGAATTGCTTGAACCTGGGAGGCAGAATTGCAGTGAGCCAAGATCCTGCCACTGCACTCCAGCCTGGGCAACAGAGCAAGACTCCATCTAAAAAAAAAATCTCTCTCTCTCTCTCTCTCTCTCTCTCTCTGTGTGTGTGTGTGTGTGTGTGTGTGTGTGTGTGTGTGTAAATTGCTGAGCTCAGAGATTGTGACGAATGAGACAGGGGAATTGACATGCTGGGGCATTTTTATTAACCCTTCCTCCCTGCAGAATTTTGATTAAGTAGACAGGATGGAAGGGGGTTGCTCACGCTGGGGAGGAAGGTGTGGAGGCATGTGTCTCTGAAGGGAGTGGCTCCCTGACATCTGCAGGACCACAAGGTCTTGGGTCTGCTGTACAGTGCCCTGGAGGAGGCTCTCAGGTATAGCTGGTACCAGAATGTCTGGGGACACTGGGACCTAATACTGGGGTCTTGGGGGAGTAGACAGGGTCCCATTCCCATTGTGGAGGCTTGTGGTCAGTGGTGAGGGCAGCTGGGAGGGCATCTTTGTGGCCTGCTGAGAGCAGCTGCAGCCAAGGACCAGTGGAAGCTCAGTCCTGAAGCAGCCTTGTTTGTGCAGCTGGATGCCTGGCAATAACAGTCACCAGGATGGTAATCACAATGATGGGTGCCATTAACTGAGCACTTCATCAATGCCGTTTTCCATGTATTTACTCATTTCTTTATTCCCATTTTATGGATGAGAAAACTAAAAAACCAGGGGGGTTAAGCAACTTGCCTACCTCACACAACTAGTAACAGAGCCAGGAGTTTAACCAGACAGTTCCAGAGCTCACGTCCTTACCCTCTGGGCTGGGCTTCCCCTGCACCGCCCCCTGACACCCTCACTTTTCTGAACATGGTACTCAATGCTGTAGCTGGAGGTGAAGGATGGAACCTCAAAAGATGAGCGAAGATTAAAAAAAAACAAGATGATTAGGTTGAACTTCTGAAAGCCGTGGTGAATGGGAAGCCACAACCGCCTGCAGGGCCAACCGGGCTTGTAAATGAGTAAAGCGGCAGGTGTGAGGCATTAGGACATGGTGGGGCCTGTGGCAGGACAACTTTAAAGAAGGTGGCTGTTACTGAGATGTGCCCTTGGGGCCATGCAGAAACAATGGCCCAGGGCTCTGGAAGATCCAGATTTCTTAAGATTTTGATTTTGATAGCCCATGTTGCAGAAAAATGTGTGTGTGGGTGATGGCAATGTCTGTTCTCCTCTGCCTCCTGGGTGATCCGCACCAAGATGGGCAGCAGGCCAGTGACCATCAGAGGCCCAGGCCTTTGAAGGATGAGGGTGCTTCGCCCTCTGTGAACTCACCCTCCCCTGCACCTTGAACTGGGTTTTCTTAGACTGCCCTCCTGCCTGCATGCCCCCATCTCCGACAAACAGAAGCTCCGTCTCAGACTTGAATGATCCTCTGCCAGGCCTCTCTGCTGCTTTGTCCAAAGGTCTACACATCTCCCAATGTTCAGGGTTATCTCCCCTCCATCTTCCCCCTTGTCTCCAGCTGCCTTTCTACTGACTGATTTTATTGTTACTGTTTTTATAATTCCATTTGCGCTATCATGCGGCCTGATCTTCCATCTCATTCCACATCAAGCTGCAGCCTGAGCTTGGGTGTTTGTGGGCTTTGCAGCCAGATATGAACAGAAGATAGATTCATTTCCTGCTGCCTGCTTCTCCAACCCCAAATCTCCCAGTGTGATCCAAGAGCCCTGGAGATTTGCCTTCACCACCCCACCCCCTGCCGTAGATGTTTCTTTATAAGCCTTGCTTGTGAATAGGTGTCAGCAAGGGTCTCAGCAGGCAGGATGTGAGCATGTGGGCGCTCGAGATCCCCCTACCGGCCATCACCATCCTCCTGCTGCTGCCAGTATGTCCCTTGAGGATGCCTAGCAGGTCACACCCCACCCTGGGGGCAAACAGTGACTGACAACAGAACCAGCGCTCACCCCTTGCCCCACAGCAAGACAGTTCAGTGGGAGGAATTTGCTCTAGAGCACCCTGAATCAGGCCGAGGCTTTCCCCTTCCGTATTTGGCTTCCTTTGCTCCTCTAGTAAGTCACACATGTGGTACCCTAAGGAGCTAAAAGAAAATTGGAAATGAGCTTAGCTGGCAAGAAGAGACACAGGGTAGAGGGGAGCGGATGTTCTGAAAAATAGCGTCAACCACAAAGGGCTCACTAGCACCCAAGCTTCCTGTCACAAGCATTCAGCTCCCTGCCCACCTGCACCCAAGCTTCCTGTCTGCAAGCCTTCAGCCCAGGCAGCACGACCTTATAAAGTCCCCTGTAGCCCTGCTGTTTTGCAGACAGCATTCCTCTGCTATGTTGCCCATTGCTCTCTTGCAACGCATCTCCCACTTTCTCTAATAAATCTACCTTTCTTTCCCACAACTATCTTGGTAAATTCCTTCACCACCTGTGACACTGCCCCCAGGCAGTCGGGGTTTTTTGTGTTTATTGTTTGTTTTGAAACAGAGTCTCCTCTGTCGCCCAGGCTGGAATGCAGTAGTGCCATCTTGGCTCTCTACAACTCTGCCTCCCAAGTTCAAGCGATTCTCTTGCCTCAGCCTCCTGAATAAGTGGGATTATAGGCGTCTGCCACTACACCTGTCTAGTTTTGGTATTTTTAGTAGAGACGGAGTTTCATCCTGTTGGCCAGTCTTGTCTCAAACTCCTGCCCTCAAGTGATCTGCCTGCCTCAGCCTCCCAAAGTGCTGGGATTATAGGCTTGAGCCACCGCACCCAGTCAGCTCCCAGGCAGTCGTTGACCATGACAACGTGCACCTGAGTCCCTGTTACCAGCTCTGCATCTAAAAAACACGGACATGAGACAACTCCTTACAACACTACAGTGGGCAGTGTCTGTGGGCAGAAAAGGGGCAGCACTGGGCTCGGTGGAGACCAGGCCAAAACACTCCCATGCTTCAAAGGTGAGGGATTTAAATCCTACCTGTCACAGTGGAATTTAAACAATCTTAACTTTTCAACGATAAGGAATATATTCAATATATTATCAAACATGCTTATGATACATATGATGCCATCATGAATGGTGCTGTATGAAGTATAGAAAAACGTTGATATTTGTTGAAGCTCAAGGAATGGCTACATGGAGGTTCATTTTACTCTTCTCTCTACCTTTGTATATGTTTGAAATTTTCCGTAATAAAATATGTATTAAAAATGGATGGAGAAATTGCTGTAGAACATTGAATGATATTTAGAAATAACTCACACTATATAGTTAAGTGAAAAGGCTGGCTAATTATAACATAGTAAGTCTATATATATATATATATATTTTTTTTTTTTTTAAATATTAAGAAATTGAAAGCTGGGTGCTGTAGCTCACACCTGTAATCCCAGCAACTGGGGAGGCTGAATGGGAGGATGGCTTGAGCCCAGGAGTTCAAGGCTTCCGTGAGCCGTGATTGCACCACTGTGTCCCAGCCTGGGTGACAGAGCAAGACCCCAAAGCTTAAAAAAAAGAAAAGAAACTGAAATGTACTTTCCCATTGACCCAGTAATTCCACTTCTAGACAGAGAAATCCACATGGGAAAGGAGATAGATACAGCCTAAATGGCCGTTAATTAAAAAAAAAAAAAGTGGCTTTTAAAACTACTGTATTGGCTGGGCACAGTGGCTCACGCCTGTAATCTCAGCACTTTGGGAGACCAAGGCAGGTGAATCACGAAGTCAGTAGTCTGAGACCAGCCTGGCCAACATGGTGAAACCCTGTTTCTACTAAAAACACAAAAAAATTGGCTAGGCGAAGTGGCAGGCACCTGTAATCCCAGCTACTCAAGAGGCTGAGACAGGAGAATGGCTTGAACCTGGGAAGGGGAGGTTGCAGTAAGCTGAGATTGCACCACTGCACGCCAGCCCTGGCGACAGAGTGAGACAAAACAAAAAACAAACAAACAAGCAAAATGTACTATATTAAGCCAGGCTTAGTGGTGCATGCCTGTAGTTCCCAGCTACTTGGGAGGCTGGCTTATGCCTGTAATCCCAGCACTTTGGGGCCCAAGATGGGAGGATTGCTTGAGGCCAAGAGTTTGAGACCAGCCTGGGCTACATAGTGAGACCCCTGTCTCTACAAAAAATAAAAACAAAAGAATTAGCCAGATATGGTGACTATTGCCTGTAGTCCCAGCTACAGGCTGAGGTAGCTGAGGTGGGAGGATCACTTGAGTCCAGGAGTTCTAGGCTGCAGCGAGCTATGATAGCACCACTGCACTCCAGCCTGAGGATAGAGCAAGACCCTGTCTATTAAAAAAAAAAGAAAGAAAATAAAGAAAAACAGGGCTGGACGTGGTGGCTCACACCTGTGATCCCAGCACCTTGGGAGGCAGAGGAGGGTGAATTGCTTGAGGTCAGGAGTTCAAGACCAGCCTGGCCAACATGGTGAAACCCACCTCTACTAAAAACACAAAAATTAGCCCAGTGTGGTGGTGGACACCTCTAGTCCCAGCTACTCAGAAGGCTGAGGCAGGAGAATTGCTTGAACCTGAAAGGTGGAGGTTGCAGTGAGCCGAGATTGTGCCACTGCACTCCAGTCTGGGCAATGGAGCAAGACTATGTCTCAAAAAAAAAAAAAAAAAGAAAAGAAAATCAAGTCTTTATATCTCTATGCATATAAAGAATAGTCCAGAGTGCTATTTATTACCCTGATGAAGTGTGACAAGGTGATGAGGGCTGAAGGGAAGGGACCAGGAGTGGGGCTGGCTGACTACTGAGACTTATCTGTCATGTTTAAATTTTTTACAAGAAAAGTATATTTATCTATAATGCATAATTAAAAATTAATAATGCCAAAGACTACATGAATATACACTGAATATATGCTAGCAAGGACCATCTCTGGGTGGTGAGAGTTTCTTAGTTCTTTTCTACAATTTATGAATTTTCTACTGCAAGCATATATGACTTAGGCAATCAAGGTTCGGGGAGGCAGGAAGGGAGAAGAAAGAAAAAAGAGACTAAACTATCATTATTGTGCCAAGATGTGCCCCCACTTTCACCTCCTGGTTGCATCCAGTTCATTTTCCTGGCTCAAGGTCTCCCCATGCAAGGTTTCCTGATCTCTAGTCCCTCCCTCCAAGAGGCTACTCTTGCCTCAGTGCTCTCTGAGTCTTTAAGACCCCCATAGTGGGCACAAACCCCACAGGCCCACGCTGGATAGATGTGTAGGCTTCTGTGCCCAGGGCAGGCCCACCCTGCTGGCTTCTGACCTCCTGGTCATCCCTCAACCCCACTCTCCACCCTGAGCTTGGCCCCTGAGCATCAATTATAGTTGGTGAGATTAACATTGTTCAGAGACCTTCAACAGAGAAGAGGAATCCTTTACATGTGCTTTTCCCTCCCAACTTGGGGGTCCTTGTGTATCCTAGGGGTCTTCTGGCCATTCCTCCCATCCCCAGCACCTCCAAGGGTGCATTGTCACCCCAGATTCTTGTTCAGCTGTTCTTTCTCACTAAGCACCTACTGTGTGCCAGACATTGTTCTGGGCATGGAGATATAGCAAAATAAGTGAGCAGCTCACAGTGACATGCCCAGTAAATGGCAGAGACAGGACTTGACCTCAGACCTTCAGATGCCATGTCTGACAGTGACTCCAGAACCTCACACCCCAGAACCATCAAGGGTTAAATTCTTCTTTTGAGTAGAGCCACGGCAGCCATCATAGTTCATTTCTTGGCACCCTTTCACCAATGTGGTTATTCTGAAGTTCAGGGCAATTACTTCACCATTGCCCTTTGCTGTAGGTTTGTTGGTTTTTTTTTTTTTTTTTTGAGATGGAGTCTTGCTCTTGCCCAGGCTGGAGTGCAGTGACACCATCTTGGCTCACTGCAACCTCCGCCTCCCGGGTTCAAGAGATTCTCCTGCCTCAGCCTCCTGAGTAGCTGGGACTACAGGTGCACGCCACCACACCCAGCTAGCCCTTTGCTGTTCTTATTCCTTCCTTGACTGAATAAATCTTTAAGGTAACAAGAAGGGAAAATATAGGGCAGATCTCCTCTGTGCCTATAAAACCAAGATGTGAGATTATTATATTTCTTCATGTGCTAAGTCAAACAGATCAAATATTTTAATGCATAATTTTACAAAGCACATCTTTTCCTGTGACTACACAATGACTTATAATTGCTTTCTGCAAATACTGGCCCTATTTCCAAAGAAGGAGATCTTTAATTTGCAAGTTTGCCTTGTCTGACTCTTGTTTTTTGTTTTCTTTGAGACAGAGTCTGGCCCTGTTGCCCAGGCTGGAGTTTAATGGCATGATCACAGTTCAATGCAGCCTCTACCTCCTAGGCTTAAGAGGTCCTCCTGCCCTGGTCTCCTTAGTTGGTGGGACCACAGGCACATGCCACCACCCCTGGCTAATTTTTTAACTTTTCTTGTGTAGAGACGAGGTCTTGCTGTGTTGCCCAGGCTGGTTTCAAACTCC
This sequence comes from Callithrix jacchus, assembly GCF_049354715.1. Classification (NCBI taxonomy): domain Eukaryota; kingdom Metazoa; phylum Chordata; class Mammalia; order Primates; family Cebidae; genus Callithrix; species Callithrix jacchus. The sequence continues at coordinate 14,582,847 of NC_133521.1, read as the reverse complement.
TGGGCTCAAGCAATTTTCCCACCTCAACTTCTGAAAGTGCTAGGATTGCAGGTATGAGCCACCATGCCCAGCATCTGACTTATTTCTTAAGTAAACACACTGCCATTTATGTATGTATGTATGTATTTATTTATTTTTGAGTCAGAGTCTTGCTCTGTTGCCCAGACTGGAGTCCAGTGGCACAGTCTTGGCTCACTGCAACCTCTGCCTTCTGGGTTCAAGCCATTCTCCTGCCTCAGCCTCCTGAGTAGGTGGGACTACTGGCCTGAACCACCACGCCCAGATAATTTTTGTATTTTCAGTAGAGACAGTGTTTCACCATGTTGGCCAGGCTGGTCTCAAACTCCTGGCCTCAGATTATCCACCCACCTTGGCCTCCCAAAGTGCTGGGATTACAGGTGTGAACCACCATGCCTGGCCATGCCCTGCCGTTTAAAGTCTGCAGTAAGAAAGAATTTTTCCATTTAGAAAATCCATGCCCTTATGGAGTGTGCAGTCTGTTAGGGGAGGTAGACAACACATCAAATAATAATACAGGAGGTTAGATAATGACCGAGGCTCAGGGAAGAAATAAAGCTGGAAGAGGGGTGGGATGGGTTTCCGACAGGGAGGGAGCTGAGTGAAGACCTGAGAGAAGGGAGGGAGGAAGGGAGGGAGCCAGCTGGCAGAGCACCCCAGGCACCCAGGCAGAGGTGCAAAGTCCTTGAGGCAGGAATTCTTGGTGATCTTCAGGAAGAGGAAGAGGCAAATGTGGCTAGTAGGAGAGAGTCACGTAGGGCCTTTTGGTCCAACATAAGGACTTCAGCTTCTACTCCAGGAGAAATGGCAAGCCATGGAAGGGCTCAGAAAAGAGAAGTGACATGTTCTGCCAGGACTAATCCTGTGGCTGTGTTAAAAATACATCACAGTTCTGGCTGCACTCACCTGAAATATCTCTTAGCCTCTTGAAACTTCCTTACTATTGCTATTAAATACTCAGTTTACGAGGGTTCGCCTCAGGATGTCTTGACTTTACAATGGCACAAACCCCTTCAGTAGAAACTGTACTTTTAATACCAATGGAGCCTTTCACTTTTTCACTTTTGGTGCAGTATTCAGTAAATGACGTGAGATGTGTAACACCTTCTTACAAAATAGGCTTTGTGTTAAATGATGTTGCCCAATTGCAGGATAATGGAAGGGTTCTGAGCATGTTTAAGGTAGGCCAGGCTAAGCTACGATGCTCAGTAGATTAGATATATTAAATGCATTTTCAACTTACAATATTTTAACTTATGACAGGTTTATCAGGACATAGCACCCCCCTACCCCCTTAAGTCAAGGAGCATCTGTATTGTAACAGCTGAAGAACTTGACTTCTGCCCAAGTCTAAACCTCAAATAACTATTTTATCTGGGCCCAGATGGACAAGGAGGTGACCTAAACCTGGAAACTGAGGCTCAGGAAGACTCCTCACCCTCAAGGTCACCCAGCGCACTGAGTCACTATAGCAACAGCTCTGACACCCCATGACACAGGATTCCCAGATGGCCTTATTCCTAACAATGTGCTGGAAAGTTCCCTCTAGCCTTATTGAATTAATTTGTCTATTTCTAATGATCAGACACATTTGGAAAACACTGCTTTGAAGTATAAAATATCCCTATTTTATGGCACCCCGAATATGTCCATCTCCAAGCATACAAAATTCTCAAAAATATGCTTACGAAAAGAATTCAAATGCACTGGTTCACAAATTATAAATGCATTTCAAGTAGAACCTTTAGCAGTAGGAAAGGTAGGGGCAGAGTGGGTGTCGTAAACATTCAAACTAAGGTAGATCTGAGGAAAACGGGCAAGTTACTGCTTATTCCAGCTCCTGCTAACTCCAGACTATTTTCTCAAGGGCCTGTGTGTGCGCCTCTCACATAATCTGAGCTGTGAGCCCCAGGGCTTCTTTCTAGAATCCGAGGAAAGCAAGTCTGACTGTCTTAACCGTTTTTTTTTTTGAGACAGGGTCTCACATTGTCACCCAGGATGGAGGGAAGTGGCACAATCTCGTCTCACGGCAGCCTCAACCTCCCAGATTCAAGCGATTCTCGTGACTCGGCGTCCCAAGTAGCTGGGATTACAGGTATGTGCCAGCACGCCCGGCTAATTTTTGTATTTTTAGTATAGACGGGGTTTCGCCATCGTCTTAACCTTTTGACGTGTTGGTTTGGTTGACTTACAGATACTGAATTGGGATTTCCATCAGCTTGCAATAAAGAGAAATGACCACCAGGGGACAGCAAACATCCAGTAAGCAAAGTCAGTGCCTTTTCAGAAAGTATGAGGCCTTGCAGAAGGAACAGAAGAGCAGGGAATCTGTGACAGTGGGCGGGGGAGCATTTAAATTCTTGGTAACCATAGCTGAATTGTTAGTGACTGTTTTTTTTTTTTTTTTTACATACCCAGCTTTCAACCTGCCTAGAATCTCCCTGCCTTTATCTAGAAATTTAATTTTAAGAAAGTACTTACTTGATAAACTAATCAATGAATTAAACCAGTTCTCAACTGGCGCTGGGGTTATTTTGCCTCTCAGGGACATTTGGCATATCTAGAAATATTTTAGTTGTCACAATTAAGGGTACAGTGCTGGGATTACAGGTGTGATTCATTGTGCCCAGCCTTGTGTTGGCTTTTTCATTTGTACCAGGGATTCAGCCCATGTAACCCAACAGATTCTGAAGAGCCACTTCTGACTGTTACAAACTTTGAATTTTTGCCAGGAAAGTAAGTTTTCCCAGGCCTGAGAGTGGCAGGCCCCAAGGGTAGGAAATGCCTACCTGCTCACCCAAGGGCGTGTCTCACAGGCCCAGGCAAGAAGGAACGTGGTCGTGGGATGATTCGTGATATCCCGTCCCCCATGCAGTCCTACCCTCAGCGTCCCAGGCCCTGGAGGTCAGGTGAGGACAATCTTGCTTGGTCACAGTGGGTGGCCCTGTGATACCATGGAGAAAGCCCTCTCATGGTACCAACACCTTCCCCACCAAAGGGATGTCTGTCCAGACTAAGCTGAGGCAGGAGAATCACTTGAATGTGGGAGGCTGTGGTTGCAGGGAGCCAAGATCCTGTCACTGCACTCCAGCCTGGGAGACAGAGGGAGAGTCTGTCATTTGCTGGACCAGTAAAAGGTGGGGACTGTGGGGCCATTCTTAGGACTCAAGCAAATGCCATGGGGCTGGGGGGTACGCCTGTGATGGGTGTCCTTTGAGACACATTCTACCCCATGTATCAGAACTCCCAAAGGGAATATCCAATTGGCTGGGGCTCCCTGGAGAATACAGTTCTGGCCCTCCAGGTTTTTTAGCTGAAACCAGGCCCCTGGCTCTCTCCACTCCCACCAAGACTGTGCCCAATGGAGGCATGGGAATCCCCCTAGAGTACGTTGGGGGGATGGATGCCAGACAGTCAAATTTAACCATTGCCCATGCCCGCCTGAATGCGCCCCAGAGAGTCATTTCTCTGGGTGAAACATTGCCCTGTCTCTCAGAAGGGCCACTGATGCTGACAAACTCCCAGATTGGGAGACCCAAGATCACTGACCTACTGGTATAGGTTCTGGCTTAGCCTTGCTCAGGTTTGGGGGATAAGCCCACCCCCAGGATGGAAATGATGTATCCAGTAAGCCAAGGTGGCTGGCGATGGGCCACAGGTCTATGCCCACCTTTGTGAGGCTGCCTCTGGAATCCCCAGGGGAACAGTTCACCAAGCCCTACATATCACTTAGGCCTGGGTGGCAACACTAGCCTCCCGGCCTTGCCTCTGCTCCCTCCCATTCGGACTCAAGAATCCCTAAGTCTGTCCAGCAGAGGCAGAACCTCAGAGGAGGGAGGAGCTCTGATCCCTGAAAAGTAGCCAGCCCTTCCACCCCACCCTAACCTCCCACTCCCTGCATAAAAGATTTGTGGGTTTCTGTAGGGAGGGAGAATCTTCCTCCATGGAGGGTGGAGGGGGCCAGAAAGGAATTAAGGATGGTAGACGAGGGTGAGGAGAGCTAGGGTCAGCCTCGCTGACTTCACAGCTTCGCCCAGGGCAGGAGGTGAATGCGGTCCTTCGGCCAGCCAGGGGTGGCCCCAGGGATCACCCTGAAAAAGTAGCTCTTCCAGCCCTGTTCACAATAGCAAAGACATGGAATCAACCTAAATGCCCATCAGTGACAGACTGGACAAAGAAAATGTGGTCCAGATACACCATGGAATATTATGCAGCCATAAAAAAGAACAAGATCATGCCTCTTGCAGGAGCATGAATGGAGCTGGAGGCTGCCCTCCTTAGCAAACTAATGCAGGGACAGAAAACCAAATACTGCATGTTCTCACTTAGAAGTGGGAGCTAAATGATAAGAACTTATGAACACAAAGAAGGAAGTGACAGATGCTGGGGTCTACTTGAGGGGTGGGGTGGGTGAAGGGAGAAAGGCAAAAAATGTAACTATCGATCACTGCCTTGCAGTGGCTTTCCTCGACCATGGCTGTAATCTGGTCTCCAGGTGATGAAATAATTTACAGCAAACACCCATGGCACATGTTTATCTATGTAACAGACATTCACATGTACCCCTCAAACCTAAAATTAAAAAAAAAAAAAAAACAGAAAGGAAGGGAAAAAAAGATGGTTCAGTAGGTATTGTGGTGCCACAAATGGAGCCAGGTCAGCATCCCATGGGACACACAGGTGTGTGATTCAGGTTCTCTCCCCACTTCCGCTCCTCACAGGGCTCTGAGCAGACTTGCTCAGCCACACCTGCAGACAGGCATTCTGAGAGCCCTCAAATGCCTGTACTGTCTCAACCCCCACCCTGACTCCTGCTTCTACCATACATGGCTTCCACCATCACCCCGACCCCCTCCAACCCCATAAGCTGAATTCATCTTTAGATTAGTTCTATTCTCCCAGGGTATAAGGAAGAGACACACATGGTCTTTAGTGACAGGACACAGCCTATTTGAGGGTGTGCTGGGTATTTTCTAGATTCACTCTCCACCCTCCTCCTGCTACCCAGAGAGAGGGAGAGAGCGGTAGGGACAGCATCTGTTTGGGTTCAGTCAATGAGCACATTGGCAGGAGATGGGAGAGAAGAGGACATCACAGAATGGAGAGGAGGTCATTGAACGAACTCCCTTTCACCAAGTTGTGTGGCAACCTGAGGGTCACAGCTCCTGTTGGGACACCCTCTCCTGCAGCTACTTTCTCTGGGTTGCAGGGCTAGCCACACCGGGGTCTAACAATTGCTCCCTAGTGTTGCAGGCCTGTAAGTCTTTGCATCTTTTGTTTATATCCTTTAATCCTTCCTGCTCCTTTGTAAACAACCCCTTTATTAAACTCTCCCCAGTGACTCACAGATCTCCTGCCAGGACTCCTCCTGCTATAGGAAGAAACTCCACAGGGTGGGTCTCAGGGGGTGCAGTCCTACGTCCCCCTACGGAACCTGAAGGTGGCCAGATTCTCCTTCCCAATGCCAGCCAGATGGACTTCCTGAGACTTTGAATCCCAAGCTGGAGGTAAAGAATTCAATGAATCATTTAGAACTCATTCACAGTACAAGTGGCCAGTGGCAGTGGTGGGGGTATCCGGGGATAGCAGAAGCAGTGGTGACAGGTGTGCAAACTGCTACAGCCCAGCTGGGCTGCCCCTGTGACATGACCTGGCCACTCACAGCAACCCCCCATTTTCTGAGCCTAGTTCTCCATCCATCTAGTTGACTCGGTGGGTCCCCAGTATCTTTCCAATGAATTGGTTTTGCCTAATTTAGCTAGAGTCCATTTCTGTTGCTTGCATCCAAGGAACCCTCACTCACACAGAGTCTGCTTTCAGGATTCGAAGGGAGGTGGGTATTATTTGGACCCCTGTCAGCAGATGTTCAGCTTCTCTGGGTCTCTATAGGACTGAGCCATGTAGCAGTTCCCACGGAAAAGCAGGCACGTGGTTTGGTCTAATTGTCCTCATGGCTTCTATTTAGGGTGGGCTCTTTACTATTCTCATAATGCAGCTTCAGTTATAGCATGAGTCTGGCAGCCCTGTTAGCCCCCAGCTCTCTCAGAAGAGAGGATTTGAGTGGTTCAGTTTGCCTTCCCATCCACATTGGGCAGTGTCAGGACAGCCCCCTGTCCTGCTTGTCCAGCCCGCCCCTCAATGTTCTATCTGCTGTGGGCCAAGGTGTGACCATGCGAATAAATGAATGAGTGATTGAGTAAATTTTTTTTTTTTTTTTTTGAGACGGAATCTCACTCTGTCATTCAGGCTGGAGTGTAATGGCGTGATCTCGGCTCACTGCAACATCCACCTCCCAGGTTCAAGTGATTCTCCTGCCTCAGCCTCCTGAGTAGCTAAGATTACAGGCATGTGCCACCAATGCCTGACTAATTTTTGTATTTTTAGTAGGGTCAGGGTTTCACCATGTTGATCAGCCTGGTCTCGAACTCCTGACCTTGTGATTCACCCACCTTGGCCTCAAAAAGTTCTGAGATTACAGGCATGAGCCACCGCAGTCGGCTTTTTTTTTTTTTTTTTTTTTTTTTTAAGGCCGATTGCAGTAACTTTCTTTTAATGGGTTTTCAGACTCACAGAAAGGGGCTCTTTAGATGAGGCTGTGCCCTAGTCAACTGTCTTCACTGTGGAGTCCTAATCACTGATTTTGTTCTGTAGATCATGAAGATTCATTCAAATTGTCTTTGCTTCCATTCCTTCGTAGTACGGTACTTGGTCTGAAACTACATCCCTCTTTCTCTAGTGCGTTGTATTCAAACAGGTTGCTACTGCTTCTCTGTCATCATTAATCTTTTTCATCACCTTCTTATTCCTCTTAGCATATTCGGGGTGTCACATATTATCTTCTGTGCCTAGGGATGGGAAAGTACAGGCAGGTATCAAGAAGAGAGAAATCCTCCTGTGAATGGCAGGTACTCAGGCCTGACCTGCATGAACCTGCAGCTGTGCCCAACCCTTTGGGTCTGCCGAGAGAAGTCTGCCAGGGACAACACGCCACCCAACACCAGAGGCTTACATCAAAAAGGCCACACCAGAAGCAGGAATAGAACATGAATTCGCAACCTTAGGCTGAACGGCTCTCACAGCAATTCTTGCCCATGATGCCAACATGGCTTCCTGAGCTGAAGTTATCACGTCAAATGTACTAGTCTCTTCTGCTTTCTCATTCATCTCACGACTTTTCTAAAGCCTTGCTTTCACAGTCACTGCCTTGCATTTCCTCGACTGTGGCTGTAATCTGCTCTCCTGTGACATTTCAGGAACATATTGCTGTTATTCAGGGTAAGCATGTGTATGGAGCCTCAGATACACTTCTTTTTTTTTAGATGGAGTCTTGCTCTGTCTCCCAGGCTGGAGTACAGTGGTGTGATCTCGGCTCACTGCAGCCCCTGCCTCCTTGTTTCAAGTGATTCTTCTTTCTTAACCTCCCAAGTAGCTGGTACTACAGGTGTGCACCTCCACGTCTGGCTAGATTTTTTTTTATGTATTTTTAGTAGAGACAGGGTTTCACCATGTTGACCAGGCTGGTCTTGAACTCCTGACCTCAGGTGACCTGCCAGCCTTGGCATCCCAAAGCACTGGGATTACAGGCGTGTGTAATGCCCAGCCCTCAGATAAACTTCTATTTTCTTGCCATTAGGACTCAAACCTCATTGTTGATACCAGTTCCACAAAGTGTCCCAGCATACCTCATTAATGGGAGGCAAAATGGTCGGCAAGGGATAGACTGGCATTCTGCATCTAGCTTTTGTGTAGCTGTGAATTGTTCATTTGTTTGAGGTAGACGAACTTTATTGGGTTTCTTCAGCTTCTCCTGTTTGACATCAGCATTGAAGAAACAGTTGGTTCGACTTGTTCTATATTTGAATCAATTTTTTTTTTTGAGATGGAGTTTTGCTCTTGTTACCCAGGCTGGAGTGCAATGGTGCCATCTCAGCTCACCACAACCTCTGCCTCCTGGGTTCAGGCAATTCTCCTGCCTCAGCCCCTGAGTAGCTGGGATTACAGGCAGACACCACCATGCCCAGCTAATCTTTTGTATTTTTAGTAGAGATGGGGTTTCACCATGTTTACCAGGATGGTCTTGATCTCTTGACCTCGTGATCTACCGGCCTCAGCCTCCCAAAGTGCTGGGATTACAGGCTTGAGCTACCGCGCCCGGCCATATATTTGGATCATCTTTAACGGGCACCAATGTCAAAATCATACTTTCCTCATCATCTGTTTCCCCCTCAAAGAAATTCTTGTTGCCACTAACAAAATTTGAGTCTGACATTTTCGGCAATACCCCTGTCTTGTCCATTCGGTGCTACGTTTTTTTAAAAAAATCAAACTGGCTGCGGTGACTTATACCTGTAATCCCAGCCCTTTGAGAGGCCCAGGTGGTGGATGGCTTGAGTCCAGGAATTCCAGACCAGCCTGGGAAACATGGTGAGACCTCCTGTCTCTAACCAAAAATACCTGTTTGTTTTTTGAGACAGGGTCTTGCTCTGTCACCCAGGCTGGAGTGCAGTGGCACAATCTCAGCTCACTGTACCCTCAACATTCCAGGCTCAAGTGATCCTCCCATCTCAGCCTCCTGAATAGCTGGGGCTACAGGTGCATGCCACCGTGCCCAGCTAATTTTAAAAAAAATTTTTATAGAGACATTGTTTCTCCATGTTGCCTAGGCTGGTCTCAAACTCCTGGGCTCAAGCGATCTGCCCTCCTCTGCCTTGCAAAATGTGATTACAGGCATGAGCCACTGCACCCAGCTGAGTGAATGTTTTTCTCCTGCTCTCCTGGTCTGTCTAAATCACATCCTTCTCCCAAAGTGTTCACACCTCTGTCTTAGCCTGTCTCGTGCTCAGCCTATCCCAGAGTCAGTGTGGAATGGATCCTTCTCGTGGAGGTAGAAATCTTTAGTTCCCATGTGGCTCTCTGCCCCAGCTCAGCAGCTGCAACTTGCAGTGGTAAATAATTGCTCCCTGATTTCAACAGAGACTTGAATAAGATCTCCAGCAAAGGAATTGGCTCTTATTTATATATTATCTTACCTCTCTGTGTCCACTACAATGGTTTACATACAGTAGGGGGTCGAATAAGTGCTCATTGAATTAAGCAGAGAACATTTAGGAATCACCTACTGATTGCCAGACACCACACCTGGCCCACACTTACTGAGGCTTTGATAGGCTCCAGGGACTGTGCTAGCCACATCAACCTCACCACAACCCCATGAGATAGGCCCTATTATTATGCCCGCATGCAGTTAAATGTGAGGTGCAGAGACCACATAACTTGCCTAACTAGTGGGGCTGTGGGTCTAGGCAGGCAGCCTGGCTCCAGAGCCGATGCACTTAACTGCTTTACCAGGCTGTTTCATGGTGGTGTGCTTGACAATGAAACTTCTGGAATTAAGCCATTCCAATAACAGCCACATCAAAAAAACTGAATGACTCTAAATGAATCTCTCCAACAGACATCCACAATAATCCTGCCCCACCCAGCCCCAGGGAAGATGGGGCTCAGGACTGGAGGTGAGGGATGGAACAGGATGCCACTGCACAGATGACTTGGAAAAGAAAAAGCTGCAAGTTGAATGATCATGTTTGTCAGACCTGGCAAAAACATTCTGTACCTATCCCTTGAGAGGTTTGGCAGCTGCAATTTCCCAAAACAGAGTTGTGCCAGAGCAATGGCTGGGTGCATTCGTGGCCTTGGCACTGGACCACAAATGGGTCAGTGCCCACATCACAGCCTTGCTCATGCCTTATGAGGTCTCTGTCAGATTCTCTCCCCAGAAAATGGCACTTCAGGCACCAACCCACCCTCAGTGGGGTGGTGTCTCCATAGCATGAGCCCCCCAAGGAGGCTCAGATCTGCCCTCTGAGCTTGGTTTGGTCTCCATGAAGACACTTGCCACACTGCATGATGAGGCTTGCCCGCCTCTCCCTCCACAGCCAGCCAGGAGCTGGGCACCTCCAGGTTCCCTCGGTCACCAGTACAGGCAGCCGCATGTTGGAGAGTTGCTCCAAATACCAACTGAGTTGGAAAATATCTCCTGGCCCTGAAACCAGAGAGGAACTGGCAGAGGCCATTTTATTTCACCGAATAATTCCATGTGACTGCTTCAAACCTAGGTACTTATTAAAAATGTAAGTTTCCTGGGCCCACTTAGCCCTAAAAAAATCAAAAAGAGGGCTGCAGGGGTGGGGGAAGTAGAATACTGGCTTTCGTACTTTTCCAACCCGCCCCCGCCAAGTGATTCAACTGCGCAGCCAGTGAGGCAGTCCTTCAGATGAATGAGGCATGACTTGTCCTCTGCTCTACCCTCTCCAAAGGGAACATGGGCTTCTCCCCTCACACAATCACAGTCACACACTGGTCTTCTTTCTGTTCTCTAAGCGCCAGGCTCTTCCCCACTTCTGGACCCTTGCTAGAGCTGTGCCCCCTGCAGGAATGCAGCTCTCAGATCCAATGGAAAGAGTTCTTCATTCAGGCTCACCCCAAGTACATTCAGTCACAGCACCTTTTTTTCTTTTTTTTTTTTGGAGATGGACTCTCACTTTGTCACCCAGGCTGGAGTGCGAGGGCACGATCACGGCTCACTGCATCCCCTGCCTCCCAGGTCCAAGTGATTCTACTTCCTCAGCCTCCCAAGTAGCTGGGATTACAGGAACCCACCATTGTGCCCAGCTAATTTTTATTTTTAGTAGAGACGGGGTTTTGCCATGTTGGCCGTACTGGTCTTGAACTCTGGACCTCAGGTGATCTGCCTGCCTTGTCCTTCCAAAGTGCTAGTATTACAGGTGTGAGCCATCGTGCCCAGCCTTAGCACCTTCTTTATAAGATTCTTTATCATCTGTCTCCCCAGCACCCCACAAGTGCCCTGTTCCCCTCACCACCGAGAATCCCATGCCTGTGTATGCAGTAGGTGCACCATAGGTGGCTGTTGCGTATAGGCGGTGTTACAGATACACAAAAAGGGCAGCTACTACCAGTTAACTGTTGCTAGAGGGTGGCAGAATAAACAACCTAGTTTGCCATAGTTCACAAAGGAGAGCCAATGCCTGGCAGGATCTCGGGACACCTTGCACCCAGACCCCCATGGCCATGGTTCCCTCTCTGAAATGCCCCACAATATGGGTTCCCTACAACCCAACTAGAACCAAGTGCGATCTACCCAACAACAAATGAGATGCCAAGAGCCAGAATAGTCTAGATGAATGTATTGCCATTCACATATTTCATAGAAAATGCAGCAAATGGGTCAGCATCGTACAAAAGAAAATCCAGGTTTATACGGGTTGCTTTATTTACATCTGGGAGCAAGGCTGTCCTTGCATCAGGTGCAGCAGCTGCACTTGTCTGACATCCCTTTGCAGATGCAGCCCTGGGCACACTTGGCACAGCCCACAGGGCAGCAGGAGCAGCAGCCTGGGGAAGAAGAGAGAGTGAGAGGTCAGAGCAGACTCCCTCCCCCAGCAGAGGCCGGGCTTGAGCCCTGCCTCTGGCCCCAGCTGACCCTCATTTCAGGATGGTGTGGCTTTGTCAGGAGACAACTGGTGGATCTTTGGGATGAGAGCTTCTGTGAAAAAGCTGCCCAGCCCCACCTGAGTCCAGGACAGGGCAGAAGAGTGGACGGGCAGTGATTGGGGGTATGAGAACAAAGGGAGGCCAGTTCCCCTAAAACCCACACTTAAGTTAGGAAAGTCTTCGCAATCCAACAGGTGGCAAACCCCTGACATAGCAGTTCTGGGGAGGGCCAGGGTAGCTCTGGGCTGCCCCTGCAGGAAAGGGCTGCATCATCAGATTAGAAACCACACGGGGTCTCCAAGATCCTGCGCCTGAAGTGCTTCAGGACCCTGAAGGGTTAAGAAGACTGCATCAGGAGGCAGGAGACCTAGATTCACGTTCCAGCTTTGTCCCCAGCACTGCCTGGTAATGTTTCCGGGCCTCAGCTTCTAGTTTAGTAAGGAGAGGCTAGGACTCACCCATTTTTAAGGCACTTTGAGGTCTGATTCTGAATCAGGTGAAGAGGGAGGTGTTTGTGGAAGCTGGTCATTGGCCCACCCCTGCCTGAGGAGTTCTGGGTTCCCCACTCTAAACTTGGCCCATTGGCCAGATTCTCAGGGAAGGCCCCACACTCACTCTTCTTGCAGGAGGTGCATTTGCAGTCTTTGCATTTGCAGGAGCCAGCACAGCCACAGGAGCCACCTGCAAGGAAGAGAAAAAGGCAGTGAGCAGTGAGTGAAATGCAGAAGGCACAGGGGTAGTCATTAACTCTTAGTCATTAACTCCTCTGTGGGGCCGGGCCAGCACTTACAGCTCCTTTCCTACTCATGGGAGAGGAAGAGAAGCCCCATCTCCTCTCCCTTCATGCTGGGAAGGGCAAATGTCCTCTTGCTTTTACTCCTTAAGCAAGGTTCCAGGCTCCAGACACAGCCCAGGAAGACTGGGACCGGAGGCCCGAAGCTTCTGTCCTGAACTCCGAAGAGGCAATGGTCCGCTGCCTTCCATCCACCCTGGCTACTCAGAGCCTGGTCAGAGCATTGGAGTTCAGCCAGCAGCCCCCTGACCAACTGGGTGACATGGAGCAGCACAGCTTTGGGCCTCAGTACCCTCAACTCTGATTTAGAGGCACAGGGAGGAGGGAAGTGGTCTCAGGGACATGATCGGGAAGAAAGCGCTTAACGAAGTAAAGGAGTCCCCTTCAGCTCAGAATTTAAAATGCGACTTTCTCAAACCCAGAAACAGTGTGTACTGTGCCTGGGAAGCGAGCATCCTAAGGGGCAGAGCCAGGTGTCCGTTACCAGGTGAGCAGGAGCAGTTGGGGTCCATCTCGAGGCAAGGAGAAGCGGGAGTTCCCAATCCAGAAGCTAACACGAGGCGAAAGGCGTGGTGACGTCCAGGAGCCGGCGGCTCCCTTTATAGCCGGGGAAGGGGTCGGGCGCAGAGGCCCCACCCCCGTCCTTGCACCCGCCCGGCAGATTCTGCAATGCCCGCGGTCTTGCTCTGGGCTGTGCGCAGCAGGCGGGCCGGGTGCACCATCCCACGGGCTGAGCGCAGTGCGCGCCGCGGAGCCCACCCCTTTGGCCCCACCCCTTTGGCCCCAGCTCACTGAGAAACTGGCAGTACGTGTTGTCCCTGCCGTCCTGCCTGCCTTCCCAATCTGGCATTACCTGGCACTCTCTCTCTCCTAGGAGTGCTGGGAAACTCGGAATCCCGCCTGTCTACACACCCCCAGCCCCCACTCCACTGTGTGTAGCTTTGCATTTCCCAGAGTCACTGGATCACGTCCCCGGATCGGCGGAAGCGGGCGAGGGAGCGGTGTGCAAACGAGAAGCCAAAGACGGGACCCTCGGATTTCCTGCATTGCCGGTCTCCGTCCCAGTTGCCACCTCCGTCTGTTGGCCACGTTTCTCCTATGTCTAGGAACAGAACAGACACAGGGCTCTACCCGCTTCCTTCCATTCTCCACTCTTGAGAGGCTGAATGGGCACATTTTTTCCGGGTCCTCCTTTGCATAAAACTCTCCAGGGTCTCCCCACAGCCTAGCCGGGCACCCCTCTACAGGATGGCAGTTTGGAAAATGTGGGATGCTCCCAGAAGAGAGATCATTTTAGGTGACATGAGAATCCTGGATTAAATGAAAATTCAAGAAACCTGGATGTTTTTCCTTCCGTATTCCTATTACTCTACATAACCTGAATCCATGTTAGTCACTTGGCATCCATATTCCTAATCTGGACAATGACAATACAAGGAGGTCAAGTGCCCTGGCCCAGGGTCAGAGGGCCTCAGAGTGGCACTGCTGGCTCTGAATCCTCTCAGCTTCCCATGGAAGAGAGGGCAGTGATGAAGCTTCCCTTTGGCCTAGGTATCATCTCTTAGTGCTTGAAATCTTTAAACAAAACCGAGCAACAAGGTCAGTCCTGGAAGCAAAACAGAGATTCAGAGGGGATATAAATAGGGAGAATTTGATGGCAACATTCCATGTCTGGAAGTTAAACTGATTCTTTTTTCCGTAGTGCTAATGAGTTTGCTTTTCATACAAATGTATCTAAGGAAATAGGAATCATTTAAAAGAAAAATGTTGCATCACATATTGGTGCAGGTGGTAGCGGAACTGTCAGGCATCCTTCCGTTTCTGTTATGGGGACAGGGACTGCCTTGCTGATGGCTTTATATTTCTGGTGTGAATCCCTGTTTTGTGGGAAGAGGGTAAGGACCCTGTCAGGACCAAGGGCAATGCTCTTGTGGCTGGTGAGAAAGACTAAGGACACACAGGGAGGGACTCCAGGCCTGGCTTATTTGTCTGGAGTAAAAATGTCATCTATCTATGCCACTGAGATATTTGGGCTGTTAGCACCAGATACCTTAGACTGGATACCTTAAAATGCAGAAATCTATTTCTCTCAGCTCTGGAGGCATGGAAATCCAAGGTCAAGGCACCAGCATATTTGGAGTCTTGTAAGAGCCCGGTTCCTCATGGATGTCTCCTTCCTGCTGGGTCTTCACACAGTGGAAATGGTTGAACAAGCCCCCTTGGGCTTCTCTTAAGGCACTAATCCCATTTATGAGCACTTTGTCCTCCTATTGCAGTCATCTCCCAAACCTCCCCCCTCAATCCCAACACTTTGAAAATTAGATTTGCATACATGAATATTGGAGCCACACAAGCATTTCAGCCAGAGCAGCCATGAATCATAATAACAAAATAATAGTTAATATTATAGATCACTTGCCATGAACAGGGCACCATTCTAAATTCTTTATACCTATTAAATCATTTATTTCTACAAGTCAGACCCCATTACAGTCCTGTGCTGCTTAGTGAGGGGAATACATTCTGAGAAATGCATTGTTAGGTGATTTCATGGTTGTAAAAATATCATAAAGTGTATAATAACAAACCTAGACATTATGACCTACCACAGATCTAAGCTTTGTGATGCTCCTAGGCTTCAAACCTGTACAGCATGGTACTGTACTGAATTCTGAAGGCAGTTATAACATAGTGGTAAGTATTTGTATATCTAGATGTAGCTAAACATAGAAAGGTTCAGTAGAGTTACCTTATAACCTTATAGGACCACTATACCATATACAGTACGTCTGTAACTAAGATGTCCTTACACAGCGCATGATGTATTATTATAGTCTACCCTTTCACAGTGCAGGAAACTGAGCCAGAGAGAGATTGAGTCACCCAGGTATACATGATGACACATCACACAGGCTGACTGTAGGATAATGCCCTCAACCACAACCCTCTGTCACTCTGCCATGTGACACATGAAGACACTGATTCTGACAAGGAGGCACAGTGGGAAGAGCACTGAGCTGGCTGTCAGAGCGTCTGCATAGCTGTGTGTCCTCTCTGAGCTTCAGTTACTCAGCTGTCAGGTCAGGGGCACAATCAGGATAACTAACCATGGGCCCTTCCAGCTCTGGACTGCGAGGGGCCAGGCTTAGCATCTGCTGACAGACAGCTTCCACTATGGCGAGGGCATGAGGACGGCCATGGCATAGATTCATTCGTGCCTTTACTTCTGAACTGTGTGACGTTGGGAAGATTGCTTAACTCTTCTAGAAGACAGTGCAACCCCTCTAGAAAACAGTATCATCTCACCAAACCCTGTGCATTCACTGTCTCTTTGTGTGAAGATCAGAAGACTTGAAAGGTGGGAAAGCCTTGTTCTCTGAATGCTGGAGCAGTGTCTTATCCTGGAGAGCTGGTGCAGGAGGTCATCCACATGCCCTTGAGACCAGATCAGCAAGACTCCAGATCCATCTCTAACTTCCAGTCCACATAATACCTCCAGGAAGATGAACCTTTTCCAAGGGGCTTGATGGGAGCTAACAGGATTGTCTGTCCGGAAAGCCCATGTGGACAAATAATTATAATAGCACTGTTCAGTAAGCCCTAGGCCACTAGTACCAGGTCACTGTCCCATTTAACCCCTATATGGAAATATAATCTCCTTTATACAGATGAAGGAATGGAAGCTCAGAGAGGTTAAGTGACTGGTGCAGGCCACACAGCCAGTAAGGAGTGAAGCAGGCTGTGAACCAGTTGTGTGACACTAAAGCCTGCACTTGGCCCAGGCTACCTTCTGAAATCCCTCTTCACAAAGAGCACCTGCAACCCATCTAGGTCTTGACTCCTGGGCCTCCTGTCTCATCTTCCTTCTGATTGAACATCAAGTAACAATTCCCTGAGCAGATAGCTGGAAGGACCAGCTGTTGGTAGCAATGATCAGTCCTCATCCTTCTCAATGACTACCACATGCCTTCAAACTGCAGAATATGCCATCAGCCCTGCATAGGTGGAGTCAAAATACTTCACCTGGGAACTTTAATTGCTGTCTATAGTCAGCTTGCCAGGATAATGCTGGACACTTCGCTCCATCTCACTATTCACTGTACTGGCCTGAAGTAACCAAGGGCTGGAATTTGAAGGAGGAGATGCAGCCTGACCTTGGGAGAAACTTCCAAAGATTCAGAACCAACTTAGAACAAGGAGCTCTCAGATGTAGCAAGAGTTCCATTAGTGACATGGGGCAGGTCAAGACTAATAGTTTTTTTTGGGCATGTCAAGGCCAGCACTGCTGAAGGTGTGTTATCCACGCACTGGGGCCAGTCTGTGAACTGTTCCCAGTCTGAAATACACACCCTAGAACAAATATGCAATGTTTGTAAATGCTTTTATTTTTCTGTGATTTTGTTTTTCATATGTGTATTTAAATATAGTCATATATACATACATTTGATTTTCATAAGTATTTTATTTTCATATATTTATATTAATAATTTGCCTATTAAATATAAAAAGTAGATTTTGTTTTTATATTTCATACTAATTCATTTTAGTTCACTTTGCCAAAGCTTAGGTCTGTTACAGATGCCCATGCCACTGTATCTCTTACATGTATAATGCCTTTTTTTTTTTTTTTGAGATGGAGTTTCCCTCTTGTCACCCAAGCTGGAATGCAGTAGCATGATCTCGGCTTCTTGCAACCACTGCCTCTTAGGATCAAGTGATTCTCTTGCTTCAGCCTCCTGAATAGCTGGAATTACAGGCACTTGAAATCACTCCCAACTAACTTTTGTATTTTTTGTAGAGATGGGGGTTTCATCACGTTGGCCAGGCTGGTTTTGAACTTCTGACCTCAGGTGATCCACTCACTTTGGCCTCCCAAAACGCTGCAATTACAGGTGTGAGCCACCATTCCCAACCTACTGTATAATGCTTTTACATTTTTTAGCTGAGATAGGTAATGTGATTTGCCTTAAGACACTGTGTAAGATGATACGATGATAGCACACACGTGTCTGGTCTCAATGCATTCCCTCACTCCATCTCTGTTTGGTGTCAGGTTCCTTTATCCAAGGCACATAATGTAAGACAGAGCCAGGATATAGTCAACTTGTCTTATGATTAACATATTTTATTTTATTTTATTTGAGACAGAGTTTCGCTCTTGTTACCCAGGCTGGAGTGCAATGGCGCGATCTCGGCTCACTGCAACCTCCGCCTCCTGGGTTCAGGCAATTCTCCTGCCTCAGCCTCCTGAGTAGCTGGGATTACAGGCACGCACCACCATGCCCAGCTAATTTTTTGTATTTTCAGTATAGACGGGGTTTCACCATGTTGACCAGGATGGTCTCGATCTCTTGACCTCGGGATCCACCTGTCTTGGCCTCCCAAAGTGCTGGGATTACAGGTGTGAGCCACCGCGCCCGGCCCCATATTTTATTTTTGAAAAAAGCAAATGTCCTACTGGGTCAGGATTGTATGGAAAACAATTCTGGTTTGGACACTTTCTACCTCTGGGAGCAGGGCTTTCCCCACATCAGGCATAGCAGCTGCACTTGTCCGACATCCCTTTGCAGACACATCCCTGGGCACATTTGGCACAGCCCATAGGGCAGCAGAAGCAGCAGCCTGGAGAAGAAGGGGAGAGTGACAGGTCACAGAAGACTTGACCAAGCACCTCCCTGCCCCAACAGCAGGCCTGGCCCAAGCTCACACCCAGACCCAGAGGAGCCTTAGTTCAGGCTGGTGTGCTCTGTCAGGAGACAATGCATCAATTTTTGGAGTGAAAGTCTTCCTATTGTAATAACCTACCCTGGGCTAGCATAACGGACTCCATTTTAGCTGTAAACTCCAACCTGGCTTCCCCCTCCTTATCACAGCCCCTTTGGGTGCATAACTGGGTCATGCTGCACTTGGAAGCATTGAAGCATACTGTTCTTAACACTTGTATCCTGCTTGTCATACTTCCCCCCATCCCCCTATTGTAAGGAAAAAGTTTCCCTTTGATCATTGTGTAGAAGGAACCTGATTGCCCCCTTCTTGGTAATTGTATGGAAACCACTTGTGCCCGCAGACCTTCCTCTAACCTGCTTTTCTGCTTCTGTAAAATTCCACTCCCCTCCTCTACCTAAATCAAGGTATAAAAGATAATCAGGCCCCTTCCTTGGGGCTGAGAGAGAATTTTGAGCATTAGCCATCCGGTCGCCTGCTAATTAATAGACTCTTAATTTGGAACTCAGAGTGAGATGCGTTCCTCCTAACTCGCTCAGTTACAACACTATGAAAAAGATGCTCAGCCCCACCTGAGCCCAGGACAGGGCAGAAGACTGGACAGGCAATGACTGGGGTCTGTGGGGAAAAAGGAAGGCCAATTCCCCAGGTCCATACACTTCTGTGAGCAAAGTCCTCAAGTATCAGGTCTGTGCTTGGCCAGCTGCTGCATTCTTGTGTCCTCAGTTTCTCCATTGTAAGAATGAAGGTTGGGTGGGGAGCAACCATCTCTAATGTTCTTCAGCTCTGATCCTGAATTCGTTTCAGGGGATGTGGGTGGTTGGCTTGCTCCTGCCTGTGGACATCTGAGATCCCTCCTCTGACTCTGCCCAGCCCCCAGATTCCCAGGGAAGTCCCCATGCTCACTCTTCTTGCAGGAGGTGCATGTGCACACTTTGCATTTGCAGGAGCTGGCACAGGTGCAGGAGCCACCTGCAAGGAAGAAAAAGGCAGTGAATGGTGAGTATGGTGCAGGGTTAGGAGCAGCCCCTCAGCAGGCTCCTGCTCAGTGCACGGGAAACCTGGTACCTTGTTCCACGCAGGCACACAGAAGCCCAGCCTCCGTTTTCTCCCCCACAGGCTCGGATGGGCAGGTGCACACCTAATTTGACTCCGCAAGACCTTATGTCAGTAATCCCTAAGAGGCAATGCTCCCTGCCTCCCATCCATCTCAGGCAGCTCTAATGCTGGGTCAGAGCCCCGGTCCCAGACCAGGACCCCACTGGCTATCAGGGTGACCTGGCAGTTTTGAGTCTTAGTCCTCTCGCCTCAGAAATGGGAGGCACTGGGAAGATGGTCTAAGTGGTGATGAAGACGCTTGACGGCGGAAGCACCAGAAGTGCAAAGTAAAGGAGCCCACTTTAGGAAGAGCTAACATGCACCTCCCTCCTGCCCCAGGGACATGCTGTTCTCTGGCATGAAAACGGAGATCGTAAGCCCCGAAACGCGGCATCTCTTACTACTGGAGCAGGAGCAGTTGGGGTCCATTTCGCGGGGAGGTGAAGCTGGAGTTTCTAAGCAAGAGGAGAAGCAGAGTAGCAGTTGGGAGGCGTGGTCAATTCTAGGAAAAGCGCGCGCTCAATTCACTGTCAGAGGAGCGGGCCGGGTGCAGAGCACTCCTTCCGACCCCCACGCGGAATCCTCAGCGCCAGCTGTCCTCGCTTGGGCTGTGCGCAGCAGGCGGGCCGGGCGCACCATCCCCTGAGTGTCCCAGGGTGGGCCCCCGGAGGCCGCCCCTTTGGCGCCCGCTCGCGTGGGAGGGGCTGTGCTGCCGGAGGTACGCGGCGCCCCTGCCACTGTGAGGGCCATTTCCCATTCCCAGGTGGTCGCGCTATCCACCCACTCCCCTCCTTCCAGTCCTACTCTAGCTACGGCCCCGCTTCGCCTCCTGAGTCCGTGTGCAGCTCCATCCTCGTACTCACCTTTTGCTTATGCAGGAGCCGGGAGCAGACCTAGCGAGCTGTGTGCAGATGGGCGGCGGCGGAGGTGACTTTTGCTTCTCCCCTGCCCTCCTCCCCGCGCATTGCCTGTCACTCTTTCCACTTAGGACCCTCAAACTCGTTCCCCCTGAACACAGAACGCGGCGACCACGCGTCGGCCCCTCTCTCTTCCTTTCTTGCTCCTAGGAGGTGATCGCGGGCACATTTGTCAGGGTCCTCCTTTGCATATAATTCTCTGGGACTACCCCAGGCCCGCCTGCCACCCCACTGCAGGATGGCAGTTTTGAAAATGAGGGATGCTCTCCAAAGAGGATGACTTTAGATGACATGCAGACCCTGCTTTCAATCAAGATCAAGGAGAGAAATGGGTATTTCTCCTCGGTGTTTTAACATGTGACATTTAGATTGTGCCAGGCCTTTTAAAATCATTCATTCCTTGAACACTCCCAACAGTCCTAAAGGGAAATATTATTTATGAACCCGTTTTACTCATCTGACAACTATGACAAAAGGTTTAAGTAACTTGCTCAACATCACAGAGCTGAAAACTTGCCCCTGATTTGAATCTAGCCAGCCTCTCAGGAGAAAGTGTCCATGATCAAGCCTTGCTTTGGCACAGGTATGTCGTTAGCACTTCTCTATTACTGGAAATCTTTTAAACAATGTCGAGCCACAAGCTCAACCATAGGCTGTGACAAAAGAAATCCATATGTGTAATATATGTATCTATATATGTGTACACAAGACATACATTTCTAGTTTTTCTTTCTTTCTTTTTTTTTTCTGAGACAGAATCTTGCTCTCCCCCAGGCTGGAGTGCAGGGCTGCACAACAAACAGCTTTCCCTCCACAAATGGAGGGACTAACTTGTCATTAACAAGACATCCAGGAACTTTTTCCTTCCTAAGCCACGCTCAGCAAGCTGCACAGACTGCCATGGCTGTGTTCTGAGAACTTCTGTAAATAAAGTATTACTAATTACGGAGATGATGAAATCAAAAGCAAAATTCCAAAACAACTTTATCTGCAGCCCACAATCACACTGCATCTTGCTGAGAGCATGCTGGTTTGAAGTAGTCAAGAGCTGGAATTTGTAAGAGGAAGAAACAGCCTGACCTTGAGAGAAACTTACAGATTCAGAGCCAAGTCCCAACAGGGAGCTCTCAGGGTTCAGAGAGTGTCCTGAGTGTGCTGTCTGTGACACTGGGTAGGCCAAGCCTGATGGTTCCTCATGAAAATGCCCTGGCCTGTGCTGCTGAAGGTGTGTGGTCCCCAGTGGGGCCAGTCTGCTATTTCCAGTCTGCAATGCAAATCATGTGCAGAGTTTGTAAATCTTCAATTTCTCTATTATTTCCATACATATTTATTAATTTTTTTCTGGTAAAATGTAAAAAAATGGGTTCTGTATTTTGTGTTTCATTATCTTCATAATTGATACTACTTTATTTACAAAGGTTTAGGTCTGGGATGGATAAAAAATGAAAACTGTCCCTTTACCATGGAGTCTGAGAAGCCTTGTGTAGGATTCAAGCAACTGAGGCTTAGAATCAACGTCCTGCAGTCACTCTCAAGACTAAAATCTGATGACAAACTAAACTTGGGCAGGGAAATCCGAGAATAAAAATGAGGAATGGAGAAGGCTCTGTGCAACACTTAACATGATTGGAGGTGATCATCTATGTCCCGTCCCCATGTGATCCGGCACAGTGCAGGGGCATTTTACAGAAGATGTGGCTCAGTGAGTTAACCAGGCTTGCCTGAAGGTTCTCTGACTGTTAGGGACTCACATTTCCATCTAGAGCCCAGTCTCTAAACTCCCAGTTCAATCTCCCACCCCAATCCCTTATTGCAAAAAACAGAATGGGAACCAGAACCAGATTGAAGCCTAACTGTTTAATTATTATTCACATATTTCAGAGAAACAGGAATGTAGCAATGGGTTGGGGTTGTAGAAAAAAAAATCCTGGATTTTTTTGTGTCACTCTATTTATATCTGGGAGCAGGGCTATCCAGACATCAGGCGCAGCAGCTGCACTTCTCTGATGCCCCTTTGCAAACGCAGCCCTGGGCACACTTGGCACAGCCCGCCGGGCAGCAGGAGCAGCAGCCTGGGGAGAAAGGTGAGAGGGAGAGGTCAGAGCAGACTTGGCCAGGGACCATCCTACACCATCAGAGGTTTGGCTTAACCCCTGCCTCCAGCCCCAGAGGATCCTTAGTTCAGGATAGCATGGCTTTGTCAGGAGACAACTGGTGGATGTTGGGGTGGGTCTTTCTATGAGAAAGCTCCCCAACCCCACAGGAGCCCTGGACAGGGCAGAAGACTGGAAAAGCAGTGACAGCCTACAGGGACAAAGAAAGGCCAATCCCCCAGCAGCAGCTCTCAGGGCCAACCTCGGGCTCCCTCCCAACCTTAGCCACAGCCCCAGATTCCTGGAGATGGTCCCACACTCACTCTTCTTGCAGGAGGTGCATTTGCACTCTTTGCACTTGCAGGAGCCTGCACAGGCACAGGAGCCACCTGCAAGAAAAAGAAAAAGGCATTGAGCGCTGAGTGAGATGCAGAAGGTATAGCAGTGGGTCAGTGAGTCTCCAGCGCCTCCTCCTGTGTGCAGGGGCAGCCCGCAGAGCTCCTTTCTCACTCAGCAGAGGAAGAGAAACCCCCTGTTCTCTCCCTTCATGCTGGGGAGAGCAAGTACCCTCCTGTTTGCACTCCAGAGGAAAGTCCCAGGCTCCGGGCACAGCTTGGGAAGACTGTGACTTCGACTTTCTGTCCTGAACCCCAAAGCGGCAGTGTCCCCTGCCTCCTATCTAAAGCGGCTGCTCAGAGCCTGGTTAGAGCATTAGGGCTCAGCCAGCAGCCCGTGACCAACGGGGTGATGTGGAGCAGGACAGCCTTGAGCCTCAGGACCCTCGACTCTGACATAGAGGCACAGGCAGGAGGAAAACGCATTTAGGAGCCTGGCCAAGAGGAGAGCCCTGGATGAAGTAAAGAAGTCCCCTACAGCGCAGATCGCAAAATACGACCTCCTCAAACCCAGAAACTCTACGGTGCCTGGGAATTTGGCATCCCAAGGCACAGAACCCGGGCGTCCTTTACCAGCAGCACAGGAGCAGTTGGGGTCCATAGCAAGCCGAGGTGAGACTGGAGTTCCCAAGCGAGAAGCGAAGGGGCAGTGGAGCACGTGGAAGGCCGGGTGGAGCTCAACAGTTGGCGGATGTATTTATAGTCAGGGGAGGGACCCGGGAGCAGAGACCCCGCCCCGCCCTTGCACCCGCCCCGCTTTGTCTGTGCGGCCCACGATCCTTGGCTGGAGTGTGCGCAGCAAACAGGCCGGGCGCAAAGTAGCCTGAGTGCAGCTCAGTGTACACCGCGGGGCCGCTCCTTTCCCACCTGCTCACGCAGGAGGCGCTGTAAACCCGGGTGGGCTGCTTCTCTCACCTACCAGGCCTTCCTAGTTCCTTGAGATTACCTGCTAGTCCCGCCCCTTGGCGTTCCGCGTGAGCCAAGATCCTGACCTTCGCCCCACACCCCCGGGTCTGCCCGGGTTTTGTCAACAGCTAAGCCTTTCCTGAAGTCCGAGTGAAACCCCAGTCTCGTGATCAACTCTCTGGATTGGCGGTAGCAGGGAGCACAGCAAGATAGTCGTGTACAAAGGACAGGCTGAGGATGTGACCTTCGGATCTCTGGCTTTGCCTGTCCCTGTCCCCTTTGCCATGTCAGTCCTTCAGCCACGTTTCTCCTGTGCCCAGCAACCCGGAAGAAACAGGGTCCTGCCTCCCTTCCTTCCATTCTCCACACTTGAGAGTCTGAATGGGCACATTTGTCTGGGTCCTCCTTTTGCATAAATCTCTCCAGCCTCTCCCCACAGCCTAGTCACTTGCCGTGTATGAACTCTCACATACCCCAACAGCCAGCCACTGCTTTTGTAGTCAGGGAGGGGGGCTGGGCGCAGAAGACCCGGGCCTGCCCTTGCACCCGCCTGGCTAGTCAGCACCCCCATAGGTCCTACTCTGGGCTGTGCACAGTAGACAGGCCGGGCGAAAGGTCCCCTGAGGGCAGCTTGGTGTGTGGGTGGGAGACCCCGCAAGTGCCAAGACAAGGGTCTGAAGCCTCAGCCAGACTGGGGTGCAATGGTGCAATCATGGCATACTGCAGCCTCCAATTCCTTAGCTAGATGGATTCTCCTGCCTTAGCCTCCAAGTAGCTAGGATTACAGACTTGCACCACCACACCTTGCTAAGTGTTTATTTATTTATTTAGAGGCAGATGTCTCCCTATGTTCCCAAGGTTGGTCTCAAACTCTTGCTGTCAAGTGATCCTTTCATTTGAGCCTCTCAAAGCATGGGGATTATAGGTGTGAGTCACCCTGCTCGGCCTGATTTTGTATTTTGTGTTTGATCTCATGATTTCCATTATTAATATTATTTCATTGACCAAGGTTTAGGAGGAGTTTGAGAAGCCCCATGTAGGATTAAAATAACTAAGGAGTTTGATTCCATCCCCTGTAGTCATTTTTGAACCTGAAATCCAAAGAGGAATTGAAATTGGGCAGAGAAATCAGAGAAGGAACAGGAGGCATTGAGAAGTTTCTGTGCCACATTTGAGAATGAAGGTGGCCCTGTATCCCAGATTTCCACCAATGACCTGATGCAGGGATATTCCATTCTACAGAAGATGAAGCACAGTGAGGCAGCCTCGCTTGCCTTAAGGCTCTCGGATTGTTAGGGGCTCACATTTTCATCTAGAGCCCAGGAATCTTCACCCCCAGTTCAATCCTCCACCCCAGTGTCTGATCTCCAAAGCACACAAGAGAAGCTGAAGTCAGAATCAGGTCTAAAGTGTTTTATTATCACTCACATGTTTCATAGGAAAAGGAATTTAGCAAATGGGTTACAGTGGTATTTAAAAAATCCAGATTTGTAAATATGACTGTTTACATCTGGGAGCAGGGCTGTCCTGGCATCAGACACAGCAGCTGCACTTCTCTGATGTCCCTTTGCAGATGCAGCCCTGGGCACACTTGGCACAACCCACGGGGCAGCAGGAGCAGCAGCCTGAGGAAGCAGGGGAGAGTGAGAGGTCACAGCAGACTTGACTAGGGACCTTCCTGCCCAATAGAGGTCAGGCTGGAGCCTCCAGCCCCAAAAGACCCTTAGTTCAGGATGGCATGGCTTTGTCAGGAGACAACTGGGGAATATTTTGGGTGGGTCTTCCAGTGAGAAAGCTGCCCAACTCCACAGGCACCCTGGACAGGGCAGATGACTGGAAAGGCAGTGACAGCCTATGGGGACAAAGGAAGGCCAGTCCCCCAGAAGCATGCACTCAGGGTCAGCCTTGGGCTCCCTCCCAACCTTAGACACAGACCCAGATTCAAAGAAAAACTTAAGGCTGGGCGAGGTGGCTCACACCAGTAATGCCCGCAATTTGGTATGCCGAGATGGGCAGATCACTGTAGGCCAGAAGTTCAAGACCAGCCTGGCCAACATGGCAAAACCACATCTCTATTAAAAATACAAAAATTAGTTGGGCATTGTGGCACAAGCCTGTAATCCCAGCTACTTGGGAGGCTGAGGCAGGAAAATCCCTTGAACTTGGGAGGTGGAGATTGCAGTGAGTAAAAATTGCACCACTGTGTTCCAGCCTGGGTGACAGAGAGAGACTTTGTCTCAAAATAATAATAATAATAATAATAATAATAATAATGGCAAGTCACCAACTCAACCATGGGCAAGGACAAAAGCAATGCATTAAGTATAATAAGCATATGTGTGTGTGTGTGTGTATACACCCACACATATATACATATAAATGCACATGTATATGCTTTTCTGGCTATCTTCTACATATGGATAAGACTGATTTTCTTTTTTGGTGGTGGAAGAGAGTTTGCTTTTTAAAAAATATATTTAAGAAAATTTTAGTGATTTCAATGTGAAATGATAGATAAAATGTGCACGTGGCAGCAGAAATGGCAGTCATTCTCTATCTGACATGAGGCGCAGCATCTTGCTCATAGCTCTATAACCCTGTATTGATGACATATTTGTGGGAACAGTGAATGGCTCTCTTTTGTCCACGGGACCAAAGTTCAATATTATGAAAATGGCCATACTGCTCAAAGTAATTTATAGATTCAGTGCTATTCCCATTAAGCTATTAATGAGTTTTTTCAGAGAACTAAAAAAAAAAAAATTCATACAGAACCAAAAAAGAGCCTGTATAGCCAAAACAATCCTAAGCCAAAAGTACAAAGCTGGAAGCATCATGCTACCTGACTTCAAACTATACTACAAGGTCACCATAACCAAAACAGCATGGTACTGGTACCAAAACAGATATATAGACTAATATAACAGAACAGAGGCCTCAAAAATAATACCACACATCTACAACCATCTGATCTTCAACAAACCTGACAAAAACAAGCAATGGGGAAAGGATTCCCTATTTAATAAATGGTCTTGGGAAAACTGGCTAGCTATATGCACAAAGCGGAAACTGGATTCCTTCCTTACACCTTATATAAAAATTAACTCAAGATGGATTAAAGATTTTAACATAAGACCTAAAGCCATAAAAACCCTAGAAGAAAACCTAGGCAATACCATTCAGGATATAGACATGGGCAAAGACTTCATGACTAAAACACCAAAAGCAACAGCAACGAAAGCCAAAATGGACAAATGGGATCTAATTAAGCTAAAGAGCTTCTGCACAGCAAAAGAAACTATTATCAGAGTGAACAGGCAACCTACAGAATGAGAGAAAATTTTTGCAATCTACCCATTTGACAAAGAACTAATATCCAGAATCTACAAGGGACTTAAACAAATTTACAAGAAAAAAACAACCCCATCAAAAAGTGGGTGAAGGATATGAACAGACACTTCTCAAAAGAAGACATTTATGTGACCAAGAAACATGAAACAAAGTTCATCATCACTGGACATTAGAGAAATGCAAATCAAAACCCCAATGAGATACCATCTCATACCGGTTAAAGTGGCCATTATTAAAACATCAGAAAACAACAGATGCTGGCGACAATGTGGAGAAATAGGAATGCTTTTACACTATTGGCAGGAGTGTATATTAGCTCAACCATTGTGGAAGACAGTGTGGTGATTCCTCAAGGATCTAGAACCAGAAATACCATTTGACCCAGCAATCCCTTTACTGGGTATATACCCTAAGGAATATAAATCATTCTACTATAAGTACACATAAACATGTATGTTTATTGCAGAACTATTCCCAATAGCAAAGACTTGGAACGAGCCCAAATGCTCATCAATGATTGACTGGATAAAGGAAACATGGCACATATACAACAGGGAAAACTATTCAGTCATCAAAAAGAATGAGTTTGTGTCCTTTGGAGAGACATGGATGAAGCTGGAAACCATCATTCTCAGCAAACAAACACAGGAACAGAACATGTTCTCACTCATAAGTAAAAGTTGAAGAATGAGAACACATGAACATAGGGAGGGGAACATCACACACCAGGGCCTGTTGGGGGTTGAGGGGAAGGGGAGAGAGAGCATTAGAACAAATACCTAATGCATAGGGGCTTAAAACCTAGATGACGGGTTGATCGGTGCAGCAAACCACCATGGCACATGTATACCTATGTAATACGCCTGCATGTTCTGTGCATGTATCCTGGAACTTGAGTAAAATTAAACAGAAAAAACAATTTTTTTTACATTTAAAATTTTAGTAGACTCTGATGAAAATATAATCCTGGAATATATTTCTAGGCACATTATGCAGATTCTGCAAATATTTGTTGAACTGAATTAAAGTCTCCAAACCTAAAATTGTTTACTTTTGTGAGTACAATTTCAAAGTTTTTCTAAGTCTATAAGAACTCAGTCATACACACAAGCATACAGAAAATGTTGATTTAATCAGGTAAGATGTGGCCTCGGGCAGGCAAAACTCAATTTATTTCTGAAAAGTTTTCTAATTCTTTCCAATATTTCAATATTCTTTTGAATTTTCTACTTTTTGTATTTTGTCTTTTGCTTCCATGTTTGCAGTATAAATGAAAAGTAACACACAACCTATTGTTGAACTCTTCCAAGAAGCTTTGGATAGAGAATCTGGAGAGTATTTTGACATTTTCTTTGAGTGTAGACATATTTGAAAATTTTCAAATTAAACATAGAAATAAAAATATTCTATTAAAAAACCTGTACAGAAATATTTATAGCTTGTGTGTATGACTGAGTTCTTATAGTTCATAATAAACAAAAATTAGAAACAACCCAGATATTCTTCCATGGATACATGGTTAAACAAATTTTGGTACATCAACGCTACAGAATACTACTCAGCAATTAAAATGTAGATGCATGAAACAACCTGGATGAATAACCAGAGAATTATGATGAGTTGGGGGGGGAACCAATCTGAAAAGTTCATATAATCTGTTTCCATTTATAAAATATTTTTGAAATGACAAAATTATAGAAGTAGGTAACAAATTAGTGGTTGCCGAGGTTAAGGAGGAGGTGTGGTTCTTAAAGGGCAACCTAAAGATTCTTTGTGGCAAGGAGAATGGTTTGGGTCTTGACTCTAAAGGTATCCTGGTGTGATACTATACCATGGTTTTCAAGATGCTACCACTAGGAAAACTGGATAAAAGGTACATGGGATCTCTCAGTATTGTTTCATACAACTACATGTGAATCTACTATTACTTTCAAATAGAAACTTTCATTTAAAAAAACTAAACTAAGAAAATCAACTGGAATAGTAAAGGAGAATAATGAAAATGCCTCAACCATGATGGGGTCAGTATCAATGGAGAAAGAATAGATTCAAAACATATTCAGAAGGAATAATCCACAGAATTGATGTTGCATGTGAGTTCTGCAGCCTTTATGAAGGAATGAGCACAGAGAGGGGTGATGGTCCCAAGGGAGCCTGCACAGAAACAGATACCTACAGATCTGAGCACAAAACCCTGGGAACTCTGATACTTCACCTGCTGAAACACAGAGAGGAAGGTCTGGAAAACAGCATCAGAGTGGTAAGAAGAAAAACAATTTAAAAAGGAAAAAATGCCACAGCAACTCAGAACCTGAAGGAAGGAGTGCTAGGAACGTAGAGATAGTTCTCCAGAGAAGAAAACCTTTCCCAGCTGAAAATGCTGTTTTTCATTCATCTAAAATGCTGTCGATTGGAAAATGTACTTTTATATACCACAAAGGCAAAAAAACAAAACAAAAATCTACCCATTGAACCAGAAGACGGTGATTCGGCTCTTAGAATTTTTACACTTACTAAATGAGCTATTTTATACTTATTATTTAGACAGACTTTTTAATCACATACCACTTACGTATTTTTCTAATAAGAGTACCCTATGCTTATTGTTAAAAAAACAAACATTGAAAAAATGCTGATAAAAGTATGGTGAAGAAAACTTAAACAGCTCATCCTTCTAGAGTAAGGTTTCTTAATCTCAGCAGTATTGACATTTTGGGATAGTTTATTCTTCACCATCCTGTAGGGTCCATCCTGTGCATGGCAGGATAATAAGGAATATCACTGATCTCAACCCACTAGATGCCAGTAGCATTCCATTCCACTGCACTCATGACATCCAAAAACTGTCTTCAGAAGACAATGTCAAATGTCCCCTGACAGGAAAAAAAAAAATGATCTCATTCGAGAATCAATGTTTTAGAATACAGAAGGCATTGCCATTTGCACTTTGGTCATTTACTACTGGATTTTATGTTTTAATGGTATAGATTGTAAATTCTATGCTCAGTTCAGTCTCCTGCCTTTACTCCTCACAGCACATCAGAAACATCTATGTTTCTTATGGACACGTCATGGCTTACTGAGCCATTCCCCAGTGTTGGAAATTAAGGTTGTTCCCAGTTTTACATCATTATAAATCATGTCATGATGACCACTGTGCATATAAATCATTTTCTGTAATTCTGATGATTTCTCTAGAACACATATCTCATAATGGAATTAACAAACCAAATAGTGCTGAGATATCTTTAAATTACATGAGTGGGATGTGTAGGTAGAACACAGTGGCTAGGAACACAGTGTCCATTACATGAATCAATGCCTTTCCAAATATGCTCCTGAAGACAAATGACATTCCTTGAGCTAAAATTAAAAAACAACAAATCAGCCTTTGTCCAATTAATCAAAACTTAAATGGATAGAACTTCTAAATTTTAATTTTTAGATCCAGCAAATATCTCTTGATCTTAGGAAACTGCCTCAGCTTGCTGTCAATGAGACCTAGCAAACATTAAATGAACAATTACAAAACCGGTATTCTTAGGGGCATAGGGAATGTATTTTCATTAAATAAATACACACGCATTTTGTCAATCATGACCTCAAATTTACCAAATCTAAAGTATCCTCTATGAGTATCCTGACTTCCAGGTGCTTCGGTTTCAGCATTGAACAATTTAGAAATTGCCCATACGAATCTTTCGATTTGACATTTATTTGATTAAGATAATGGTATATACTCGTCCAAACATGGCTATGTTGCACCAGAAAGAAGCCAACAGGAAAAAGAGACCATGGGGAAAGCCAAATACAATGCAAGGAGCTCTTGCACTGGCTGATGGAACAATCAAATGTAAACGCTGCCATCATGTGCATCAGCAAGTGCTGCCAATGGATGAAAATAAATCACATTTCTAACATGCATTTGGTCTTGAATGCAAAAATGAGATAGAATAGAATCATACATTGCATATAGTGAAGGTAGGTATTGTTTTTGAAACCTTTTCTCAAATATATGAGATATATATTCACCTATGAGATATATATTCACATATATATACAAATATATATATGTACTATGAGAAGATGAAATTTTGTTTTCCTTACTGTGGATTTCAGCTAAAAATGTTTCAAAGTCACTACTCTAGAAGGCAAGAGATGGTTATGTCCGTCTAGGTTCTTCAAGAAACAGAAAACAAGATAGAATTAAATATGCAGAATCATTTTTTTAAAGAAACAACTGTGAAGGAGAAACAGAGAAGAGAAGGCAGAAGGAGCCATCAAACTGCGAAGTGGGCCTAACACCTGAAAGAGGAGAGAATAGGAAGGCAGGTCGGACAAAAAGAGCCCCAGACTGTAGTGCAGCTCTAAGATAGCCTGGACTAAGCTGATGGGAACTCTAGGTTGTTTAAAGAAGTCTGGCGTTGGGAAGAAATAGTCCAGCAAAAATTATACCCCCAGCCTGGGAGGGTGTCATGTGACTGGACATGAAAGCCAGTAAGTGCCTAGATATGAAAGCCAGGGAAGACCCTGAAGTGCAGCCTTCGAGCCTGTCTGTCACCTATACTTGCAGGATGTTCTTCAGAAGGGAGATCTTTGGCTGCCACGTGAAGGTAAAGGGTGAAATTGTCTCCATATCATATTGCATGTACTACAGGTAAAATAATGTATTCTGAAGAAAGACTCCTTGGGTTCAAATCCTAGCTCTAAAGCCAGAACTCGAGCGAGACAAGGGAGGCCCCTAGGGAAGCCAATTTAAAGAGGCACTTACTCCCTGAGGAGCACCTGCATAACTCTGGGAGTGAGATGTCACCAATATTGCAACCCAGGCATCATTAAAAGGTAAAAAAGCAATAGATGTTGGCACAGATGCAGTGAAAAGGGAATGCATATACACTGCTGGTGGGAATGTAAATTAGTACAACCTATACAAAAAACAATATGGAAATTTCTCAAAGAACTGAAAGCAGATCTACCAATCCCACTACTGGGTATCTAACCCCCCCAAAAGGAATTATTATATCAAAAAGATACCTGCACACATGTGTGTACTGAAGCACAATTCACAATTGCAAAGTTATGAAACTGACCTAGGTGTCCACTATCCAGTGAGTGGATAAAGAAAATATGGTGTATATATACCATGGAACACTACTCAGCCATAAGAAGAATGAAATCATGTCTTTTTCAGCAACTTGGATGGAACTGGAGGCCATTATTCCAAGTGAAGTAATTCACATGTGGAAAAGCAAATATCATATATTCTCACTCACAAGGGGAGCTAAGCTATGGATATTCAAAGGCATACAGAATAGTATAATGGACATTGGAGACTCAGAAGTGGGGAGGGTGGGAAGAAGGTGAGGGATGAAAAACTACCTATTGTGTACAATGTCCACTCTTCAGGTGACAGGTACACTAAAATCACAGACTTTACCACTATACAATTCAACCATGTAACCAAAAACCATTTGTACCCCTTAAACTATTATAAGAAAAATTCACTGTGGCCCAGGAATCTCACCCTGGAGCCAGTCTTGCCTAGCTGGGTCATGTGACTTTGGGTCAGTTACTCACCTCTGTTTCCTCATCTGTAAATGGGGAATATGAAAAAAATAGAGCTTATCACAAAACCAATGTGACATTTAGGTAAGTTAATAACTATGGATACTCAGGACAATGTTTGTCACATAGGAATGACTATGTAAGGTGGACTGCTTATGTTATCATCAGTTTTATGGTTATATTTAAAATTCAGACTTTCAGGCACCATTCCCCCTACCCAGACATTTTTGATCCTGCAGGTCTGGGAGGAGGTGGAAGAATCTGTCTTTGCAACATGCTCCCTTAGTTATTCCTGTGCATGCTCGTCTGAGAACCACTGTCCAGCCTTTCCTTGCTGAACACTTGGTTTTCACCACTCAGCCACTTGCTGCTCATCTATCCAAACATTTTTCCAAGTACCACAACATAGGCAATGAAGCCAAATTTTGCCAGGTACACTTTCAGTGCAGAGAACCTTGTGTGTGTCCAGCCTCATCATGACATGACCTAGACTGAACCAAAGTCACTTCATTCCTTGGTGAGACAGCCATGAGAAGTGAAAGCTGATGGCCTAGTGTCCTGTTCCAGCGGGCGTGCCCAAGTTCTGCCTCATTGTGCTCCCATTTGAACTGAACTCTTCTGTCTTCTTCTTCTCATATATTTCTCACCCTACCCATCCGATTCTGAGGCCTCCTTGAGAATGCAATCACTCAGCTGTTCATGGTGCTCTGGATCACATCAAAGACCAGTTTTGTGAGCTTCACATTTCTTTCACACATAGAGATCATGATGCATGGCTGTGAACACCTCCAAGCTGACTGGCACTGGGCCCCAAACATGCATTAACCTACAGCTTTGAAGTCTATCATTCTGGAAATGCAGCCTAGGAGAAGCACACAGGTGCAATTTCAATAGGGGATTGTGGGGGACAATAGCTTCTGATTGGGATAAGATCCCAAGCATATCAGAAATCAGCTGCGGCATAATCAACAACTTTGTATTAAATGACAGCACCACTCAACAGTTACCTTATATTCTGAAGGAATCAGTTTAATGTGGAAAACACAGCCAGAAAGCTAAAGACATGGAAATGTTCTGCCTGATTCTCAAAGAGGAGTTGGTCAGAATAAAAAGCCATTGTTCCAGACACAACCTGAGGAGGAAGTTGCAGGGGCAGGAAACGCATCTCAACCTGGCCATCAGTTGGAACTGCCCTCCTGCATTCAGTCCTGTCATGGAGTGCCCAGTATGACCTGGCACTTCACCCAACTCAGCTGGGTGGCATTGGCCATGATAGGCAGTGTTGTTATCACTAGCAGTTGTTGCTATGATTTATTGAGTGTTGATTAAATGCTAGGCACAACGTTTTACCAACATATTATTTCATTTATGTTGACATGACATACCCTATGACAACAATGAGAGATGTCAACCATGACAACCCTATGGGATGGGTATTATTATCTACATGGATGTAGTTGCGGAGGCACCGAGAGAGGCTAACTAGCATGCCCCAAATCAAAAAGTTAGAAAATAGAGAGGGTCAAGGTCTATGTCCAACTCCATCTGGCTCCAGAAACACTACTCTGTTTTAAGGAGATGCCTTTGAACAAAATAGAACCAAAATACCTGTTTCTTATGAATTTCAATATGTAGCGGAAGAAAGCATCAAACATATAAGATACAAATTGGAAGTGTGGAGTCAGTGTTGAAAAGGTCAGAGCACAAATTCTGCAGAAGTAGAGAAAGCATCAGAGTGAGTGAATAGTTTGTACAGGTAGGAGTAGGTTAGAAAGGGTGTCTGGTTGTCGATCCATCTTGTTATCTAAGCAGGACTGGGAAGACTATAAGACCTGGGACTTGAAACTAAACCCTTCTCAGAGAGTGGTGGGTTCCAGGAGCCAGATTCAAGTGGGTATTAGCAGACAGTGTATGACCTTTGAATGGATGGATTTATGCAGTGTCTTCCCCAAAGAGATGCAATACAAGGAAGCAGGGTGTGCAGGTAGATAGGGCAGCCTGCGGAAGTTGACGGCAATTGGATGTTCTTGGAAGGTGGACAACAGGGATGATCCACCAGGGGAGTTGAGAAGCACTGTAATAATTGAGTCTTAAATATGTGCCAGGTCCTATTCTAAGCACTACATACTTTACCTTCTTTACATTTCACCATAACCTCTATGATGTAGGATACTATAAAACTCTATTTTACAGAGGAGAATATTGAGGCTCAGAGACAGGAACTAACTTTCCCAAGTTCACGCAGCTAAGAAGTGGTGAAATGAGGATTCTACCAAATATCTTGTTTGATATCAAATATCTTGTTTGAATCCTCATTTCATCACCGAGGTGAAAATGATCTAATTTTGTCCTCAGATTTATATTAAGTCAAATGATCTAATTATTATCTTCAGATTTCTATTAAGTCCTTGATTCAGGCTTACTTTGGTGCCTATCCCGGCTGTTGAGAGGGTTTCTATTGAACATAGTACCCAATAGATACTTTTTCGTCCCTTTTCCATCTCACACCCTCCCCACTCTTGGAATACCCAGTGTCTATTGTTTCCATCTTTATGTCCCTGAGTGCCCATTTACCTCCCTCTTATAAGTGAGAACATTCATTATTTGGTTTTCTGTTTCTGTGTTAATTCATTGAGGATAATGGCCCCCAGCTGCATCTATGTACCTGAAAAGGACATGATTTCATTCTTTTTATGGCTGTGTAGTATACGTACATTTCTTTATCCAATCCACCATTTGTAGGCACCTGGTTTGATTCCATGTCTTGGCTATTGTGAAGAATGCTGCAATGAACGCATGAGTGCATATGTCTTTTTGGTAGAATAATTTATTTTCCTTAGGGTATATACGCAGTAATGGGATTTCCAGGTCAAATGGTAATTCTATTTTTAGTTATTTTAAATCTCTAAACTACTTTCCACAGGGGCTTAACTCATTTGTATTCCCACCAGCACAGCAAAGTGTTTCCTTTTCTTCACAGTCTTGCTAACATTTGTTATTTTTTAACTTTTTAATAATGGGCATTCTGACTGGTGTGAGAATGGTATCTCATTTGGTTTTGATTTGTCTGATGCTTAGTAATGTTGAGCATTTTTCCATACATTTGTTGGCTGTTTGTATGTGTTCTTTTGAGAAGTGTCTGTTCATGTCCCTTGCCCACTTTTTAATGGTGTTATTTTTTCTTGTTCAGTTATGTAAGTTTCTTATGAATTCTGAATATGAATTAGACCTTTGTCAGATGCATAGTTTACAGATATTTTTCTCCCATTCTGTAAGATGTCTGTTTACTCTGTTGATAGTTTATTTCACTGTGCAGAAGTTCTTTTTTTAGGTCTCAATTGTCAATTTTTGTTTTTGGGGCATTTGCTTTTGAGACTTAATCATAATTTCTATGTCTCTGTGAATGTCCAGAAGAGTATATCCTAGGCTTTCTTCTAGGATTTTTATAGTTTGAGGTCATACATTTAAGTCTAACCCATTTGGAGTTAATTTTTGTATGTAGTGAGAGGTAGTGGTCTAGTTTCATTCTTCAGCATATGGTTAGCCAGTTTTTCCAGCACCATTTATTGAATAGGTGTCATTTTCCCATTGCTAATTTTTGTAGAGTTTGTTGAAGATCAGTTGGTTGTAGATATGCAGCTTTATTTGTCAATTCTCTATTGTGTTCCATTGGTCTATTTGTTTCTTTCTTTCTTTCTTTCTTTTCTTTTTTTTTTTTTTTAACCAGTACCATGCTATTTTGGATATTATAGCCTTGTACTATAGTTTGAAGTCAGGTCATGTCATTCCTCTTGCTTTGCTCTTTTTGCTTAGAATTGCTTTGGCTATTTGGATTTTTCCTTGGTTCCATATGGATTTTATAATTTTTTTCTAGTTCTGTGAAAAATGACAGTAATTTAATAGGAATGTCATTGGATATGTAAATTGCTTTGGGCAGTATGGACATTTTGGTGACATTGATTCTTCCAATCCAGGAGCATGGAATGTTTTTCCATTTGTTTGTGTTATCTATAATTTATTTCAGCTGTGTTTTGTAGCTCTTGTTGTATGGATTTCATCTCTTTGGTTAGACGTACTCCTAGGTTTTTTTTTTTTTTTTTTTTTTTGGTGGCTATTGTAAATGGAATTGCGTTCTTGATTTGGTTTTCAACTTGATCATTATTGGTGTATGGACATGCTACTGATTTCTGCATATTAATTTTGTATCCTGAAACTTTACTCAAGTTGCTTATCAGGACTAGAAGTCTTTCAGTAGCATATTTAGGGTCTTCTAGGTACAGAAGATTCTTTTTTTGGATGTGTTAATAGATGAATCAAATTATAGTTTCCTCTTGCCAGCATCTTTAAAGTAAGTTTTACGAAAAGCTGTTTTTTCTTTTTTAATTAGGTGAAGGATGTCAATTAACTCAACTGTGGTAATCATTTCACATTGCATATGTATATCAAATCATCATGTTGTACACCTTAAATATATACAAATTTTATTTTTCGATCATATCTCAATAAAGTTGGAAAAAATTCATTATGATCTATACATTTATCCCCAAACATTATTTATGCATTATCTCAATTTGATCCTTACACCAACCCATTGAGGTAGATATATTTCCATCCTATTACCCACGAAGAAGTGAAGGCAGAGATGGGAACCTCTCTCAAAGATTAATAGCTAGTATATTTCAGAAATGATTTTACTGACTCTACCTCACAAATAGATTTAGAGTCGAAATACCCCTTTCTATCACAATTGCCTCTACCTCTACTGTTTCCAAATTGGAGTAACTATCAGAATCACCTGGAGGATTTGTTAAAGCACAGATTGCTGGGTTCCATGCCCAGAGTTTTCAATTCAATAAGTCTGGGGGTGGGACCTGAGAATTTGTATTTTTAACATGTTCCCTGGTTAAGCGGATGTTGCTAGTCAAGGGCTCACACTTTAAGAACCATTTTTTTGCTTCCAGGTTAGCACCATCTCTCTTTTGGAATATTCCAATAATTTCCTGCTTCCCACCCATTTTTCTAAAGTACAATCAGAGTGATCTACCTAATTTTACTTGGAAATATTTATTGGGTGCCAGATACTCTACTAGAGGATGTAATAATGAGCAAAACAGACAAGGATCGTGATGTCACAATAACCTATATCAGCCAGTTTGCCTGGAACACTTTCTTCCCTTGGCTGAACATCATGTAATGATGTTCATGCTCTCCTTTCCATGGCTGTAAAACACAGAAGTAAATAATTAAAGTTCCATTCTTGTAATCAGCTGACAAAATGGTTGAGGCAGCTCTGTGCTCATTGATTTTGCTCCATGAAGTTGTTTGGTGAAATAATTTAAACTCCAGCTCATTCTCCACATTAGGATAAGGTCAAAATGGCCTGATGGATGTTGGGTGAGCAGAAATGTGGAAAAAAATTAACTAAGATTCTTTAGATTTATTCTTCTAGTTTTGGAAAATTCTACAAAACCACGCCTTCATCTGTAGAAGCGGGGAGGGCAGCAAGTGTGTCTTGATAATGTCTAGTAAATCCTGCCATCTTCCTGTAAAGGTCTGTCTTATTTCTCTGCCCCTACCCATAGGACCAATCCTAACAATAGTGAAGGCCAAGTGTTCTGGGCGTAGTTAATACAGAAAAATCTTCACCACTACCAGTTATAATTATCTTTGCCTCTCCTCCTTTTCACTCTTAAGGGCTTGAAGTCTACTTTTTTGGGTAGGCAGAAGAGCCAAAATGCTGCTCATCTGAAATTTTGGTTGTGCAATTTCTTGTCATTTATAGAATAAATTCTTATTCTATATCAAAGGAGCTAGAGATAAAATAGAAGGCCCTGTCTTTCTTCATAGCACCTTGAATTCTGTGCTCAAAACATGACCCTGTTCCTCAGGCTGATGGAACAGTTCATGTTCTTCAGGATGGCAAGCCAGAGTATGGGGGCCAAGCTGCAGAGGTTGGTTGATTTTTTGAGTATTTGATTTGTGTCCAAAGTAAACAGTAAGGCTTTAAACTAGGGAAAGACAAGAACAGGGTATGCATTCTGAGCCATCGTTTTTGGTTGCTATGTGAAGGACTGGAGGTAACTAGAGTCAGGAAGACTAATGAGAAGGCTGTTGCAGGGATCTCCAGGGATCCTGAAGAGAAGAAACGGTGTCCTAGATTGGAAATATGGATAGGAGGATGAGAAAGTATATGGATTCCTGAGATATCTGATGGTGCCAGGAAAAGTTTTTGGAACTTCATCCAGGCGAGCATAGGGAGGAATCAAGGATAACACTGAGATTTTTGGCTTAGGCAAGAGAGTAGAGGCTGAACTCATTCCTTGAGATAGCCAGTACTGGAAAGGAAGTCTGGAACTCAGTATGGATATGCTGAATTTGAGGTAGCATTGCGACACGAATGCAACTGAAATAACTAATATATAGTTAAATAATCACATTACTCTTAAGTGTTAAATCCTTCCATTTTGTGACCATTGCTGAGATAACAAATATCAAATTTCTTTTCTGGTATGTTTGTTTCTTTTTCTTTTCTTTCTTTTTTTTCTTTTTGAGACAGTTTCACTCTTGTTGCCCAGGCTAGAGTACAATGGCACAATCTTGGCTCACTGCCACCTCTGCTTCCTAGGTTCAAGCCATTCTCCTGCCTCAGCCTCCCAAGAAGTTGGGATTACAGGCACCTGCCATCACGTAGGCAGTTTTTTTTTTGGCTAATTTTTGCCTGAGCTCAGGAGTTGGAGGCTGCGGAGCCATCATCAGGCCACTGCACTCCAGCCTGGGCAACAGAGGAAGACCTTGTCTCAAAAAAAAAAAAAAAAAAAAAAGCAAAGCAAAAGAAAAACAAAGATTTAGTTAAGGCCCAGGTAGGTGCTAGGTGCTGGGATAAAACGGTGAGCAAAAAGACTCTGTCCCTTCCATTGCCTCATTACACTATAATGGCAGATTTAAATACTAATCTAATAATTACACAAGAAAGAAAGAATTGCAAATGAGATCAGAGCTGCCCATCAAGGCACCTAGTGGGAATGAGGGCCTACAATGATTTTTGCATAGCGAAAGCTTGCCTGAGAAGATAGTTGATTCAGAGGTGGGGAGAAAAAGGTTTCTAGGCTGGGAGAACAGCCCTGTGGGAGAGGGGTAACTTGGCGCATTATGGATAACTAGAGAAATCTGCACTTTTCCTATGACATCAGGAAAGGAGTTGGGGAGACTTACTCACTGTGTCCCATAGCCGCCGCCATCCGGTGGCAGGTAGCTGCAACCGCATCGCACTGATTACTGGGAGTTGTAGTCTTGACGTGAGCTAGCTGACCTGGCGTCCTGCATTGCAGCGGGGCAAGGGGCTGCAATGGGCCTAAGCCGGAGTTTCCAAGCCGCCAGGACGCTGTTCCCCTTGCAGACCTCTATCGCCTGCAGTAAGTGGGGCGGGACTTGCGAGCTCTGGGGCGTTAGGGGCCCAGGGTCAGGATGGGGGAGGCGAGCCTGGAGATCAGAGGCAACCCCGGTGTTGGGGGAGATTGCGGGGGTCTGCAGGATCTCAGGGAGGGCACGAGAGCCCTGACCTCCGTCGTCCTCTCTCCCAGGGTTTGACGCGGGGTACGTCCGGCAGCAGAGCACTGGGCCTTCCGAACCCGGCGCCTTCCAGCCGCCGCCGAAACCAGTCTTTGAAGATAAGCACCGCCTAGCGCAACGGGAACGCAGGTGAGGCCCTGCCCTGGCGCCAGGCCGGCAACTGGGGCCGATGCGCGCGAGAGCGCATTCACGTTGGACGTCCCGGCTCTAAGGTGAGGAGTGCACCTCCCCTTGCACGTGGGGTGTGTAGGCTTCTTGAGCTTGCGTTTGTAAAGCGCACCTCTCTCTTCTGTCTTCCTCGCGTCTCCCCAAACCGGCATTGAACTTCTTTGCAGTTTTATTGAGTCAGAACTTAAAGCAGGGATTCCCAGTATTTTAAGCACTTTCATCTGTGGTATTTGTCCTATACCAGAATTTTTCTCTGAGGTACATCCTATTTGTACTGGTTTACGTTCAGGAGCCGTTCTTTTCTTTCAAAATACCCTTAATCCTGGATAGGAATCGACTGACCAACTTAAAAAAATTTGTTATGGTTTAGGTTGGAAGTTTTGGCAGACATGACATAGTAAAAATTGCCACTGAATTGTGTCAGAAACTTACTTATCAAAACAGTGTGACTAAAAATTTAAATGAGTGGTGGTAATCTTGAAGGTACATGTAAATTTGAAGGACTTAAGACCTGAAAAGACAGCTGCGGAACAATCTTTTTAAAAAGCCAGATTTCAGAGGAAAAACCTGATATGATAATAGGTTTCTTGAAAGGGCTGTAGGTTGTTGATTGGGTTACTTCTGGGATTTTTTTCTTTTCTTTCTTTTTTAATTTCTGAGAGTCTTGCTCAGTCACCCAGGTTGGATGGATTACAATGGTGATCTTAGCTCACTGCAGCCTCAAACTCATGGGCTCCAGTGATCCTCCGGTCTCAGCCTCCTGAATAGCTGGAACTACAGGCACCACACCTGGCTTTTGTTGTTTAACATTTAAAATATTCCACGGATTTAAATAGAAGTAAACTTGGAGTTAGAGAACCTAGAAATTCAGAAAATATTTCCTAATAAAAACTTTTTTTTGGAGGTAAAGCTAGAATCTCTCTATCTCTCTTTTTTTTGTTTTTTGTTTTGAGACAGAGTTTTGCTCTTGTTGCCAAGGCTGGAGTGCAGTGGTACGATCTTGGCTCATTGCAACCGCCGCTTCCAGGTTCAAGCCATTCTCCTGCCTCAGGCTCCCAAGTAGCTGGGATTACAGGCATGCACCACCATGCCCAGCTAATTTTTATATTTTTAGTAGAGATGGGGTTTCATCATCATGGCCAGGCTAGTCTCAAACTCCTGACCCTCAGGTGATCCACCTGTGGAATATCTCTCTTAAAGGGTGATATTTCATAGAATTCACTTAAATAGGAATGTAAATTATATGCTCTGGAGAACAATTTGACAGAATTTAGGAAGTTTAAGTTGTGTATATCTTCTTAGAAGGCACACAGCCCAAAGAAACTCTAACATGTATGTACAAGGAGACAAGTACAAGAATGGATGTAACAGTATTTTTTGTAACAAAAATTCAGAGGCAGCCTAGATATCCATCAGTAGGTGAATAGGCTGATACAGTCATATGACAGAATATTGTACAGCAGTGAAAAATGAACTAGAGCTAACTTTTAAACATGAATGATTTTATAAATATGTGTGTAAAAAAGTCCTTTAGAATCATTAATGTAGTAGGATTTTATTTTTATGAATTTTAAAACTATAGGCGGGGTGCGTTGGCTCTCAGCACTTTGGAAGGTCAAGGAGGGCAGGCAGATCATGAAGTCAGGAGTTTGAAACCAGCTTGGCCAACATGGTGAAACCCCCATCTCTACTAAAAATACAAAAAAAAAAAAAGCCAGTGTTGGTGGCATGTGTCTGTAATCCTAGTTACTCGAGAGGCTGAGGCAGGAGAATTGCTTGAACCCAGGATGTGGAGGTTGCAGTGAGCTGAGATCACTCCACTGCTCTCCAGCCTGGGCGACAGAGCAAGACTCCATCTCAGAAATGGAGTCTTTTTTTTTTTTCTTTCTTTCTTTCTCTCTTTGAAAAACAAAAACAAAACCAAAAAAAACCTATACTAAACAACATATTATGTTGCCCAGACATACATGCATATGTAAAGTAAAAGGAAATGTAAGGGGGACATTCTGAAACTTTTCGGAACAGTCAAACCTAACTTTACCACTAGTGGTACCAGCTGATATTATGTGTCTCCTGATGTGACAGAATAAGTTGTTCACATCATCATCTCTGTAATATTCTAAAATTATTTAACCTTAGTCCAGGCATGTGGAAACAATCCAGAATCCAGGAATAAGGTAGTAGGCCTTGACTGTTCAAAACATTTAATGTTATAAAATACAAAGATGGGGAAAAGTCCTAGTTTAAGAGACTAACAACCAAATATGATCAGTGAAGCTTGATTGTATTTTGAATTGGGCAACAAATAGATGTAAAATACCTTCCCAGGTTAATGACATGTATTTGAGTATGCACTCTGTGTTAGATCAAGCTTGTCTAACCTGCAGCCCATCGTGCAGCCTCGGACAGCTTTAAATGTGGCCCAACACAAATTTGTCAGCTTTCTTAAAACATCTATGAGACTTTTTTTTGCCTTTTTTTTTTTGGCTCACCAATGATTCTTAGTTTATTTTATGTGTGGCTCAAGATAATTGTTCCAGCATGTCTCAGGGAAGCCAAAAGATTGGAAACCTTTGTATTGGATTATGTTTTCAAATTAATGCTAACTTTTATAGGTGTCATAAGGGTATCATGATAATATAGGAGCCAGTCCTTATTCTTAGAATAAGCCTTCTAAATTATTGAAGAATGAAATGCCTTGCTTTTCCATTTTTTTGAGACAGAGCCTTGCTTTGTCACCCCGGCTGGAGTGCAGTGGCATGATCTTGGCTCTGTAACCTCCCACTCCGGGACCCGACCCCTCCCTACTCAGCAGCCCAAGCAGCTGGGACTACAAGTACCCACCACCATGCCTGGCATTAAAAAAAACTTTTTTTTTTAGAACGAGGTCTCACTATATTGCCCAGGCTGGTCTGGAACTCATGGGCTCAAACGGTCCACCCTCCTCAGCCTCCCAAGTGTTGGGATAACAGATGTAAGACAACACACCTGGCTGACATTTTCAAATGGTTCAGAAAAAAAAAGATATGTATACATAAAGCAAATACAGCAAAATTTGA
Organism: Callithrix jacchus; assembly: GCF_049354715.1. Classification (NCBI taxonomy): domain Eukaryota; kingdom Metazoa; phylum Chordata; class Mammalia; order Primates; family Cebidae; genus Callithrix; species Callithrix jacchus. The sequence continues at coordinate 14,539,680 of NC_133521.1, read as the reverse complement.
GCAGTTGGTAAAAGTAAATGAAGGACCTACAGGTGTTCATTGTATTACTATTTTTGTAGGTTTTAAAATTTTCAAAGTAGAAAATTGAAGAAAAATTCATGGGGATAGTCACCAAATTTAGGATAGTAATTATAGGGAGTAGGAAGGAATACACAGGGGCTTCCACAATACTGATAATTTGTTTCTTGAGGTGGATGGTAGAGACATGAATATTCATTGTACTGTCATTTATATTTTTTATGTAGATTAAATATTTCATGAGTTTAAAATTAGTTATATAAGCAAAAAGGAAGATTATTATTATTTTTTTTGAGCAAAAGGATTTCACCTTTATAAGACTCACACAATTTTTATATAGCTTCATTTCGGCAATCACAACAATCCTGAGATAAACAGGCAGGGTCTAATCATTCTCTTTTTACAGAGGGAGAACCAGGAACTCAGAGAAATCAAAATGGGGACATTAACGGGATTTCTTTCATTTCTTAAGTAAATTTCATTTACTTAAATTTCTAGAAATTTAAGTAAATAAGAATTTATGGTGAATTTTTTATTCTAAAACAAATACCTCACCTTGGTTAAAAATGGGACATTACCCAAGGTTCCCTACTAGGCCAGAGGAGAAAAGGAAGGGCTTATCTCCTACAGAGGCACAAACAAGACGAGGACCCAGCAGTTGCCTAAGGCCCAAGGGTCTCCAGTTAGGAGAATGTGAAATGCAAGGATGTGGGACTAGCCTAAGGTATAGGAGGAGCAGGAGGAAAAACAAGAATTATTAAACGTGATCAAGGAGCAAAGAGCACTATGAGGCCTCAGGATTTCTTCAAGGGATACTGCTGTGCCAGGTCTAGAGGGCAGAAAGATACAACCATGAGACACCAGGACTACCGAGCTGATGGGGTTACCTAGCCTCTGGATGGCACCTTACAATAGGCAAAAAGTAAGGAAACTTTCTAGTTTCTTGTAAACTAGAAAGGCTGCAATGCTGGAGGTTCAGAGACCGTTAATAGGGAGTAGAGGGGACTCTGCTGCTCTGGGAAGATTCTTACAGGATAAATAAGCTCTTACCGTGCCTAAGAGAAAGGGAGAGGGAGGCAAGGATGTGTCATGGCCTTAACTTTCTAGAGGTTCATATTTATTGGCATTTGACCTAGAGTCCTCGCCATGGGCAAGGCGCAGCCCTGGGCCATGGATGGGAAAATCAGCATTGTACTTTCTCCTCAATTCCATCTGTTAATCCACCAGGCCAAATCCCTCCCACCCTCACCTGTCATCCAAAGAAGATAAAATGGTTCAGGAACATGATGTGCTGAAGCTGTGTCTCTGGATTTGGAGATCACTCCTCAACTTTTCACTTCCACACGATTCCTTGGGGCAGGCAACCAGTGAATGACACTGCATATACACTTGGCTTAAAGTTACTGACTCGCTGCCACTTGGAGACCTAGCTGTCCTCTGGACTCATCATTGCAATGATTCCATCAAAGGAAGAGCTAGTGTGGTCATATACCATCTCTCGGTTATTATTCTTCATCTGTACATAGGCATCACAGTTGTCACAACCATCATATTCAAACTGGTCTATAGACTTGACCAGCAAACACAGCAGACAAGCCCATAGATGCTGCAAGTTCTTCAGCACCGTCTCCCGGGCCATCTTCTGTGATCAAGAAGATCATTTTAAAAGTCCATTTATAATATTGATTTATGTTTATGTATTTTCTGACATAATTTGCTATAGCATGTATAGCTCAGTGTGAGGCTTGTAGTTATGGTTGTAGGCTTTGGAGATTGATAGACATGCCTACATTTAAATCTTCACAGATTTATAGCTATTAGGGTAATGGGTTAGTTAGTCACCTTTTTTAAGCTTCAGTTTCTTGCTCTGTAAAAAGGAGATAACACCAAACCCACATGGTTGCTAGAAGGATCAATTTATGCAATAGACATTTCATAAAGCTTTTAACAAAATACCAGGTCAGTACTCAGGAATTGTTAGCTATTTTCATGAGCTTTAAGAATTTTAGAAATAAGATTGACTGTTATTTAGACAGTGAAAATAAAACATGTCAATATCATATTGTTTATTTCTTTGAAAAGCAACAATGTTTCTTCTAGCAGCCTTTTAAGTTTACTTTTAATTAATTAATTTATTGTATTTTTCACAGGTTCTTGAGTCCTGAATTCATTCCTCGAAGGGGAAGAACACATCCTCTGAAATTTCAAATAGAAAGAAAAGATATGTTAGAAAGGAGAAAAGTACTCCACATTCCAGAGTTCTGTGTTGGTCAGTAAGAGCTGTATGCTTTTATTATTAATGATTGGATGGTTAGTTTCTTTTCATAAAGAAGATTGTTTTTTGCATACCTGGGTTATGCCATATGAGGTATTTATTCCTACATTAAAAGATTTAGGCAGTTAAGAAGCTATCTAGAAATGCTGTTTGTTTGTTTCTGCATCTTATATAAAGTTTACTTCTCAGCTGGGTGTGCTGAAAAGAAGTTTACTTCTCTTTTGAACTTGTAGGAAGTATTCTTCGTGTTACTACATCCGACCCATATGTCAATGGAAAAATCAGCCAGTTTCTGGGGATTTGCATCCAGCGATCAGGAAAAGGACTAGGAGCTACTTTTATCCTTAGGAATATTATTGAAGGACGAGGTAAGTTTTATTTCATCATTTTCAGTGTCTAGAAAATGTTATCTCAGGATTTCTTTTTGTTTCAGCATCCTGGGATAAGAAATCTGAAACTTGAAAGTAAAAGGGGACTCTGAGGGAAGATGTGGAGCCTTTAAAATGGATTGAGATTTGAGGTTAATGATTAAATATGGTTGGAACATGTGTGGAGAATGGGTTTGACTGAGATATAAATGGAAGCAGTAAGTGCTATTAGTAAGTTCTTTTGGTAGTTCACATGAGAAATGATAAGGGTCTAAACAGAGTATTGTTCATTTAGACAGAACTGACGAGACAAATTTAGGAGACCTTTGGTGGTACAATTACCAAGTAGGTAATTTGAAGGTGAGGTATTTGAAGGTAGGTATTTGAAGGTGAGAGAGTCAGAGAAATTCTAAGTTTCTTCAGTAGGCTATTGGAGACATCTATTGAAGAATGGTGTATTGTAATTCAGTTGATATTGTTAGTACCAGTAGCCCACTAGGGAAACAGAGGAGAGCTCCATTTAGAAGAAAAGACGAGATCTTTTCAAATCATTGAGACTGCATATTTATGGTACATCTAGGTGTAAAAGTCCAAAATTTACATCTTGAGAGAGGCATCTGAATGCAGGATAGATAACTAGACTTGCCTGTTGATGTAAGAATAGTAAATTATTTGGTAATAACTCATCATAGTAGATTAAATAACAAAGGGAAGCATGTAGGGAATATGGCTGCCACATGTGGCCATGCAGGTTGTGCACTGCAATCATTCCAGGTAATCCTGGTGATTATATATATTATATATATTTATATGAATATAAATATATATATTATACACACACACACACACACCTGTGGGCTGAGGACAAAATCCTTGTGAATATATAACTATCTGTGGTCCGAGGACAAAACCCCTGTGAAAAACACATTTAAAAGGTAGACATATTAGAGCTCTTAAAGTCAGGGAAGAAATGGTCAGAGAAGCATGAGGACAATAAGAAAATATATTTTGCCCCATGGACTGAAGAAGTATTTGCTACTTTCGTTTAATGGCAAACAACAGTAAAATCTACTACAATGACTTAAATGGGGATTTGTTGATCTCATACAACAAAAAGTCTAAAGGAAAAGAGTTCCAGACTAACGTAGTATTCCTCTATCCTCTTTATCATCGGGTTTTGTCTTTACAGTCATAATATAACTGCTACATCTTCAGGCACATCCTCATTCTAATTGGGCAGAGGAGGGAAATTGAAAGTGGCTGATATTGCATGCCTGCTATGGTAGACTAATTGCAAAATTGTTTCCAATTACTTATCCTTCCCTGAATCCACACCTCTTATAATAGGATTTTAATGTTGCAGATCCTCTTATTAGAGGTGGAGTCTATTTCCCCACCTTTTGAATCTAATGTGACTTATGGCTTGCTTTGGCCAACAGACTGCAGTGGAAGTGGTGACGTGTCCATTGCCAATCTAAGCCTTGGAAGATCTGTGTGTTCCATGAACTCTTCTGGAACTCTGCCACTGCTACACTTATAAGCATGCCTCAGCCACAGCCAACCAAATCCCAGAAGCAGATCTATGTAGGTGATCCTAGAATAAACACGTAAGTGAGCACAATCAAAACCAGAAAACCACTCACCTGAGTCTAGCCTAAACTGCTGACTTACAGACTCATGAGCTAAATAAATGGTTGTTGTTTTAGCCCCTAACGTAGGGGGGTACTTTATTTTGTTCAAATGATAATTGATAAATAAGTAGAGTCAGATCCTCTTAGAAATCTCTCCTAGGAAACTTCCAAGTAAGGATGGTAAATTGAACACACACACGTTACATTTCATCCTATGTCATGAATGAACTTAGAGTAAACAATTTTAGAAGAGCATAAATCCACAAGGATAGGAAGAATGGACAAGATGCAACATTTTGGAAGCTGAAAAGCAAATAGTACAGAACAGAAAATTAAAATCTAAAGTAGAACTAGGGAAACTTAAAATCACTCATTTTATAGATCCTCTAAAAGGTTAAGAAATGTATGTTGCAAGGTTTCTCAGTTAGTTGTTATTTGAATATAGGAAGGCTACTGACAGTGACAGAAGGCAGTCAAATGCTTAGGCAGAAACCGGCAGATCCCTGGTGAAGCTCCACCGCCAAGCTGAAGACAGTTTTAAGGGTGAAAGCCAAGCTACAAGGTAAATCCTTGGATCAGATTGAGAACCTGTCTTCCTGTTTGGTGTACTTTCCTCTGATTGGTCTCCACCCTTCCCCTATTTTACATATACCTAACCTTTCCTAATAGGTTTCCTACACTGTGATGCCCACTCTTGAGTGGTGTCTTTGCTTTAAGCTTTTTTTGCATACTCACAAACCAGTCAGCACTCCCCATTCTGAGTCCATAAAAAGCCCCAGACCCAGTAACACTGAAAAAGAAAAAAGCTACCCTAATGTGGGGTTAGGAGACCACCATCCCCATGCCCCTTCCTCATCCCTTCCCCACTGAGAGCTGTTCTATTGCTCAATAAAATTCTTTTCCGCCCATCCTAACCCTTCAGCTGTCAGCATATCCTCATTTTTCTTGGATGCAGGGCAAGAACTCGGGAACCGCTGAAGGTGTTTACAAGCTGTAATACAGGTGGGCTGGGGTGCACCTGGCCCAGCTATGGGCGGAGCTGGTATGCAAGCCAGATTTGTCTCTGGACTGAGTAGGTAGGGTGCCTCCAGTGGCAGGCCTGGGGGTGAGCAAAGGGGTGGGTGGCAAGGGTGTATCACTGGCTGGAGGTCCCAGCTGACAAAGTGACCAAGAAAATTCCTGTGTCACTTCTGACTTTGGTATATTGTATTTTTACCAACCATCTTAACATTCTCCATTGGTTTTCAGTTGATTACTGGATTTACAATTATCTTAGCTATAAATAATTATTTTATCCCTTCCTTTCTAAATTTTATACTTATTATTTATTTTCTAATTGTCCAGGGTAAATCTCCAAAACTATGTGAAATAATAGGGAGCAATTATAAAATTAAATAAAATGTATGACCAACTAAAAAGAAGCAGAAAGAAACTTTTTGAAGTAATCAAAATTTTGGGGGCATTGTGGTTACACAGGTATATACATTTGTCAAACCTTATCAAACCATGAACTTCAAATATAAGCATTTTCTTGTATGTAAGTTATCTTTCTTCTAAGTTGGTTTAAAAAAAGAATAGTGGTAATATTGAAAATTCTATTTCTATTCTTACCTACAATTGGAATTATTTTAGTTTCCTCATTAAATGTGATGCTGACTTTTGTTTTGAGATAAATTTATTTGATTGTCTTAAGGAGATATTTAACTATTCCTATTTAATAAAAAGTATATGCTAAATTTAGGAAGTACATTTTGAACATTGCTATAGACTGAATTATTTCTCTCTAAAATTCATATGTTGAAGTACTAACCTGCAATGTGTTAGTATTTGGAAATTCATGGGGTCTTTGGGTAGTATTAAGGTTTAAATGAGGACATAAGGGTGGGATCCTCATGATGGGACTATGGCTTAACAAAAAGAAACACCAGAGAAGTCACTTGCTTTCTTTTCCCCATGTGAGGACACAGTAAGAAGGTAGCCATCTATAAGCCAGGATAAAATCCCAGAAACTGACCATGGTAGTATCTTGATCTTGGACTTCTAGCCTCCAGAACTGTGAGAAAGTCAATTTCTATTGCTTAAAAGTCACCCAGTTTATAGTATTTTTATGGCAGCCTAAACTAAAACAAATACCTAAAAGCTAATTATTTTACCTTTATTCCGTAATCTATTAATTTAATATATTCCTATATTGCCACAAGTAAACTATCCCTGAATTCTTTGTGAGGCCTGCTGAGCCACAGCATATCATGCTTTCAATGTGCTGTGGGATTCCATTTGCCAAGAATTCCTTTTGTATTTTTACATGACAATTCATTCATAATTTGTATTTTTCGTGTCCCTTTTTGGTTTGATTTTATTATCTAATAGAATACTAGAAAAGAATCCCTTTGCAGCTCTGAGTTTTCTGCATTAACTTGTCTGCTTAATTTTGTAAGTTTTTCAGGGTCAATTTTTATGTTTGTTTTCAAAAATTACCTACTTTATAGAAATTTCAGGTTCATCTAAATAATGTTACATTAAATAATCTCCTAATTATTTTCTCTAAATCTCTTGGTCCCATTTTATTTCTTTTGAATATACCTGCTTATTCCTCCTCATTAAACTTATTAAATCTGTAACTCTGCATTATAATTATTAATTATTTTAGCTTTATTTTGCTAATTTCTTGATTCGGTTGCCTTGCCATTTGTTTTTATACTCTCTTGATTAGTAATATGAATGTTTAAGTTGTGAAATTTACTGGGGAAAGCTTTAGTTATATCCTATAAGTTTTGATATGTAGTATTTTATTGTTAATTCATATTTACTTCTCCACTTCAGTTTTGATTTACTCTTTGACCCAATAATTCCTCATGTGTCTCTTTTCAAGTTTCCAAGTAGCATAATGTTGTTTTCTTTTGCTTCTTATTTTGCTATTATTATCTAGCATTGACATATCTTGCATTAAAAAGAAATAAATTTTAATTTTTTTTGGAAATTATTAATGTTTTCTTTGTTGTCTATTTGTGGATATTCTATTGGCATTGAAGATAACAATATTGTGTGTCCAAGTATAAAATTCAATCAGATCTTCTATATCTGTATGTATATTTCTTTCTTTTGGGCTGAGGGTGACAAATTAAAGTCTCCTACTTCTAATGTATATCTAATATTTTTTATGTATGAATTTTGATATTGCTATTTTTACATGGATATTCATAGCTACTGGATCTTTATCATGGATTTTACCTTTTATTATCATATGCTGATTCTCATTGTTTCATTTATTGCTTTTCCACTAAATTTAAGACTTTCTAATATCAACAGTGTGGACATATTTTCTTTTTGTTTGCAATTTTCTGGTACACCCTCACTATCCCTTAACTTTCAGCTTTGCTTAGATAGGTTCATTATATAAAACATTTCTCTATACAGAGCAAGATTTTGCTTTGCAACTTTGAGAGCTCTTTTTCTTTAATGGAGAGTTTCTATTTACATGTATTGCTGTAAAAGATAGGTCTGGTTTTTCCTCATTTTTTTGGTAACAATTTTGTTAAGCTGTAATTCTCATACAGTGTAATTCACCATTTTAAGTAAACAATTCAATAGTTTTTAGTATATTCACAGATAGGTACAACCATTGCCACAATTTCAGAACATTTGTTATAAGTTCAAAAATAAAAATGTACCCTTTAGGACACCTTTCTATCTTTCTATGCCCCATAGCCCTAAGAAATCTACTGCTAACTAATCTACTTTCTGCATCTATAGATTTTCTGATTTTTAGAAAGAAAGAATTCATTCTTCAATGCTAAACATGATTTACTTGTAGGTTTTTTGAGATACTCTTTATCAAGATGAAGAAGTTTCCTCTCATTCCTGAGTGTTTTTACCACTAGAGAATGTTAAATTTTATCAAATGTTTTTTTCTGCATCTATTGAAATTATAGTTTTTGTTTGTACTCTATTGGTCCCTTAATGACGTATAATATTAATTGATTTTCAGATGTTAAACTAAGCTTGCATACCTGGATAAATTCTACCTCATTATGTTAAATAATTCTTTTTATATTTACTGCATTCAATTTACTAGAATTTTGCTGAGGATTAGGGAGTCCATCTAAATAACAGATATTGAAGCCATTCTTTTGGCTTCAGGAGAAATCTACAGACCAATACCTGCTATTTATATGGACCCCCTCCCCCAATCCTCAGCAAAATTCTAGCAAATATTATACAATGAGTTGCCAATGTTCCTAACAGTGATTTTTAACTTTAGTTATTGCATGTTTTAAGTACAGAATTTCCATTTGATAGTTTTTGATAACTTTTTTCTCTTCATTAATTTTCTCTACCTGATTCAACATTATCATCAGATCTTCCTTTACTTCCTTAATTACAGTTTTCTTTAGTTCTTTGAACATATTTATGATGGCTCTTTGAAGTTTTTGTCTCTTAAATCCAATGTTTACCTCTCTCCCGGTCAGTTTCTGTTGCCAATTTTTTCCCTAATGTGTGAATTATACTTTCCTGTTTCTTTTCATATCTTTAAAATTTTCTTTTCAGAAACTTGACACTTTAGCTAATATATTGTAGCAACTCTGGGTTCTTGTTTCTCCTGTTTAGCACTTGTTAAAGTTCTTTGCTTATTTGCTTGATAACTGGCTGGATTATTTAGTGAGATCTGTTTCCCTTCTTCAGTGTTAAACTGCTGAATTTGCTCCCTGGGAGACAAAGCCTTGGGTAGCCTAGTCATCTTGGGATGACAATGGGATCTACCAGGGCTCTCTTTGACCATCTTTTTTCCTGACCATACCTAGCTATAACTTTACAACTAGCTGGCTGATTGCTCTATTGTTTTCATCAGTGCCCTGGGGCATAAATTGCTTTATAGAATAATCCAATAAAACTCAAGCTCCTTTGAAAGGATGGTTTCTGAGGTCAATATTTGAGATGTGTTCTAAGCCCAGAAAAGTTTCTCCCAACTGTCTCTTTTTTCTGATTCTACAATATAATACCAATTTCTTACTCCAATATTTTCCCAATTTTGTTCACTACAATCTCCACTGTTTTTGAGAGCCCCCTTAAAGTTCAAACTTCTTTGTGTTCTGTAGCGTAATCTGAGGAGCTGTGCAAACTGGCACACTAGCAAAACGGGTGAATATTTTTGTTTTAAAACAACCATATAAAGTCACTGGAAGTGGCCCTACATTATAGGACAAATGAAGAAATATATATTACAAAAAATTTACTAAAATTTAATAATAACAGTGAAAGTCTATGGTATTTGAACCGAACCAGACTGCTCCATCTCCCATTCTCACAGCTCAATACTAGCAAACTGAATTCAATAGCACATTAAGATTATACACCATGATCAAGTGGGATTTATACCTGGGATGCAAGGATGGTTCAACATAGCAAGTTAATAAAAATTATATATCACATTAACAAAATGAAGACAAAAGCCATATGATCAGCTCAATTGATACAGAAAAAGCATTTGACAAAATTCAACATCATTTTACGATAAAAATTCTCAAAAAATTAGGAATAGAAAGAATGTACTTCAAGAGAATAAAGGCCATATATCATAAGCCCACAGCTAACATAATACACATTGGGAAAAATGTAAAACTGTGTTTCCTGTAGTCTTAAATACATGTTACACTGTTAACTCTTAGCAACTTTAACTTTTGGTGAAAAACCTGGTTATCCATGATTTTAATTATGGATACAATTAAATTAATAAATTATGGATAAATTATGGTACAATTAAAATGTGGAGCACCAGACACCAGACAGAAACACAGAAAGGTCTGACACTTTCCAGCATAGCTATAGGACATGGCTAACTCTATGTCCCCAGGCCTTAACTAGCTGTAAAAAAGACAAATTGTACAGTTAAAAGTCATAGTGGTATTTAATAAAGTATTTAGTAGACCTAATAGCTTTTAAATTGTATAACATTTCTTTCATAAATTCTCGTCAAGAGTCTTTTCTCAAAATTTATACAGACAATCTATGACATGCTCAGACTTTCTGACTTGTCCTAAACATTCCTCTTTTTAAACAACCAGTCATTTTACTTTAGGACAAGAATTGACCATACAAGATTTTTTCTTTTTAATTTAATTTTACTTTAAGTTCTGGGATACATGTGTGGAGTGTGCAAGTAGGTATACATGTGCCATGATGGTTTGCTGTATCTAAGAAACCATCATCTAGCTTTTAAGCCCCACACGCATTAGGTATTTGTCCTAATCCTCTCCCTCCCCTTGATGCCATTCCCGACAAGCCACAGTTTGTGTTGTTCCCCTCCCTGTGTCCATGTGTTCTCATTGTTCAACTCCCACTTATGAGTGAGAACATGCAGTATTTGGTTTTCTGTTCCTGTGTTAGTTTGCTGAAAATGATGACTTTCAGCTTCATCCATGTCACTGCAAAGGACATGATCTCATTTATTTTTATGGCTGCATAGTATTCTATGGTGCATATGTACCACATTTTCTTTATCTGGTCTGTCATTGATGGTCATTTGGGTTGGTTTCGTGTCTTTGCTATTGTAAATAGTGCTGCAGTAAACACACGTGTTTCTGTATAGTAGAATGATTTATATTCCTTTGGGTGTATACTTAATAATGAGAGTGTTGGATCAAATGGTATTTCTGGTTCTGTTTTCTTGAGGAATCACCACACTTTCTTCCGCAATGGTTGAACTAATTTACATTCTCACCAACAGTTTAAAAGCATTCCTATTTATCCACAGACTCACCAGCATTTATTGTTTCTTGACTTTTTAATAATGCCCATTCTGACTGCCATGAGATGGTATCTCATTGTGGTTTTGATTTGTATTTCTCTAACAATCAGTGATGTTGAGCTGTCTTGCATATTTTTCTTTGGCTGCATAAATGTCTTTTTTGAGAAGTGTCTGTTCATATCTTCTGCCCACTTTTTAGTAAGGTTTTTTTTTTTTCTTGTAAATTTGTTTAAGTTCCTTGTAGACTCTGGATATTACACCCTGAGCACTGTTTGGTGCACACTGTGAGACCGCGCCTTTGGCGCCTGCTCACTTTCGCAGAAAGGGCTGTGCACCTGGAGGTGTGCCGGGTCCCCGAGGTCCTGGCTGCCTTTCCCAGTTTCACTGAGGTTGCCTTCCACATCATCATATCGTCAAAGTTTGTACATCTTTTGTTTTTCCTGTTGTTTCTTCATGTATTCACTGAATCTTTTCTCGTTGAATCTAAAAAATGGGTCACGTTTGACAATTGAGATTGGAAGCGATCATCTATAACACCCCACCCATTTGATGTGGCACAGTGCAATGCCATTTTACAGCAGTGTAGACTCAGTGAGGTAGCCTGGCTTCCTGAAGGTGTTCACATTGTTAGTGGCTCACATTTCCACGCAGAGCCTGGTCTCTAAACTCCCGGCTCAACTCCCACCCCAGTCCATTTATTCCAAGACACACAAAAAAGGCCAGATAAGATTCAAGTCGTTTTATTGTTACTCACATATTTAAGAGAAAAACAAATGCAGCAAACGGCTTAGGACTATATTGTTTTAAATATCCAGGTTTGTGCAGGTTGGTCTATTTACATCTGGGAGCAGAGCTGTCCCCACATAAGGCACAGCGGCTGCACTTCTCAGACGCCCCTTTGCAGATGAAGCCCTGGGCACACTTGGCACAGCCCACCGGGCAACAGGAATAGCAGCCTGAGATGAAAGGGAAGAATGAGAGGTGAGCTGACTTGACCAGGCATCTCCCCAATAGCAAGCTTGGCTCCAGCTCAGACCCCAGACCCAGAGGGCACAAAGCCCTCTGAGAGAAAATGGCACAGCCAACAGGGGCAAAGAAAGCCCAGTTCCCCAGAAGAACGTACTCAGGGCCAGCCGAGGGTTCCCTCCCAACCTTAGCCACAGCCCCAGATTCCTGGAGATGGCTCCACACTCACTCTTCTTGCAGAAGGTGCATTTGCACTCTGCACTTGCAGGAGCTGGGGCACGTGCAGGAGCCACCTGCAAGGAAGAGAAAAGGCAGTGGGCAGTGAGTGAGATGCAGAAGGTACAGCAGTGGGTCAATGGGTCTCCAGTGCCCCTCCTCTGTGCAGGGCCAGCCCTCAGAGCTCTTTTCCTGATCAGGACAGAAGAACACAAGCCCCATGTCCTCTCCACTCAGGCTGGGAAGGGCAAACACCCTCCTGTTTTACCCCACCAGGAAGGTCCCAGGTGCACATACAACCCTGAAATACTGAGATTCCGAGCTGGAACCTTCTGTCCTGAACCCTGAGGGTTCAGAGTTTCCAGTCCCCATCCACCCTGATTGCCCAGAGCCTGGAAAGAGCATTGGGGGCGGGGGGCGGGGTGGGGGCTGACCAACTGGGTGATTTGCAGCAGGACAGCCTTGAGCCTCAGTGTTCTGAACTCTTACTTAAAGGCCCAGGGAGGAGGGCAATGCTCTCAGGGGTGTGATCAGAAAGATAGCACCTAACCAAGTAAAGGAATCCCCTTCCTTTCAGAACCGAAAATGTGACCTCCAGGTCGGGCAACACGGCTCACGCCTGTAATCCCAGCACTTTGAGAGGACAAAGTGGGCGGGTCACGAGGTCAAGAGTTGGAGATCAGCCTGACCAATATGGTGAAACCCGTCTCTACTAAAAATACAAAAATTAGCTGGGTGTGCCGGCGTGCATCTGTAATCCCAGCTACTCAGGAGGCTGAGGCAGGAGAATCACTTCAACCCGGGAGGCGGAAGTTGTAGTGAGCTGAGATTGAGCCATTGCACTTCAGCCTGGGTGACAGAGCAGGCCTCCCTCCCGGCCCTGCCCCCCTCCAAAAAAAAAGCGACTCCTGAAACCCAGAGACCCTCTGTCCTGGGGCTGGGAAATGGGGATCCCAGGCGCAGGGTCGGGCTTCCCTTACCAGTGGCTAGGAGCAGTTGGGGTCCATTTCGAGCCGCGATAAGGCTGGAGATCCCACGCGAGAAATTCACAGACTATCAGGCACGTGGAAGGCGTGGTGGAACCCAACAGCCGCGGCTGCTTTTATAGTCAGGGAGGGGACCTGGCGCAGAGGCCCCGCCTCGCACTTGCACCCCAACTCGCTGAGTCGGCGCCGCCGGCGGTCCTGGGCTGGGTTGTACGCAGCGGAGGGACTGGGCACACCATCCCCAGCTCTGCTCCGTGAGCACCGCGGGACCGCCCCTTTGGCTGTGCGCCCGGCGGTGCGAGGCGACCCCGAGGTCCCCACCGCCTTTCCCAGTTTCCACGAGGTTGCCTACCACCCTTCTCCCTGCGGGTTCCGGGAACCCAGACTTACCGTAGAGGTCGTCTCCACCCCACACCTCGCCCCACCGTTTTCTGCCGGGCCTGTCCCAGAGTCCGTGTGCAGCTTACTGCTCCCGTCCCGGCATCTGCCGAGTGCGGGGCAGGGAGGGTGCGGTTGCCAGCGAGTTGTGTGCAGAGCATCCGCCACCCCTGTGGCTTTCATTTCTCCTCGTCCTGTGCCATGCTTGTCCCTGTCCACACCTAGGTCCCTCGGACCAGCTCCTCGGTCCACAGTAACATGGGAACACGGGTCGGCCTCTCTCTCCTGTCCATTCTGCTTGCCTGAGAGAATGTGGGGGCAAATTTATCCAGGTCCTCCTTCGCAAAAAACTCTCCATGCTCCCCACAGCCTTAGGGCCACTTCACTACCAGATAGCAGTTCTGGACATGCGGGATGTCCCCAAAAGAGCGATGCCTTCAGGTGATATGCAGACCCTGCTTTAAATTAGAAAGCAAGAAGGGGGAGGTGGCGGGAAGCTGTAGTCCCAGCTACTTCAGAGGCTGAGGCGGGAGGATCGCTTGAGTCCAGGAGTTTGAGTCATGCCTGGACAACACAGGGAGTCAACGTCTCTAAAAAATATTTTTAAACAGACATCCAGTTATTTCTCCAGTACATCTGACTATTGCATTACATTAAGTCTATACCATTCACACCCTCCCCTACCCCACCCCTCTGTTTTTTTTTTTGTTTTGTTTTGTTTGTTTGTTTGTTTGTTTGTTTGAGACGGAGTCTTTTTCTTGTGGCCCAGGCTGGAGTGCAATGGCACGATCTTGGCTCACTGCAGCCACCGCCTCTCAGGTTCAAGTGACTCTCCTGCTTCAGCCTCCAGAGTAGCTGGGATTACAGCACCCCGTCCCCGCCACCACCACCACCACCACGCACGGCTAATGCTTTTGTGTTTCATGGCTAATGTTTTTGTGTTTTTAGCAGAGACAGGTTTCACCGTGATGGTCAGGGCCTCCTCTGTGCAGGGCCAGCCCGCAGAGCTCTTTTCCCAGTCAGGACAGAGGTACAGAAGCCGCATGTCCTCTCCACTCACGCTGAGAAGAGCAAACACTCTCCTGTTTTACTTCCCAGGAAAGTCCCACGTACACAGGCAACCCAGGAACACTGAGATTCCGAGCCAGAACCTTCTGTCCTGAACCCTGAAGATTCAATTTCTCCAACCCCCATCCACCCTGATTGAGGGAGCATTGGGGACCAGCCAGCAGGCCCCTGACCAACTGGGTGATGTGGAGCAGGACAGCCTTGAGCCTCAGTATCCTTAACTCTGACTTAGAGGCCCAAGGAGGAGGGCAATTGTCTCAGGGGTGTGATCAGGCAGAAAGTACCTAACCAAGCAAAGGAATCCCCTTCCTCTCAGAAGTTAAAATGTGACCTCCAGGCTGGGCGCGGTGGCTCATGCTCTTAATCCCAGCACTTTGAAAGGCCAAGGAGAGCGCATCATGAGGTCAGGAGTTCGAGACCAGCCTGACCAACATGGTGAAATGCTGTCTCTGCTAAAGATACAAAATTAGCCGGGCGTGGTGGCAGGCTCTGTCAGCCCAGCTACTCAGGAGGTCGCTGGCCCTTCACAGAGGAGGCCCTGACCAACACGGTGAAACCCGCCTAAGGCAGAATTGCTTGAACCTGGGAGGTGGAGGTTGTAGTGAGCCGAGATTGTGTCATTGGATTCCAGCCTCAGCGACAGAGCCAGGCTCCGTCTCAAAAAAGGGAGAGAGAGGGAGGGGGGAGGAGAGAGAGGAGACAGAGGAGAGAGAGGAGAGAGAGAGAGAGAGAGAGAGGAGAGAGAGGAGAGAGAGGAGAGAGAGGAGAGAGAGAGATCGAAAACAAAGGAAGAAAAAGACACTTTGGGAGGCCGAAGCCGGCAGATCACGAGGTCAGTGATTGAGACCATCCTGGCTAACACCGTGAAACTCCGACTCTATTAAAAATACAAAAAATTAACAGGGCGTGGTGGCAGGCACCTGTAGTCCCAACTACCCGGGAGGATGAGGTAGGAGAATTGCTCGAACCCGGGATGTGGAAGTTGTAATGAGCCGAGATCGCGCTACACTCCATCCTGGGCGACAAAGTAAAACCCGCGCTTGCACCCGCCGGGCTGGGTCCTCGCCGCCAGCGGTCCTGGGCTGGGCTGTGCGCAGCAGAGGGGCTGGGTGCACCACACCCGGAGCTCTGCTCCGTGCGCACCGAGGGACCTCTCCTTTGGCGCCAGATCGCGCGCGAGGGGATGTGCGCCCTGCGGCCCGCGGCGTCGCTGAAGTCCCGGCCGCCTTTCCCAGTTTCCACTAGGTTGCCTCCCACCCTCTTCTCCTCGCGTCCGCGAACCCGGCCTTGGCGTCGCGATCGTCTCCACCCCACCCGTCGCCCCACCGCTTTCAGCACTGTCTGTCCCGGAGTCCCTGTGCAGCCGCAGCCTCCTGCTCCGGTCCCGGGATCCGCTGAGTGCACAGCGGGGAGGGTGCGGTTGCGAGCGAGTTGTGTGCAGAGCTCCCGCCACCCATGTGGCTTTCGTTTCTCCTCGTCCCCCACCATGCCTGTCCCTGTCCACACCTAGGTACCTCGGAGCCGCTCCTAGGTGCACAGCAACACCGGAACACGGGGCGGCCTCTCTTTCCCGTCCATTCTGCTCGCCTGAAAGGATGTCGGTGGCGCGTTTCTCCAGGTCCTCCTTTGCATATAAGTTTCCATGCTCCCCACAGCCTTAGGGCTGCCCCACTACCAAATGGCAGTTCTGGACATGTGGAATGCCCCAAGGAGAGATGACTTCAGGTGATACGCAGACCCTGCTTTAAATTAGAAAGCAAGATGGGGGAGGTGGCGGGAAGCTGTAGTTCCAGCTACTTAGGAGGCTGAGGCGGGAGGATCGCTTGAGTCCAGGAGTTGGAGTTATGCCTGAAAAACATGGGGAGCCAACCTCTCTAAGAAAATATTGAAAGGAAGACATCTAGTTATTTCTCTTCCGTATGCCTATTGTATAACAGTAAGTCTATATCAGTGTTTTCTTTTGTTTTTGTTTTTTGTTGTTGTTGTTGTCGTTGTTGTTGTTGTTGTTGAGACATTCTCACTCTGTAGCCCAGGCTGGAGTGCAAGGGGGCGATCCCCTCTCACTGCAGGCTCCGCCTCCCAGGTTCAAGCCATTCTCCTGCTTCAGCCTCCTGAGTAGCTGGAATTACAGGTGCCCGCCACCATGCCCGGCTAATTTTTTTGTATTTTTAGTACAGACGGGCTTTCGCCGTGTTGACCAGGCTAATCTTGAATTCCTGACCTCATGGTCCACTTGCCTCGGCCTCCCAAAATGATGGGATTACAGGCGTGAGCCATTGTGCTTGGCCACCAGTCCCTTTTCAAACATTTTCATTCTTTCAATCCTCAGAACAATCCTAAATGGAAACAGAATTTATGAACCCGTTTTGCTAATCAAAAGACTACGAGGAAAGAGTTCAAGTAACTGGCTAGTAGACATCACAGAGATGAAAAGTTGTGCGCTGATTTAAATCCAGCCAGCCTCTTCAAGAAAAGCGTCCATGATTAATCGTTCTTTTGGCCCAGGTATGTGGCCAACATGTCTCTACTGCTGGAAATCTTTTAAACAACAGGTGCCTGGCTCACACCTGTAATCCCAGGACTGAGGAAGGTCGAGACCGATGGATCACCTGAGGTCAGGAGTTCAAGACCAGCCTGGCTAACATGGTGAAACCCCATCTCCACTAAAAATACCAAAATCAGCCGGGTGTGGTGATAGTCACCTGTAATCCCAGCTACTCAGGAGTCTGAAGCAGGAGAATTGCTTGACTCCGGGAGGCGGGAGGCGCGGGTTGCAGATTGTGCTATTGCACTCCAGCTGGGAACAAAGACGAAACTGTCTCTCAAAAAAACTAATCCAGAAAACTCCCAGATAAACAACAGGAAGCTAGCAGCTACATTGGGGCATGGCAAAGACAACCATAAGTGTAATACCCGCATATACATAAACACATGCACGCGCAAGCACACACAGACACACACACACATGCATGTGCAGGCGCACACATACACATTAATTTGGGGCTATCTTCCAAGTGTGGGACAAGATTTATTTCCATTTTCTTTGATGGAAAAGAGTTTTCTTTTCATAAAAGTATGTTTAAGAAAATATTAATAATTTCCATGTAAAATATTAACTCAAAGATGGTGCAGGTGGTAACAGAAAGGGCAGTCATTCCTCTGTATCAGACATGAAGCACAGAACTTTGCTCATAGATTTATAACCCTAGTGTTGATTAAAAGTTTGTGGGAACAGTTAATGATCTCTTTGGACCACTGGACACATGCTTGTGTGGTAGATGAGAATAACAGGATACACAGCTGAGCACTCCAGGCCTTTGTGTGCAAAGAAATAGATATCCCCTTTGCTCCTTAAAGTGATCCCAAAAAGCAATAGTTAATATTGTAGAGCACCCAGCTGGCATAATTATAAGTTCCTTCTAAGTATTAAGTCCTGTAATGCTATAAGCCAGAGGTTAGTATTATGCCCCTTGTACAGTGGAGGAGACTGAGCCACAGATAGGTTATGGCATGCAGCTAAAAGTGACAGAGGTGGGATTTGCACTCATGCCTGCTGACTGTGCCATGACACCCTCACCCACGACTCTGTGCCACCAAGTCACATGAAAGATAAGGACATGGAAAATGTAGCACAGAGGCGGCAGTCGGAAGTGAACTCTGTTGACAGTCATGTCCCGCTGCACAGCTCTGTAATCGCTCTGGGCATCAGTCTTATCTCTCAAGCCAAGAACCAATTTTGTGCATCCCAAAGAGTCTGTATCTTTGAACTGAGATAGGCAAGGTTTAGCATCCTGTGGCATCATAATCTACCAGCTGTGTTCAGGGCGACAGGCCCAGTGCAGCATAGGTTCATTCGTTCCTTTACTTCTGAGATATGTGACATTGGGTAGGTTACTTAACTACTCTGGAAGACAGCATCAGCACTCCAGGCCCTGCATATTTGCTGTCCCAGTCTTGAGGCCTGTGACTCTCATTCCTGAAGTCATGTGATTAGATGAGATGAAGGATGGGAAAGGCTTTTATGTCAGCTCAAATACAGGGGCAGCATCTGATTGAAAAGTGCTTTCCGCGGGTCATCCACCCTCCTCCTGGCAGGATCAGCCAGGTTGCAATCCCATTCCCAGCATCCAATCCACAGCAATGCTTTCAAACCTTTAAAGGTTCTCGTAGCTTTGCTATTTCACAGGATTCATTCTCCAAAAAAGCCAGTGTACAGAGAATGATCATGATTGCTACTATTTATTAAACCTTAATCAGGGACCAGACTATGCTGTTGTTTAATCCCTGCACTGAGATACAATCTGCTTTCTACAAATTAGGAAGTGAAGGCTCAGAGAGTTTCCGTGATGCACTCAGGCCACATAGCCAGTACATGGAGAAGTGGGCTGTGAACCAGGACTGCCTGACGCCAAAACCCATGCCCCAGGCGCAGGCTGCCTTCTGAAATCTCTTCACAGGGCAGCAGTCGGCAAGCCCGGTCCTCACCTGTAGGCCAGGAGGATCATCTTCCTCTTTGATGGAACATCAAATTGCATTCTCTCCACATAGCCAGGGGAACTAATTGTTGGCTTTAATTACAAGTCAGCCAGGGCCTCAGTCCTTCCTAATGAGCACCACCACACTCTCCAAACTGCAGAATTTGCCATCATTCCTGCATACGCAGACATGAAGTATTTCATGTGGAACCCATGATCACACACACTTCATTGTGTCAGGAACAAGCTGGGCATTTCCTTCCACATTCTTGGTCACTCTACTGGTTTGAAGTAGTCAAGGGCCGAAATTTGAATGAGGAACAAATTCAGCCTGAGCTTGGGAGAAATTCCCGAATATTCAGAGCCATTTCACAACAGGGAGCTCTCAGGGGTCAGTGAGTGTCCTGTCAGTGACTCTGGGAAGGCCAAGCCTGATGGTCCCTTGTGGGGATGTGCTGGGCAGTGTTGCTCAGGGTGTGTAGCCACACACTGGGGCCTATTTGCTCTTTCTTTCTTTTTCTTCTTCTTTTTTTTTTTTTTTCTTTTGAGACAGAGTCTCAGTTGCCCAGGCTGGAGTACAATGGTACAATCTTGGCTCACTGCAACATTCACCTCGGGGGTTCAAGCAACTCTCATGCCTCAGCCTCCCAAGTAGCTGGGATTACCGGAACATGATGTCACACCCGATTAATTTTTGTATTTTTAGTAGAGATGAGGTTTCATCATGTTGGCCAGGCTGGTCTTGAAGCCCTGGCCTCAAATGATCCACCCACCATGGCCTCCCAAAGTGCTGGGATTAGAGACAGGCCTGAGCCACTGCTCCTGATCTAGTTTTCTGTTTCCTGTCTGCAGTGAACATCATCATATGTTCAAAGCTTGTACATCTTTCATTTTCCTTTATTTCTTCATGTATTGATTGAATTTTTGTCTAGTTGAATATTAAATATTGGTTTTGTATATTTTATTTCATTATCTCCATAATCGATAGGATTACATCTACCAAGGTGTGAGTCTGCGATGGATAGGAAATAAACACTCCCTTCACCTTGGTGTTTGAAAAGCCCCATTGTGTTGGTCTGTTTGCTTCCCTGGAAGGGAATCCCTGAGACTAGGGAATCTAAAAAGAAAAAACTTTTGTTTTGACTTCTGCTTCTGCAAGCTGTGCAGAAGTGCGGTGCAGGCCTCTACCTCTGATGAGGGTCCCAGGAAGCCTACAATCCTGGCAGAAGGCCAAAGGAGAGAAGGCACATCACATGGAGAGGCAGGGAGCAAGAGAGAGAAGGGGACCGTGCTTGGCTCTTTTAAACCACCAGCTGCAGAGTGACCTACCAGAGGAAGAACTCTCTTCACCGTGGGATGGCACCAAAGGGATCACTCCTCATGATCCCAAAACCTCCCACTAGACCCAGTACTGGAGGTCACATTTCAACATGAGATTTGGCAGTGACAAAACATTCGAATCATAGCACCCATGTAGGATTCAAGCAACTGAGGAGTTGGGTTCCAGCACTGTAGACACTTTAGAGCCTAAAAGTCAATGTGGATCGAGGTTGGGCAGGAAAATCAGAAAATAAAAATGAGGGATGAAGTTTCTGTGCCACATTTGACATGAGACTGGAAGCGATCATGTATGGCCCCCACCCATGTGGTGTGGCACAGTGCAATGCCACTTTACAGCAGTGTAGACTCAGTGAGGTAGCCTGGCTTCCTGAAGGTGTTCACATTGTTAGTGGCTCACATTTCCACCCAGAGCCTGGTCTCTAAAATCCCGGTTCAACCCCCACCCCAGTCCATTTTTGCCAAGGGCACACAAAGAAGACCAGAGTAAGGTTCAAGTCAAAATTTGTTTTATTGTTATTCACATATTTAATAGAAAAAGAAATGCAGCAAACAGTTCAGGGTTGCATTAAAAAAAAATCCAGGTTTGTGCAGGTTGTTCTGTTTATATCTGGGAGCAGAGCTGTCCCCACATCAGGCACAGCAGCTGCACTTCTCTGATGCCCCTTTGCAGATGCAGCCCTGGGCACACTTGGCACAGCCCACGGGGCAGCAGGAGCAGCAGCCTGGGGAAGAAGGGGAGAGTGAGAGGTGGCAGTAGACTTGACCAAGCACCTCCCTGCCCCAATAGCAAGCCTTGCTCCAGCTCAGACCCCAGACCCAGAGGATGCTTTTTTAGCTTGGTGCAACTCTGTCCTGAAACCATGGGTGGTACAGTTGGGGTTTGTGTCGCAACAGAAAAAGTATTTGCTGTTCTGTCTCTACTCACGGCACAAAGCATGGAGAGAAAATGACACAGCCCAAGTTCCCCAGTTCCCCAGAAGGATGCACTCACGGCCAGCCTCGGGCTCCCTCCCAACCTTAGCCACAGCCCCAGATTCCTGGAGATGGCCCCACACTTACTCTTCTTGCAGGAGGTGCATTTGCACTCTTTGCACTTGCAGGAGCTGGTGCATGTGCAGGAGCCACCTGCAAGGAAGAGAAAAGGCGGTGGGCAGTGAGTGAGATGCAGAAGCAGTGAGTCAATGAGTCTCCAGTGTTGCCTCCTCTGGGCAGGGCCAGCCCTCAGAGCTCCTTTCTCACTCAGGACAGAGGAACAGAAGCCCCATGTCCTCTCCACTCACGCTGAGAAGGGGAAGCATCCTCCTGTTTTACCCCACCAGGAAGGTCCCAGGTGCACACACAACCAGGAATACTGAGATTGAGAGCCAGAACCTTCTGTCCTGAACCCTCAGGGTTCAATGCCTCCAGCCCCCATCCACCCTGATTGCTCAGAGCCTGGACAGAGCACTGGGGACCAGCCAGCAGTCCCCTGACCAACTGGGTGATTTGCAGCAGGACAGCCTTGAGCCTCAGTGTCCTGAACTCTTACTTAGAGGCCCAGGGAGGAGGGCAATGCTCTCAGGGGTGTGATCAGGAAGAAAACACCTAAAGAAGTAAAGGAATCCCCTTCCTCTCAGAATTTCAAATACGACTTCCAGGCTGGGCGTGGTGGTTTACATTTGTAATCCCAGCACTTTGGGCGGCCGTGGCGGGCGGATCACGAGGTCAGGAGTTCGAGGCCAGCTTGACCAACACGGTGAAACCCGTTCTCTATCAAATATACAAAAATTAGACGGGCCTGGTGGCATGTGCCTGTGATCCCAGCTACTCAGGAGGCTGAGCCTGGAGAATTGCTTCAATCCGGAAGCGGAGCTTATAGTAAGCTGAGATTGAGCCATTGCACTCCAGCCTGGACGACAGAGCAGGACTCCCTCCCGGCGCTCCCCCCTCCCCCCTCAAAAAAGCGACCTCCTGAAACCCAGAGACCCTCTGTCCTGGGCCTGGGAAATGGGGATCCCAAGTCGCAGAGTCGGGCTTCCCTTACCAGTGGCGCAGGAGCAGTTAGGGTCCATTTCGAGCTGCGGCGAGGCTGGAGATCCAAAGCCAGAAGTCGAGAGACTCTGAGGTACGTGTAAGGCGCGGTGGAGCCCAACAGCCCGGGCTGCTTTTATAGTTCGGAAAGGGGGCCGGGCGCAGAGGCCCCGCCTCGCGCTTGCACCCTCTCGGCAGATTTCCAGTGGCCCGCGGTCCTGGGCTGTGCTGGGCGCAGCTGCGGGGCTGGGCGCACAATCCCGCTTGGTGCCAAAGCGGCACCTTTGGCGCTTGCTCCCGCGGGAGGGGCTGTGTCCCGGAGGTCCCGGCAGCCTTTCCCAGTTTCCACGAGACTGCCTTCCCCCCACTACCACGCGCGATCCGGGAACGCAGCCTTGGCGTCGCGATCGTCTCCACCCCACCCGTCGCCCCGCCCTTTTTGGCACTGCCTTTCCCGGAGTCCCTGTGCAGCCCCAACTTCCTGCTCCCGTCCCGGGATCGGCTGAGTGCAGAGTGGGGAGGGTGCGGTTGCGAGCGAATTGTGTGCAGAGCTCCTGCCACCCATGTGGCATTCGTTTCTCCTCGTCCCCCGCCATGCCTGTACCTGTCCACAAATAGATACCTCGGAGCCGCTCCTAACTGCACAGCAGCACCGGAACACGGGGGGGGCCTCTCTCTCCAGTCCATTCTGCTCGCCTGAAAGGATGTCGGGGCGCGTTTCTCCAGGTCCTCCTTTGCATGCATATAAGTCTCCATGCTCCCCACAGCCTTAGGGCTGCCTCACTACGGAATGGCAGTTCTGGACATGTGGGATCTCTCCCCACGGAAAGATGACTTCAGGTGATACTAGACCCTGCTTTAAATTAGAAAGCAAGATGCGGGAGGTGGCGGGAAGCTGTAGTTCCAGCTACTTAGGAGGCTGACGCAGGAGGATCAGTTGAGTCCAGGAGTTTGAATCATGCCTGGACAAGACATTGAGTCAGTGTCTCTAAAAAATTTTTTTAAAAAGACATCCAGTTACTTCTATTCGGTATACCTGATTATTGCATAACATTAAATCTATACAAATCCTTTTTCTTTTCTTTTTTTTTTTTTTTTTTTTTTTAAGGCAATATCTGACTCTGTTGCCCAGGCTGGAGAGCAATGGCGTGATCTCGGCTAACTGCAGCCTCTGCCTACCAGTTCAAGAGATTCTCCTGCCTCAGCTGCTGCCTGAGTAGCTGGGATCACAGGTGCCGGCAACACCGCCTGGCTAATTTTTTTGTATTTTTAGTAGAGACGGGGTTAGGCCATGTTGGCCAGGCTGATCTTGAACTCCTGACCTCATGATCTGCCCACCTCAGCCTCCCACAGGGCTGGGATTACAGGCGGGAGCCACTGTGCCCCCCCACCCACTAGTCCCTTTTCAAACACTTTCATTCTTTGAATCCTCATAGCAATACTAAATGGAAATAATGTTTATGAACCGGTTTTGCTAGTCAGAGGACTACAAAGAAATGAGTTCAAGTAACTGGCTGGTCATCAGAGAGATGAAAAGTTGTGCACTGATTTAAATCCAGCCAGCCTCTTTGAGGAAAGTGTCCATGATAAAGCGTTCCTCCGGTCCAAGTATGTCATCAACACTTCTCTATGGCCAGAAATACTTTAAACAAAGGCCGGGCAGCGTGGCTCACACCTGTAATTCTGTGAAAAACAAGGACACTGAACATCTGGCACAGAGGCAGAAGTAGGAAGGGCACTGAGCTGGCAGCCATGCCCTCTGCGTAGCTCTGTGATCTCTCAGCTTCAGTATGCCACCTCTCAAGCCAGGGACACAATTGGGCTAACTGACCAAGGGCCCACCCAGCTCTGAACTCTGAGAGGCAGGGCTTAGCACCAACTGACAACATGATCTGCCAGCTGTAGCCAAGACAAGAGGCCAGCTGTAGTGGAGGTTCCAACCTCTAACTTCTAAGCTGTGTGACCTTGGGCAGGTTGCTTAACCACTCTGGAAGGTGACATAATCACTTTTGTTCCTGTGCGTTCACTCTTTGACTGGCTTATGGGGTGTTCAGATGATAGGAAGAATTAGAATGGTTCTTATGTTTGTTCAAATGCTGTGGCAGCATCTTCATCCCAGAGGACTTTGTGTAGGAGATCATCCACCTCCCCTGGTACGCAGTCAGGAAGGCTTTACTCCACTCCCCAGGCTCTGACCCGGAGTAATTCTTCCCAGACCCGTTTTTCCCCAAGAGCTTATCAAGAGAGATTCTGTCTCCACGAACGTCCATGTAAACAGAGTGATCCTAATGGTCATTAAACCCTACTCAGGAGCCAGACCAATATCTCATTTAATCCATAAATAGGGATACCATCTTCTTTCTACAGATGAGGACACGGAGGCTCAGAGAGGTTGAGTGACTTGCCCAGGCCACACAGCCAGTAAGTGGTGAAGTGCATTGTGAACTAGGGACTGTCTGACATGAAAATCCAAGCCCTTGGCGCAGGCTGCCTTTAAAACTCTATACGGAGCACCTTCAGGCAAGTATGCTCCTGATTCCTGGGCCAAGCGACTCATCATCCTCTTTGACTGAACATCAAATAACATTCCCTCCACATAGCCAGGGGGACTAACGTTGTCTTTAATTACAAGTCAAGGGCCAGGCGCGGTGGCTCAAGCCTGTAATCCCAGCACTTTGGGAGGATGAGGCGGGTGGATCACGAGGTCAAGAGATGGAGACCAGCCTGGTCAACATGGTGAAACCCCATCTCTATTAAAAATACAAAAAATTAGCTGGGCACGGTGGCGCGTGCCTGTAATGCCAGCTACTCAGGAGGCTGAGGCAGGAGAATTGCCTGAACCCAGGAGGCAGAGGTTATAGTTAGCCGAGATCGCGCCATTGCACTCCAGCCTGGGTAACAAGAGTGAAACTCCGTCTCAAAAAAAAATTACAAGTCACTCAGAACTTCACTCCTTTCTAATGAGTGCCACCACGCCCTCCAAACTACTGAATGCCATCACCCTGGGTGTGGACAAACAGGAAGAACTTCATCTGCCACCATGATCACACACACTTCATCTTGCTGGGAACATGCTGGGCATTTCATCACATCCCCAGCAATTTTGCTGGTTTAAGTAGCCAATGGTTGAAATTTGAGAGGAGTAAATTCAGCCTGGCCTTGGGAGGAACTCACAAAGATTCAGAACCAAGGCACAACAGGGAGCTCTCAGGGGTCTGCAAGTGTCTTCAGTGACACTGGGCAGGCCACGCCTGATGGTTCCTTGTGGGGATGTCTAGATCAGTGCTATTCAGGGTGTGCCAGCCATACACTCGGGCGAGTGTCAGAACTGTTTCCAATGCAAACCTGGAAACCCTTGGACAAATGTGTAGTGCTGGTAATTCTTTTATTTTCCTATGTAATTTGTTCTTCAAGTGTGTATTAAAATTTTCCTGTTGAGGGTGAAGGGGAGAAAGGAAGCAAAACACACTGCCATGTGTGTACCTATGCAACTGTCTTGCATGTTCTGCACATGTACCCCAAAACCTAAAATGCAATAAAAAATTTAAAAAAAAATTTCCTGTTGAATCTAAAAAATGGTCGTTGTATCTTTTAAACTTTCATTTTCTTGTTAACTCGTTATTTTACCAGAATATAGGTCTATGACTAAATGGAAAACAAAACAAAATTGGTCATTCACATCAGGGAGTTTTGGAAATCTGATGTCAGACTCCAGCCACTGGGGAGTCGGATACCACCCCCTGGAGTCACTTTCAAGTCTAAAATCCCATGAAGAACTGAAGTTGGGCAGGGAAATCAGAAAGTGAAGATGAGGAATGGCGAAGTTTCTGTGCCACATTTGACATGACACTGAAACTGGTCGTGTATGTGTCCCTCCTGCCCCCATATGATCTGGCACAACACCATTCAGTTTTACAAAAGATGAAACTCAGTGTGGTAGCCTGGCTTGCCTGAATACACTGTTTCCTAGCAGCTTACACTTCCATCCGCAGGCCAGGTCTCTGCCCTCCTAGTTCAATCCCTCACCCCAGTCTCTTATTTTTAAGGCATATAAAGGAAACCAGAGGCAGAATCAAGTCAAAGCTCTTTTATTATCACTCACATTATTTCATAGCAAAAGGAATGTAGCAAAGGGGTCAGGGTTGTACATTTTTAAAAAATCCAGGTTTGTAGAGGTCATGTTATTTACATATGGGAGCAGGGCTGTCCTGGCATCAGGCGCAGGAGCTGCGCTTATCCAATGCCCCTTTGCAGATGCAGCCCTGGGCACACTTGGCACAGCCCACAGGGCAGCAGGAGCAGCAGCCTGGGGACAGAGAGGAGGCAGCAGAGATGAGTACTAGGGACACAAGGAAGGATTCCTGCTCTCCCTGATAAGAATCACTGAGGAGGTAACAACTTCCATGATACAGCTTTCAGCAGAGAGGGAACATGAGGGTGGTCCCTCATCCAAAATTGGGAGGTTTCTCTCTCAGTGTGACTGGGTCCAGGGCTTTTATGGGTTTAGAATGGGGAGTGCATGTTGATTGGTTTGTGAGTATGTGAAAAAGGTTAAAACAAAGGCACAACTCAAAGATGGGCATGACAGTGTAAAAGAACAATTATGGAAGAGTAGGTCTATGTAAAATAGGTAAAGCAATCAGAAGAAAGTGTACCAGATGAGAAGATAGGTTCTCAATTCAGGCCTGGCTTCGGGCATTTGGCTGCCTCCTGCCGCTTTCACTGTGCTCCACTCCCACAGTTTCTGACTCAGTGATCTGGGATTACAACCTGAGAAGTTTCATTCCTTTTTTTTTTATTAGTAAATTTAATTTTAAGTTCTGGGTTACATATGCAGGACATGCAGGTTTATTACATAGGTAAGCATGTGCTATGGTGGTTTGCTGTACCTATCAACCCATCACCTAGGTATTAAGCACCATATGCATTAGCTCTTTATCCTGATGCTCTCCCTTCCCTACCCTCCTCACCCCAAAAGGCCCCAGTATGTGTTGTTCCCTCCTTGTATCCCTGTGTTCTCATTGTTCAGCTCCCACTTGTAAGTGAGAACATGCAGTGTTTGGTTTTCTGTTCCTGCATTAGTTTGCTGAAGATAATGGCTTCCAGCTCTATCCATGTTTCTGCAAAAACCTGATCTCATTCCTTTTTATGGATGCATAGTATTCCATGGAATATATGAACTACATTTTCTTTATCCAGTCTACCTTTGTTGGATATTTAGGTTAACTTTATGTCTGCTATTGTGAATAGCGCTGTAATGAACATACACATGCATGTATCTTTATAATAGAATGATTTATATTCCTTTGGGCATCTACCCAGCAATGGGATTGCTGGGTCAAATGGTATTTCTGGTTTTAGGTCTTTGAGGAATTGTCACACTGTCTTCAACAATGGTTGAACTAATTTACATTCTCAGCAACAGTGTGAAAGCATCACTATGAGAAGTTGCATTTCTAAGAAGTTTGTGGAGGTACTGATGCTGCTGGTGTGGGAGCAGTACTTTCAGAACCACTGTCTAGATTCTAAATATAAATTGTTAAGTTTAACTGAAGAACAAATTGAAAACCAAAAATCTAAATGTAAGCGCTAAACCTAGAAAACTCCTAGAAGTAAACAGGGCTAAATCTTTGTAACATGCAAACTGCCAAATAAAACATTAGCAGGTTGAGTTTTAAAAAAAAGTCCTCCAAGGATTGATCAACATTGTTTAAATAATTCATGACATTTATTGTTCATATAAAAAAAAGAAAACCATACAAACATATAATCATCCCATTAGATGTCACAAAAAATTGTTTGAAGCTTTCAAGAGAAAATGATAGGTGAGAATTTGGAGATAGCAGAAACGGTTTTGCCAACCAGTTTGGCTATTCAAGAAAAAATAATCTAAGAGTTGAAGGAGAATACAGGCTCAAGGGACACTGTGTGTGTGTGTGTGTGTGTGTGTGTGTGTGTGTGTGTGTGTGTGTGTGTGTTATGAGATATCCTCGAACACATTCATAGGTTAATTTGGAAGTGGTCAGTAGATAGAGAAAATCTGAATATACTAGAGATGCTATTGATGGAGTAATATTCTATAAGAAATGCAAGGGTCTCAAGAATGGAGCTTTGAACAACAGATAGGCTCACTCAACAGAAAAGGGAGTAAGAAAGGGTGATTTCAGGTTGAGAAAACTCAAACTTGTTCACATTCATTTTTTCTCTGAAAAATATGAAGTGGGAGGTGAAACCAGGTAAGAAAAATTTTGGAGGTTGAATTTGCCTGTTAGCAATTCAGTGGTGACCTTCAAGATGAGTTGTCATGGACTGATGATGGCCCAGAATTCAGTAAGCAAAGGAGTGACTGGGGAGAGGTTGGGGGAATGGTTGGGGGCCTGTGGGGCAGGGAGCAGGCGAGAATGTGGCAACAAGTGCAAATTTTTCTTTCAAAGATCAAGACTGAAAGGGGGATAGGAAAATAGAGTGACAGCTAGATTTCAAAAGAAACCTACTCAGATTTTGAAACAATTTATCAGTATTCAAGAACGCCATACAATAGGAGAGAAGATGTCATTAACTGACAAGTGATGCAATTTGTTGTTCGTTTGTTAACAAGGCATCAGGCGCTGAATCGTAAAGGCACAATAAACTACAAATTACCTGTCTCTCATCCAAAGGAAAGAAAAATTGGCACCAGGACTCCGGCAAGTATAGAAATGTAAAAGCTTAGGGTTTCTGAGCTTTCCATTCAAATCCAGAGTTTTTTTAAAGACTGAACGCAGCTCTTCATTCTCCATAATAACCACCTCTGCTTAGCCCTGTTCTACAATTCATAAAATGGGCTTCTCTGAATAGACAACTAAGGGGAAAAAAACCAAAGAGAACAAAACAGACTTTTGAAAGTTACATCTCGAAATTTTGATTTAGCAGGCAATCTGGCTAGTAGGCCCAAATGCAGCATTTTTCAACTTTCCACTAAAATGCCTGTGAAGACATAAAGGGGGAAAAAGACAACAATTTCATCAAATGGGAATGAAAATCAATCTATCACAAAGATCTTAGAGGGATATAATTGGATGACACCGTCCACACGGCCTTTGTTATCAGAAATAGCACAAACCTGTCGCGTAACATTTTTTTGAAAAACAGAGGAAAATGTGGTTTTCCTCTCCCAGTGCCTGTTTCCCGATTCGAAAGTTCAAGGACAGTATCAGAAAATCCAAGCTGCCTTATCTCTTTAGAGCTGGGGCTGATTTTTGAGCATCTGTTACGCTTTGTTTCTCTTCATCCTACACCTCTAACCTTTTCCCTAAACAATATAGTTATAAAAGAATTCATTAGGTTTCATCAGTCTTCGAAAACAACAAGTTAAACATGTGACTAGAACTAATTATGGTGAAGAAATCTTATAGGTAGGTACCTAGAAGTAATTGAAAATTTTAATATCTCTGATAAAAGGCCCATGCTAACATTGTTGAAAAACCAGCATGGAGTTATAAGGTTGCCTCCTAGTCCCTCAGAGACATACTAGGTGGATTAATAATGCTAGGAACCAGCATCTTAAAATGCTCTCTAGTTGTCTCTTTTAGAGAGGGTTTCTCCTGAATGCAAATCAAGCAGATGAGCAGCGGCAGAAGAATGTCAGGATTCTGAAATCTCACTGTTCTGCTAGTGCAGTGCCATAGGAAGAGGTGCCGTGAAAGACCTAGGCATTTTGGGGAGCTTAAGAGGAAAGCTCTGCTGTGCTGTGTAGGCCATACTTAAGGGCTGCATAAAGAGGAATTATGAGAAGAGGGTGAAGGGAGAGTCTAAGACGATGCTTCTACCTATGAAAGAGGAGGCTGGCTGGGGTAAAGAGGATGAGCATCTTGAATGGAAAACTTCAGATCTGAAATGGAAAATATCCCCCTGCAGCAAAAGAGGCAGTTTTGGTAAAATGCTGGGAACTACCCACAAAGCTCGGTTTGTGTCCTGCCTATGTATCTATTGTCACTACCATTCCCAGAGGCCATGGCCAATTGTGGCAGGTGCCTTGGCAATATTAATTAGTCATAGTGGTGGCATTGTAGATCTTGGGAAACAGTGGTTCAGCAGACTTGGCAGTGAGCCCAGTCAGGAATCAGACTGAGTAGTGCCCATAAGCCTGGGAGCAGCTCATCTGCATAGGCATGTGGTAGGAGGTGCTTACTGCCTTGGTTGAGTAGGTGCAAATGTGGCTGTTGTCAGCTAGAGCAGTTCTGTCTGTCCCACTGGGAGATGGCTGCTCTCTTTTCTGGGACTGCCAGTGCTGCAAGCAAAGCTGAACCTGGCTGATTACAGTCTCAACTCTTTTCTTGAGTTAGCTTTAGATTTTAACTTGAAATGCATGGCATGCTAAATACTAAAACTAGGATGCACAGAAAGGCACAAAGAAGGTGCATCTTTAGGAGGTCCCATCATTTGTCACCTTTCCATTTGCCATGCCCATACCTGCCTTTGCAACTCCCATCACATTGGCTTCCCAGTGTTATTCTACAATGCTAAAAGGACATTAAGTCAAGAACTCCCCACCTGACCCACAGCGAACTGCCTTCTTTTCCAGCTTGAATCCTTCCGAATTAGGGTATCTTAATGGGACTCTTATAATAGGTTGCACTTTCTCAGGTAGGAAACTTGTGGGATAATCTGTGGTGTCATTCATCAACTTCAGCTTGTCTGCACTACACATGGTAGAAACATCTTTAGTAGTTATTAATATTAAAGTAGCCTCCCCCTTTTCTCTTCTAGATGCTTTAAACAGAGATATATAATTTTAGGCAAAAAGAATGACACAAAAACATGGCGATGTGAAAAGCATGGAGTAGAGTGACTATAGGTTATACAGAGAATGAAGCAAATAGGAAAGAAATTAGCATTAAGGGGTTCATTGAAATAGGGTAGTAAATAAACTTAAATGCTATGTCTGCTAGTTTCCTGTTGCTGTTGTAACAAATCACCATACGCTGAGTGGCTTAAACAGCACAGATTTATTACCTTACAATTCTGAAGGTCAGAAATCCAAAATAGATATTACAGGCTAAAACCAAGGTATCAGCAGAGCTGCATTGCTTTTGGAGATTCTATGGGAGATCTGTTTTCTTGCCTTTTCCAGTTTCTAGAGGCCATCTGCATTCCTTGACTTGCAGCCTCTACGCTTGTCTACAAAGTGCATAATTTCAGCCTCTGCTTCTGTTCACATATCTCTCTGATCCTGTCCCTTCTTCCCTTGTCTTGTAAGAACCCCTGTGATTACATCAAGTCCATCTAGATAATCCAGGATAATCCCCCATCTCAAGATCTTTAACTTAATCACCCCAGCAAAGTCCCTTTTGCTATATAAGGTACCATTTGCAGGTTCTAGGGATCAGGATGTTAATAAAAACAGGCAAATTCTGTAAAATATTTGAAGAGATTTATTCTGTGCCAAATATGAGTGACCATGGCCTGTGACACAGCCCTCAGGAAGTCCTGAGAACATGTGTCCAAGGTGGTTGGGTGCAGCTTGGTTTTATACATGTTAGGAAGACATGAGACTTCCATCAGATACATTTAAGAAATACATTGGTCCAGTTCAGAAAGGCAGGACAAATTGAAGCCGAGGCTAGGGGGAGCTTCCAGGTTATAGGTAGATTTTTTAATTTTCTGGTTGCCAATTGGTTGAGTTTATATAAAGACCTGGGATCAATAGAAAGAAAATGTCTAGGTTAAGATAAAGGATTGTAGAGACTGAAGTTCTTAGTGTGCAGAGGAAGCCTTCAGGTAGCAGGCTTCAGAGAGAATAGTACTTCTTATCAGACTTAAGGTTTGTGTTGATGTTAATGCCAGAGAGGTATAATGAGGCATGTCTGACCCCTACTTCCTGTAATGGCCCAAGCCAGTCTTTCAGGTTAAATTTTAAAAGTGCTTGACTGAGGAGGCAGTCCATTCAGATGGTTGGAAGGCCTTAGAATTTTATTTTTGTTTTACAATGACTTAGGCATTTTGGGGAGCATAATTCAGCCTATCATATCATTCAAGAGAACTTAAACTGTATTACATCAGCCAGGGATTAAAATCTTAATGCCTACTGGGGCCAGGCAGGTAAAGAAAGTATCTTAGTCCATTTTGTGTTGCTATTAAAGAATACCTGAGACTGGGTAATTTATAAAGAAGAAAGGTTTATTTGGCTCATAATTCTGGATGGCTGAAAAGTTTAGGATTGGGTATCTGCCTCTGGCAAAAGCCTCAGGCCACTTTCACTTATGGCAGAAGGCAAAGAGGAGCCAATGTGTAAAGAAATCACCTGGTGAGAGAGGAAATAAGAAAGAGAAGGAACCTCTAGGTTCTTTTTAACAATCAGCTCTCATGGGAACCCATATATGAGAACTCACTCATCTCACCCATACCTAGAGAGAGGATTAATCTATTCATGAGGGATCCACCCTCAGTGACACAAATACCTCCCATTAGATTCCACCTCCAACACTGGGACCAAATTTCAACGTAAGATTTTGTGGGAAAAACCAACTGTTGGAAACAGTTGTGGCCCAGTGCCACAAAGAAAAATCAGCACTGAGACAAAAGATCTCTCAGCAAGAGATTTTTACATCCTGGACTGCTCTTCCTTCCTTTTTGTGGGTCATGCCATCTGTCTAGTCGGTCCTGGTGACAGAACCTGCATAACTTGGTTGTCACTGCTGGGTTCACATGCTGTTTTGGTTCTTTTAAATGGGAGCCTCTGATAACTGCTGCTTCTAGTTGACCATCTTGGCTGGAGTCATTGTTTTCTATCTTAGCCATTCTGATAGATCTATAGTAGTATCTCACTGTGTTTTTAATTTGCATTTTCCTAATGGCTAAAAACATAGAACATCTTTTCATGTGCTTATGTATCTTCTGTATTTGTTTTTTGATAAAATGTCTTTTCATGCCTTTGCCCATTTTCTAATTGGATTGTTGACTTTTTTACTATTAAATTTGGAGAGTTTAAAATATATATATTCTTGACATTGGTTCTTTGTTGAGCATGTGCTTTGAAAATATTTTATTCCCTATAGTTTGCATTCTTATCCACTGTTACAGTTTTTTCTGATTCATTCTAATTTCTAGCCTCTTTCCTTCAGTGCTGTCTTCAGAGGTAGCACAAGGCACTCCCAACATGAAAATCCTTGTAGGAGTCCAGTAGAAATTGGTAAAATTATTTATAAAACTGGTAAAATTTACATAAATATCTGGATCCTAGCTTCTCCAAAAGAATCAGGTAGTCAGGCAATGCTGGTCTGCCTTTATTTTGGTAACACTGTGAACTGAATAACTGGTACTCACTTTAGATAGGCCATAAAATTTGAGTTTTCACTTTTTCCTATTGGCTAATAGCCAGACTGCTTTATTTACTTTTGTTAGAGTTTGTATATGGTTGGTGTGGGAAGGAAAAGCTCCTTTTAAAAGTTTTCTTTCTTGTTAAAGAATAAATCATAAGTGTGCTGATAACTCTTTGTTCAGCCCTATCCTATGTAGCTGTTACACATGCCATGCTTACAGGCATGTAGTATATTCTATGTCCTTGTACTTTAACCAGGATATCTGTGCTGGACAGCTCCCCTGCCTTCCCATATCACTCCTGCTTTTCAGCTTTGTCCCCCACTTTCTGAATTCCCCTCTACCCAGTACCCTTTCTTG
Source organism: Callithrix jacchus (assembly GCF_049354715.1). Taxonomy (NCBI): domain Eukaryota; kingdom Metazoa; phylum Chordata; class Mammalia; order Primates; family Cebidae; genus Callithrix; species Callithrix jacchus. The sequence continues at coordinate 14,505,545 of NC_133521.1, read as the reverse complement.
GCTGCAGCCCTTTTAGAGCGCTTCGCATGCCTCCAAGCTTCTGATTTTTTCATATCCCACTCTCCATTCAAATACTTTCACTACTCAAACACTCTTCCAAATTTTTTCTAACTTAAAACAAAATTTCAATGGTTCTATTTTCTTCAGTTTGATTTTCACTCCAACTTCCTCCCAGTCTAGCCTCTTTAAATGCTGCCAGTTTTGAATATCCCCAATGGCTTAAATGTCCAATTTCTTTCCTCCTTTGCCCCTACCGATGATCTGGTTACTCCTTTTTGCTCCAACATTTTCCCGATCCTTCTCAAACACTGATATTTCCCCCTCTTTCCCCACAAATCTCCCTGTCGGGCTTCTGCCCCCAAACATCTTCTCACCCCTTCACACCACATCACCCAGGTCCTTTAGATTCCTAAGCACCCGATTTCTCTGTCCCCTCACACCCGCTTGCTTCCCTTGCTCCCACCATGGCAGTGCCCATCTGCTCCTCCCCGCTCACACAGGTCTGCTGCTTGGGACGTCTTTGGAGACGGCGAGCGAGATTCTTGCTGAAGAGGGGCTCCGGGGACAGCATGGCAATCCGGGGGACCTTTCTTCTCATTGTTGGCCTTGGCCCCAAGTGTGCCCAGGTGCTGATGGAGCGCCTGGGATGCGTGAGCCCTGCGCCAGGGCCCGGCTGGGGTTGCGCCAGGAGCTGTCCGTGGTTCTGAAACGATGCCGGCCGAGGCTGAGCGAATGAGCGCTGTCCGTAGTGCTGAAGAGGTTCCTGGGCCCAGGCAGTGGCGGCAGCGGTGCCTAGGAGGCCGGCAGCCGGAAGACCACCACCAGAACATCTGGTCCTGCTCCTTCCTTCAGGTAAGGAATCCTAGCGGAGGCTACGCTTGCAGCAGCTGCTGATGCTCCCACAAGCAGCAATTCTCCGCGCTCAGCTCCGTCCAGCCGCCGCTCCAGCTCGTCGATGCTGTGGCTCTGGGTGTGAACAAGGCTCTGCTGGTTCTTTCTGGTTCTTTTCTTTTTTCTTTTGACAGAGTCCCGTTCTGTTGCCAGGCTGGAGTGCAGTGGCACGACCTCGGCTCACTGTAACCTCTGCGTCCCAGGTTCAAGCGATTCTTCTGCCTCAGCCTCCCGAGCAGCTGAGACTACAGGCGCGTGCCACCACTATCAGCTAATTTTCGTATTTTTAGTAGAGACGTGGTTTCACCGTTTTGGCCAGGATGGTGTCGATCTCTCGACCTCGTGATCTACCCACCTAGGTCTCCCAAAGTGTTGGGATTACAGGCGTGAGTCATCGCGCCCGGCGAGTCTCTGCTGGTTCTGCATGACGGCCCTGAGCTCCTTGAGGTAGAGACCGGCGCACCAGATTCTCCCACAGCCTCTCCAAGCCGCCCACCCGCCGCCTGTGCCCTGCCTGCGCCTGGGCGGGTGGTGGGGAGCGCGAGGGAGCGGGATCCTAGCAGCCCAGCGTTCGGCTTGCTTCCTTCTTCCCCGGACCTTACTTCCCTCCCGCCGCTGGCGCCGCGTCACCGCCACCCTGGCCTTCACACACCCCCCGCGGGTCGGCGCCAAGACACAGGGCAGCCTCTCCTGTCTTGGAGTCCAGAGGAGGCTCTTAACTCGCCAGATATAGAGAAGAGGGAGAAAGCGAGCAAGACATTCGGGTATGGGAGGGAAGCAGTATAAATGCAGGGGACTGTAGAAGGATGGTGAATCTGACTGGCAAGACGCAAAAGCGAGGGAGTGAGTGAGTGAGTGAAAAGGAAGCAGCTATACTGGGAAGGTGCGGTCGGGCCCGTAGAAGAGAAGCAGATAAGAAAGAAAGAGAAGGGGAGAGGATGGCAGAGAGGTAGCAGAAAAAGGGAAGGTGAGGCAAAGGGAGAGAGAAATGTGCTGGAGGAGAGGAAGGTGTGAGACCCTGAAGTGGCAAATTCTTTTCCTTGGCCCAGCCCTTCCAGAGGCCAGGGTCCATCTAGAGACCGGCTGAGAGGCCACACTGGCCTCTTTTGCTCCCAACAATCCATTCTGCCGGGGAATTCCCTGGAACCTAAGGATCCTGGAGCGCTAAGGGACCCTAGAGAACATCTGGTCCTGCTCCTTCCTTCAGCCATGAGGAAAGTTGGGATGGGAAGGTTGTTCATGCGGGTTTTCTCTGGGAATGAGACCTCGGGCCAGTTTTGGCAGTTCCTTCTAGGACCACAGACTAACTAAACCAGGCCCTCTGTGGAAAGGATAACACTTCCAGAAACTTCTGAATAGATCATTCTATCTGACTAACATTTCTGAACTGCACGCGATTACCAAACATTGGGCTAGATGGCAGTAAGATAAGGGTTAGAAAGAGAAAATCTTTGGCTTCTTGAAGCTTATTAATAAATGGGTGAAATGGGTCATAATTTTCATTCATGGTGGCCGTGGTAATAAGGTAGAGGTTTGCCCAGAGTGCTGCAGGAGCCAGCAGCTGGGAGATCCAGGAATGCTTCTTGGGGGAAGTAACCCTTGAGGTGGGGAGGGGTTTCCGGGAAGGGAAAGGAGAGCATGCGCAAAAGCTTAGAGATATTAATAATCATGGACTGATAATCATGGCCTTGTGCGCATGCCTTGTCACGCCAATCCGTTAAGATTCTGAGCCCTTTGTGCTCGCCTCTCCCTGCAGTACCTAGTGCGCGCGCCTCTCCCTACCCCGCCCCCAATCCCGCAGTTGCCAGTAGCTGCCTTGTGCCCTTACCTTGCCCCGCCGATCCGTTAAAGTCCCAGGTCCTTAGTGCGCGCGCCTCTCCCTACAGTACCCTTTGCGCGCGCCGCCCCTTCCGTTGCCATCAGGTGCCTTGTGCGCGAACCTTGCCGGCCAAACCGTTAACGTCTGGCGTCCTTTGTGAGAGAGCCTCTACTTCCAGTACCTATCAGGCGCCCCTTCTACCCTGCGCCCTCCCCCGCCGCCATTGCTCGCAGGTGCCTAGCGCGCATATTTTGACCCCCCACCCCACGGACTCAGCATGATCAGCGGGTGCCTGGTGCGCATACCCTGTCGCGGGAATCCGTTAAGGTCGCCCTTCCGGCGCGGATCTGGTACTCCGGCCTGTCTTTGCGCGCCCACCACCCGCTCAGGTTTAAATGATGCGTTTCCTGGCAACAGGAGAATGCTCCCTTCGCCAGTTGGCAGCAGACAAGAGGACGCTCAGAGCCCAGCTCTCGAGAGTTCAAGGATGCGAAAATACCCCACTGCTCCCAGGAGCGGTTAACTGGGCACTCTGTGCCCTTTATCCCTGTCCCGGTCCCTTCCCGGGGCCGAGGACCCGCCAGTAGGACTCAGTTGCCTTGAGCCTGCTGCCCGCATCCCTCACTTCACGTTGCTTGTGGGATCTCTCCGTTGCTCCTGCCCCTGGAGGGAGTGGCAAGCCTTCCTACAAGTACCCAGACACTTAGAATCAGCCTGGTGTCCAAACAACTCCAAGGATTTCTGTATCTTACAAGCCCTGTTTTCCATCCGGCGATCCTGCCTTCAATTTGAGGCACAGGTACGGCAGCAAGCCAGGGCTGTGTGCTCGCTATACCAGAATGTCCGGCAGCTCAGTGATTGCACGGATCCTAAGGACTCTCAGAGAGGCCCTGGAGCAGGTAATGGCCTTTTTGTGGCCCAGAACACCTAGCTCTACCCCACACTCCCATCCAGAGATCATGTCGAGGGCCCTCGTGGAGAGTGGGGCAGGGATGCCTGAGCAGGACAAGGACCTCAGAGTCCAAGAGAAGCCCGATGATCAGAAAGAGGGCCCTGAGGGCACCAGGCATGCACGGTCTGCATTTAGACCCCTGCGGGACAGTGGAGGCCTCTCTCCCTTCGTACCCAGGCCCGGGCCTCTGCAGAGAGATCTCCATACCCAGAGGTCAGAAATGCCATCTGACAAGAAATCCCAGCCCTCCGGGATGAGCTGCTGCCCCAAACGCAATGCCATCGCCAGCTCCTACAGCTCCACGGGAGGCTTCCCGTGGCTAAAGAGGAGGAAGGGGCCAGCCTCATCCCACTGCCGGCTGCCCCTCACTTCTTCAAAGACAGTGACTGAGGTCAGCCCTCAGGCTGTCTCTCAGGGTCAGGCCCAGTGTGAAAAGGCAGCAGATTCAGCACCTGGGGAGAAACTGGCCCCCAGGAGTGGCTCCCCGACATCTCAGGCCTCTAGGCCTCATAGACGAAAGTACCCTCTGCTGCCACGCAGGCGAGGGGAGCCTCTGAGGCTGCCATCTCCCTTACAGCTGGGGTTCCGGGTCACCGCTGAAGACCTGGACCTGGAGGAAAAGGCCGAAATCATGTGCCTTAATAGTGCACTGCAGGGCGAGGAAAAGTCCCTCTGGGAGTGCAGAGCCTCACTGCTTTCCCATGCTTTGTCCTCACCGGCAACAGGGACATCTTCTCTGCCTGCTGTCCCTAAAGCACCCAGCACGGATGCACAGCAGGAGAGACGCAAGTCCCAAGACGACCTGGACCCCGTGGCCCTCCAAGCATCTGCTGCAGGGTCCCCCTCTAGACCTCCTGTGTCTGGGAGGAAGCGCAGGTCAGCAGGCCCCCTGTTCTTCTCCTCAGACACCCTTCCTGCCACCTCTACACACTACTGGGACTCAGCCCAGGCCTCATCTTCTGCTCCAACACAGCCAGCCCAGGGCACCACAGCACACTCAGCTGCAGGGGCTTCCTTACCTACCACTTCCACCTTGAGCCCCCGCACCAAAAGAAAGTCGACCTGGGCTGCAGACCTGGCTGGGAGCCTTCCTGACCCATCTTCTGCCTCTCACACCACCACCCTGGCCAGTCAGAGGTTCAGTGGTCCCACCTCACTACTGAAACTTCCCGTTACCGCTGCAGCCACCACCCAGCCCAAACCTGTGGTCCTTCATGGACAGCAGCAGGGAACCCGCGGCTTGAAGCGGGCTCGTCCATCTTCAGATCCAGCTGCTTCAACCTTGAGTCCCCCCAACAAAAGAAAGTCCACCTGGGCTGCAGGCCCGGCTGGGACCCTTTCTAACCCATCTTTTGCCTCTCTCATCACCGCCCTGGCCAGACTGAGGATCAGTGGTCGCACCTCACTACGGAAACTTGTCGTTATGGCTGCAGCCATCACCCAGCCCAAACCTGTGGTCCTTCATGGGCAGCAGCAGGGAACCCACACCTTGAGGCGGGTTCACCCATATTCCTGTCCAGCTGCTTCAGCTGCAGCCCAGGCCTCATCTTCTGCTCCAACACAGCCAGACCAGGGCACCACAGCACACTCAGCCGCAGGGGTTTCCTTACCTACCACTTCCACCTCGAGCCAGGCTGGGACCCTTTCTAACCCATCTTCTGCCTCTCCCTGTGATGCACATGCTGCCTCCTCAGATTGTACACCTGCCAAAGTTAGGCAGCTCCGCTAAACAAGGTCCAGAAGAGTTTTCTCTAGGTTTTCTTCTAATATTTTCCTAGTTTCATATCTTGCGTTCAAGTCTCGGATCTATCTGGAGGTGATGTTTGTATACGGTGAGAGAAAAAGGGTCCAGTTTCATTCTTCTGCATGTGGCTATGCAGCCCTACCAGTACCATTTACTGAAGAGGGTGTCCTTTCCCCAGTGTTTGTTTCTGTCAGCTGTGTCGAAGATCAATTGGCTGTGAATATGTGGCTGTCTTTCTGGGCTCTGTCATGTGTACCATTGATCTATGTGTCTATTTTCCTGCTAGCACCATGCTGTTTTAGTTACCATGCACTTGTTAAAAATTTTGTCATTCTAATTTGTAGTGAAATGGGATGCCTCTAGTTTTTTTCTATTTGCTGAGGAAGGCTTTGGCTCTTTGAGCTTTTTTTTGGTTCCATATGAATTTGTATGATTTTCCAATTCTGTGAGTGATGACACTGGTATTTTGGCAGGGGTAGTATTGAATCTCTAGGCTGCTTTGGGCAGTACGGTCATTTTAAGGCTACGAGTTTCTTCCATCCATGAACATGAGATGATTGTCCATTTCTTTCTGTCTTATTAAAGTTTTTCATCAGTGTTTTGTAGTTTTTCTTGTAGAAATCTTCAAACTCCTTGTCAAATTTATTCTGTGGCATATCTTTTTTCATTTTGTTGCTACTGTAAATGGGATTGCCTTCTTTGTTTCCTGCCTAACTAGACCAGGTGTGTAGAAATGCTGCTGATTTTTGGTACATTGATTCTGTAATAACTGTATCCTGCAATATTGCAGTATCCTGCAATAACTGTATCTATTTATTGATCAACTCTAGGGGTTTTCTGGTGGAACCTTTACATGTTTCTAAATCCAAGATCATATGTTCATCAGATAAGGATAATTTGATGTCTTCTTTTCCAATGTGGATGCCTTTTATTTTTTCCTCTTGCCTGATTGTGTGATGTTGAATAACAGTGGTGAGAATGGGCATCCTTGTGTTGTTCCTGTTTACAGAGGAAATGCTTTCAACGTTTCCTCATTATGTAGTAGGTTAAGTATGGCTTTGTCATAAACAGCTTTCATTATTTTCAGGTATGTTGGTTGTTTTTTTCTCTTTTAGATGAAGTCTTCCTCTTTTCACCCAGGCTACAGTGCAATGGCAGGATCTCAGCTCACTGCAACCTCTGTCTCCCAGGTTCCCGCAATTCTCCTGCCTCAGAATCCTGAGTAGCTGGGATTACAGGTGCCCACCACCATGCCTGGCTAATTTTTGTACTTTTAGTAGAGATGGGGTTTCAACATGTTGGCCAGGCTGCTCTTGAATTCCTGACATCAGGTGATCCACTCACCTCAGCCTCCCAAAGTTCTGGGATTACAGGTGTGAGCCGTGTGCCCAGCCATTTTCAGGTATGTTTATTTTATGACTAGCTTATTTGTTCCTTTTTCAGGACATGGCCTCACTCTGTCTCTCATGTTGGAGTGCAGCAGCAACATCAGAGCTACAGCTTTGAACGCCTGAGCTCCAGCCTCCCGAGTAGCTGGGACTCCGGGTGCATGTCACCAGAGCTGGGTAATTTTTATTTTTATTTTCTTGTAGAGATCTATGTTCCTCAGGTTTGTCTTGAACTGCTGATGTCAAGTGATCCTCCCAGCTCAGCCTCCCAAAAGCACTGAGTTTAGAGCATGAGGCAGCACCTGGCCCAGAGTCACATGTTAACATCACCTCCTCACTGCCGGGCTCCGATTTTGGCAGTGACGAAAACCCTAAGGGAGAGTTTCTGGTCAGGCCCTGCCCAGTTTGTGAACAGGGGGGAAATGGAAAGATGGCATGTGGATGGTTCTTTTGGAGAACTGGCCAGACAAGTGCTGAGATGCTGTTTCCTGGAATACAGGACCATGAGATGTCCAGTCCAGCTGCCTGGTCCAGGGCCCCTCGCACCATCTAGTTTGGGAGCTCACCCAGAAGAGACCTCGGTTGCCCAAAGCAGCTGATCTTCCTACCAATCTAGTCCCATTTGAGAGATGTAACTGGGCCCTGTCCTCCAGGAAACTATTCCTCTGCATGCCTGTCTTTGTCCTCGCCTTGGCTGGCCTCTCTGTACCATGAGAACTTGGATTTGCAAGGCTCTGCCTGTCAGCTGAGCATCATGGAGCAGCTCTCTTCTGTTCCAGTGAGAATGCCCAGGCTCCTACACCCCTGTCCAGATCTGACCATTCTCCCCTTCACCCACAGGTGACTTCCAACCCAATCCTGCTCGCTGTCTCTGGCAGCTGCTCTGAAAAAGGGCATTTTGGCCTCAAGGGCTGAACATGTCACTCCCTATTTTCTGTTGATCTTTCCAGCGCTGTTTGGGACAGCCCATGCATTTGTCCATGTACTGCTTCTTTGGAAGGCAATCAGGGCTTTCTTTCAGGAGTGGGTACAAAAGTTCTCGTGAGATTTGTGTATGAAGTCTGCCTTCACCACCTGGATAGGACTAGCACGCTTCCACTGCACAACTCTGCAATCTTACTACATTTTTTTTATTTTTAATTTCATTTATCTATTTATTTTGAGACAGAGTCTGGCTCTGTCGCCTAGGCTGAAGTTCAGTGGTGTGATCTTGGCTTACTGCAACCTCCGCCTTCTGGGTTCAAGTAATTCTCCTGTCTCAGCTTCCTGAGAAGCTGAGACTACAGGCGCATGCCACAACACCAAGCTAGTATTTATATTTTTGGTAGAGACGGGGTTTCCCCATATTGGCCAGGCTGATCTCGAACTCCTGACTTCAGGTGAACTATCTACTGAAGTCTCCCAAAGTGATAGAATTACAGGCTTACATTTATTTATTTCTTATTTATTTGAGCTGGAGTGTTGAGCAGTCATTCTGGCTAGAGTGCAGTGGCCCGAACTTGGCTAGCTGCACCTCTGCCTCCTGGGTTCAAGCAATTCTCCTGCCTCAGTGTCAACAGTACCTGGGTATAAAGGCAAGTGCCACCTCGTCCTGCTAATTTTTGTATTTTTAGTAAAAACCAAATTTCACCATTTTGGTCAGGCTGGTCTCAAACTCCTGACTTCATTATCCGCCTGCCTCGGCCTCCCAAAGTGCTGGGATTGCAGGCATGAGCCACCATGCTCCACCACATTTATTTATTTATTTAGAGACAGGGTCTCACGTTGTTGCCCAGGCTGAAGTGCAGTGGCTCCATCTCAGCTCACTGCAGTCTCTGCCTCTGGGGTCCAAGCCATTCTCATGCCTTAGTCTCCAGAGTAACTAGGACTATAGGTGTGCCCCACTGGGCAGGGACAATTTTTTCTATTTTTTGTAGAGATGGGGTTTCACCAGGTTGGCCTTGCTGGTCTCCAACTCCTGACCTCAGGTGATCTGTTTGCCTCATTATATCAAAGTATTGGGATTATCGGGGTGAGCCACGGTGCCTGGCCTCTCACTACATTTAAATCATGGGGTAGTTCACACCTGTAATTTCACCACTTTGGGATGCCAAGGAAGGCAGATCACCTGAGGTGAAGAGTTCAACACCACCCTGGCCAACATGAGGAAAGCCCGCCTCTCCTAAGAATACAAAAATTAGCCAGGCGTGGTGGTGTGAGCCTGTAGTCCCAGTTACTTCAAAGGCTGAGGCAGGAGAATCACTTTAACCCGGGAGGCAGAGGTTGCACTGAGCCAAGATCGTGCCACTGCACTCCAGCCTGGGTGACAGAGCGAGACTCTGTCTCAGAATAATAATAAAATACACGATGCCAGGACATCTCGGCCCGAGCGCCTGCATGAGTGGTCATGTCCAGGCAGGGCTGCTGGTCAAGGTCCGGCCCCATCTCATCCAGCAGAAAGGAAGTGAGCTTACGGGGAGGCAGGGGGACAAGATCCCAGGATCTCAGCCTCTGCTCATGGATCAGCTCTGAGACCACAAGTGAGCTGGGGGTGCTCTGTGCACCTTGGTCTCTCCAGCTATCAAATAAAGGGATTAAATGAGGAAGTCCCTTCGAAGTGGAATGATCTCAGATTTGGGGCAGAAGTGAATGGTCCTGCTCCCTGGGCCATGATAGTGGCCTGGCCTTGGCTTGGACACAGCCACAAGGAAAGGCTGGACTCAGCAGCCACACCAAACTCCAGGCCCAAGGCTGAGGGGCTTGTGCCAGAGTGGAGGCTGCAGGTAAGAACCTGGGCCTGGGCTGTGTGTGGCGGGAGTCCTCCCTGTCCCAGGGCCCAGCACAGCAATGGAGCACCAGCCACGTCATCCTGGCAGGATCTGTCCGGGACCCACCTGCAGCGGCAGAACAGCCTCTCCTAAGAGGCGATCGTCTCTCTCCAGGAAAGCAACAGTGTTCCCACCCCAACCAGACTGCCTGACTCAGTGGAGTTACTGCTGCTGCTCCAATGTCCTAACACTGTCCAGCTGGCACCTGCCTGTGCTCACCCACACCCCGCCCCCTTGCCAGGCCTGCCTTCTCTGTGGCCTGTGCGTGGCCATCTTTGCCTGACTGAGCACTGAGGTCTCCTGGGCACCCAGCCCATCCCTGCTGCTTTCAGCCCTACTGGCTCAGGGCTTCTACCCAGTGGCTCTGATGATAAAATCGACATGCACGCAAGTCATCTCAGAGAACGTTAATGAAATGTCGCCAGTTCTTTCCCCCACGGTGGTGTGTAGGTGGATGAACTCCATTGCAGCTGCTAAGACACCAGCCACTTACCGAGAGAGAAAGTCCGGCTGCTTCAAACCCAGAGCCTGATGCAAAAAAGCATCACTTGTGGTCGGAAAGTCTAGCAGCCATGCCTTGTGGGAGATCACACTGATGTCCAGGCCTTTGCCTGCATTGCAGGGGAGGAGCTGATTCCCCGTCCCAGAGAACCCTTCGTTTCTCAGCCCTTTCCAGTTTCAAGGTGGCAGATTTACATCATGAAAACAGGAGACTGAGACAAGGGCTGGATTTGGCTTTTCTAAGCTACATGTGTTCCCTTGCAGGGCTGGAGGGTTGCAGAGACAGACAGAGATGGCAGCCAGGACAGGGGAGCCCAGCAGGCCCAGAAAGGTACAGAGGGCAGAGGCTCCTGTTCTGTCCTCCCACCCACGAGGGCGACACTTCTTGCAAACAGTGGCTATGCTCTCCCAGCAAGAAAGAAAGCACAACTAAATCAACACTACACACAGACACAGACAGAAAACTTTCACGTGGTTTTGTTTTCTGCTCCCTGCCTTACCAGGTCCACAAGCAGAGAGGAGTGTGAGGCACATGGCTCCAGTGTCAGACTCCCCAACATGCTGCGTGCTCAGCAGGATCTGCCCACGGACATCCAGGGAACACTCACCGTCCCCACCTTGGGAGAGGTCACCGGACAGAACTGCACTGGGTGTTGGTGTCATCCAGGACCCCACACACTTTCCTGAGTGTGATCCTGCTTCCCCCCTCTGGGCAGCTGCAGGATCCTCTTCTCCTGCAGGATTTTCTGGAAACTCGGCTCTGGGTTTTGTCTCCCTTCTCCCCTCTCCTTGCCCCAACCTCCTTTTTCTGAAAAAGTGAGGGAATTGTTTATGGGTTAATTTGTTGAGAATAAGTGGTGGCCTCCAGGCTTCTGTTTTCTTTCAGCCTGGTGGTCATGCAGGGTTACAAAGGATGCCTGGGCTCCCACACAGGTGCTGGCAGAGGGGGCGGCAGGTGGTTCTGTGCCTCTGCCTGCTCGAGGAAGGAGGCCATCCCCCTGCCCCTCCGTCCCTAGGCCGGGCTTCTTCCTGATCTTCTGAATATCCTGTAGTCCAGAGACCTCAGAACCCACTCCTGAGAAGAGTAGAGCCAGGTGCTTAGAGGAAGACAAAATGGTGCCATTCTAGGATTTTATTAGGTATCTGAATCTGTTAGAAAAACAAGTAAGAACTATGTATAAAACTTAAAATATTCAAGTATTAAAAGGTTATTTGAATCAGTTTTAAAACATGCCATCAGCAAGCTTCTTCCACTAAGTGGGGTCTTTTACAGAAGTGAGCAAGTTCCCTGAGTTGAGAGAAAAATGAAGCCACCTGTGCTGGGGACACTTGAGGCAGGGAGAGTGTGGGCAGAGGAAGCCAGAGAAGTCCTGGCCTGTGGAAGCCAAACAGGAGAGCATGAGCCAGGAGGGCGGTCAGGATCGGGGTTGAGGTTGCTCTCCCTGGGGGAGGAATCCTAAAGCACACAGCCTGGGACTCCCTCCCCTGGGGTCCAGTCCCCCAACATTTCACAGGCCTCCTGGAGCTGCCTTCCAATAAGGACAAACACAGCAAGAAAAGATCCATTTCTGCACAGAATTCCTTCTGGAAAGAAGAAAAAAGAAAGCCGTGAATGGAGTCAAAACCTTACCCAGTGCTGACTTACCCTCTCAATTCTTTTCTAAATGGAGTGTGGTTTCTGAGTCAGGGAATGGAAGAGGCCCCTCCCACACAGGGACAGGGCCATGACCCCAGAGGATGAAGCAGCAGCATTTATTCAATATACAACAGTGAGGGGATCCCGTCACGTTCCCATCTCCAGGAGAAGTGATCCAGGAAAAATATAAATATAAAAAACCACTCCCTTCACTCTGTCCCCCAGGGCCTGGCCCAGACTCTGAGATACACTGGCTTGGGGTGCCCTCGGGTGGCTGTGTGGAAAACCACAGTTTAGGGCCAGTCTGGGCTCCCAGACCTGGCCAGGATGTCCCCAGGCCACCTGTCCTGCTTTGTCTCACTGTCCCTTGGCAGACGTCCTGATGCTTGGGGCTGGCCCAAGGACACCTCAGGAAGGTTTGGTTCCCAGTCTACAGATGGTCCAATTATCCAGAGGTTTCAGGGACGTCTATCTGCCTTCTGGAGATGGACAGGGGCCTTAAGACTTTGGTTGAGAACAGGATGCCCTGTCTCTTACTGTAGGGGACAGGGATGGCCTCCAGCTGCAGGAAGTACAGCAGCACCTGGACCTGCCAGAAAGAGTGGGAAAGAGGAGAGAGGCTCAGAGGGTGCTCACAGCTGGTGATCTTTAGCCCCCAAGTTCAGCTCAGGTGCTGGGTCCTCTGCTGCTGCCATGAAGCCTTTACAGTGAGTCGGGAGGTGGGGGTGTGGATGCGGACAAGGCATGACTTGGGGGGGTTATTTTAGAGGTGCACAGGGCCTTGCTCTGTCACCCAGGCTGGAGTATAGTGGCTCCATCATGGATCACTGCAGCCTCTAACTGCTAGGCTCAAGCCATCCTCCTGCGTCAGCCTCCCCAGTAGCTAGGACTACAGGTGTGTGCCACAATGCCTGACTAATTTTTCTTTTTCTCTTTTCTAGAGATAGGGTTTGCTGCATTGTCCAGACTGGTCTCAAACACCTGGGTTCAGTTATCCTTCCACGGTCTCTCAAAGTGCTGGGATTACAAGCATGAGCCTCCACACCCAAACACTTGGGGCAGTTTTAAGCCCCCAGTAAGGTGCACCAGCAGGACCAAAAGGTGGCCTGGGCCACCCCAACACTCATCCATGCAGACCTAGGCAAGTTTCTCTCTCCGAATGTCAGGCGCCACCACAGACAACGCAAGCAGGAAGCTGGGTAGGGCAAGACTGGCGGTGTGGCAGGCAGAGGTCACCTCTGTCAGGTCGGGGTGGCATGGGCTGGCTGGAGCCTGTCTTCCCACACATAGGTCGTGACCTCCAAGGACCAGCTGTCAGTCATGGTGATGGGCCGCTGGGATTGGCAGAAAGCTTGCTCTCTTTCTCTGAGGCTGAAGCAGTGTGGGGCCAAAGACCATGGCCAGGTTGTGCAGGGACTTTTATTGACTGCCTTTTTCTTACCACCCTGTGCAGGACCGAAGCAGAGAGTGCTGTTTCTACGCCACCACCAGGAAAGAGGCAGAGGGGCTGTGCTGTGCTGGAGTCCTCTGGGAGGGAGTGACCTCGACCCTGGCTGTGCTGCAAGCTGATTCCAGCCCTGGTACTTTTAGGTCTCAGCGGCCCAGGATGAGGGGTTAGCTCTGGGCTGGTGGGGAGGTCTCCTCCACGGTCAGGGAGTGACGGAGTTGGGGGGTTCAAGTGAACTACTGGCCATGGCCAAAGTTCTGAGCTCTTTGTGAAGCCACAATGCAGAGGAGGGAGCAGGGCAAAGAGGAGAGGCTGGGGTGGGGGTGGCAGTGGCACTGGTCTCCAGATGCAGTGAGTAACTATAGATGGGTTGGGGGAAAAGGTCCTCGGTGCTGGGGGTCTGATGTGAGCAGAGGGGCACGCTGTGGCCTGGGTTCTTGTAGCCCTCCCTGGGCAGCCATGAGAGAGCTGGGCTACCTTTTCAGGTGGTCCAGAAGGGAAAGGAAGGTGAGCAGGTTGGCCTCCAGCCGGGACAAGGGCAGGTTAAGCATGGAATTCTCCTTTGCAGCGGGGTCTGAAATTACTGCAGAAGGCAGTCAGTTACTCCTCATGGTCACAACGAGCTGGAGACCTCTCCCAAGGTGGTGACATGGAATGGTGACCCGGGACACGTGTTCCTGAACAGCCCAGGCTCGTCATCATCCTCACTCCCACAGCGCTGGCCCCCAATGAGGACCCTGTGAAGGGTGCCAGTGTGGGGTATAAGCCACCTGAATCCCTTTTCTCTGCCTCACAGGGGCCAGCAGCACCTGGAGAACAGCAGCAGGAGGTGGCGTGAGAGTAGTGGCTCACAGGCAGAGCTCCCCGTGGGAAACTGCGGCTGCCACCCCCTCCCGAGGGCAGCCCAGAGTAGTGGAGGCTCAGCATGAAATGAAAGAGGGGAGTGAGGGACACAAGGAGGTGGGAGGTGGGTGGCCCCAGCCCCACAAACTAAGCAGAGATCCTCTCTTCACCCTAGACTCTGCAGGGGCACCTCAGGCTGGTAGACCAGTTCCTCTAGGTGTGGGCCCAGGACACAGGCCTGCCCTAAGGGTCATGCAGAGGATACAGGGCCACACACGCCAGTGCCCTGCTTAGACATCAGCCTCCAGGTTGACTTGGGGTCAGGCCAGGTTTGATCCTGTGCTTGACTGGGCCAGGACCCATGGCTAGAGCACCTGGGGACCCTCGTTCAGCCCTGGTCTGCTGGAAGGGGGACAGCAGACTTTAGGACCCCACAGCACAGCAGTGCTGAGCATTTTACTCTCTTGGTCTCCTTGAGGAATAGGACAAGGAGTCCTCTGGGGACAGACAAGGACTTACACAACAGCCTCGGTTGTGGCCCCTGCTTTCTGAGCTTGGTTAAAACACTGACCATGGCTGAAAGGACACAGCTTGGGTTCCCACACCTCACTTTCCACAGCCCCTAATGGCAGCAGTGCACATGGAGGAGACGCCTCCTGTGACTCCAAGGCCTCCAGTGCTCACCGATGCCCTCATCAAAGTTGGGTAGAACTTGTCAGTGAAGAGGGGCTCAGGCAGCTGACGAAAGTAGAGCTTCAGCATGTCTGCGATGGCGTGTACGTCCATCTCACTCATCATCATCGTCACGTCCCTGTTATCTGGAAAGACTATGGAAATGCTGCAGCCTCCTTGAGGATCCCAAGTGGGTCTCCCGCCATCCCTGCCTTGGCTAAAGCACTGTCCCTGCCACGCTGGCCACTGTGTGGGTCCCTCCTTGGCTTTGAGCAGCTCATCCTCCTCCTCCCAAGAGCTGTGCGTGGTTCTGTGTCTGTGTAGAGATGATGGAGGGGTGTGTGCATCCCCATATTTCTCCCCTGCTTGGCCCAATGTGATGTCCAGGAGGAGGCCAGTGCGGCAGGACTCAGAGCCTGCATGGGAATCAGGTGGCTCTGCCCTGTTCATAGCAACCACCCCTGTACCAGTCTTCTGACAGCAGGAAGGCTGTGGGAGAATCCGATGGGTTTCAGTGTTTGAACCAGTGTCTTCCTTTGGATCCAGTTGGCCACTGGAGCTGACCTCCCCACCACAGGCCAGGTCCATCCTGGGTCTCCAGAGGGAACTGAAACTACCGCATGGCCCACCCAGGGGTGCTGGGCATTCTACGGGTCCTGGTCTGGGTGGGTGGTGTGTGCCCCAAAGAAAGGTCACAGGCACAAAGTCTTGTTGCTTTGAAGTTGCTGGACAAGGACACTCTGGGTTCTCAGTGCCCTCCCCTGGTATTTGGGGCAGGTCCATGTCCTTAATACTCCATGAGGGGTGGTGAGATGGAGGTGGAGGTGGTGCAGCCTTAGCCTGGGCTGGGTCCCATCAGTGCCCTCTGCCCACCACATCCTCATACAGGGCAGTGGACAGAACACACTGAGTCCCAGGCTTCTGCACCTCATGTCCACCCTCAAGGCAGGAAGGCCAAGGCCCCCCGGCAGCCCCGGGTCCACCCAGCAAGTGGCATGGGTGGGTAGGATGGTTCAAGAACTGGCTTCTACAGAAGCTCCTTCTACAACCCCTGTCTTCTCTTTTTAAAAAATTATAGAACAGTAAATGAAGAAAAGACACAGTAAAGAATGTGATGTGACCCAGCCATGGAGCGTGTGAGATCTCACTGTGGACATTCACGCCCACACCTCCATCACAACACGATCCGGCTGATGACAAAGGCTGCCTTCAGTGCCTGGATGTCCGGGGCCACTCCAGACCCGCAGTAGATGCCCACCTCCTTCATGCCATGACGCTTGATCTACTCCACACATTGCTGCAAGATAAAGGGCACCTTGGCAGCTTGTTCAGTTATTTCATCTTTTTGTGTAGTTACCTATTTATTATAAAGTGCCTGTGTCAGCTTTGCAAAGCCTTCATGTTCATTTATAGGAAAGTTTTAAAATTCATTTGTTTGTTAAAAATAGATTGAGTGGCATTTTTAAATGCCTGTTTTTAAGCCTAGTAAAAGTATGTTTGAACTAACTTGGAAGTTTCTGTTACAGGCCATACATATTAAATGACAGAAATGCCATTTTATGGTAGGTTAGTTTTAATTATTTATTTATTTAATTTTTTTGAGACGGAGTCTCACCCTGTCACCAGGCTGGAGTGCAATGGCGCGATCTTGGCTGGCTGCAACCTCCGTCTCCT
Organism: Callithrix jacchus; assembly: GCF_049354715.1. NCBI lineage: Eukaryota > Metazoa > Chordata > Mammalia > Primates > Cebidae > Callithrix > Callithrix jacchus. The sequence goes on along the minus strand of NC_133521.1, from coordinate 14,489,171 downwards.
GAGTTCAGGTGATTTCCCCTGCCTCAACCTCCTGAGTAGTTGGTACTACAGGAGCATGCCACGAAGCCTGGTTAATTTTTTGTATTTTAGTAGAGGTGGGGTTTCGCTGTGTTGACCAGGATGATCTCGATCTCCTGACCTCGTGACCCGCCTCGGCCTCCCAAAGTGCTGGGATTATAGGCATGAGCCACCGCGCCCAGCCTGGTAGGTTAGTTTTAAAGGTTCCTGACCCCCTTAGTATATAACTTAAAACAATGTATTGGTGTCAGGAATGTGTAATATGGCATTTTTGATGGTTAGTTTCAAGTTTAATTTCAGAATACTTAACCTTATAAAATCAAACTAGCAAATTACCTTAGTAGACAACACAGTTGAAACAGTTTTAATAAGAAATCTAACTGCAGTTTTATGTAAGAAGGAACTGGTATATTTAAAGCTGCATGTAACATCTGAGTTTTAAGTTTATTGTGCTAGCCGTCTCTATTAGTGTTCTAGGAGTGCCATATCAAAGTACCACAGACTGGGGGGCAGAAACAACAGAAATGTGTTCTCACAGTTCTGGAGGCTGGAGGTTCAAGACCATGGTGTCAGCAGGGTCGGTGCAGTGGCTCAGCTGAGAGCCACACAGGACAGGGAGCTTCCACCCCCGAGCCAAGGGAGGTGGTGAGTGAGAGTGCTACCCAACCTGGGAAACTATGCTTTTCTCATGGAACTGTGTAACCCACAGATCAGAAAATCCCACTAGTGAGCCCATACCACTGGGGTCCAAAAAACCACAAAGTTGTGCAGATTCTCAACAGCCACCCAGCTAGAAATTGCCTAAGCCTGCTGAGTTCCTGAGGTGGGAGGGGAGTGGCTGCCTACTGTCTAAGCCTTCTGAGCTCCTTGGGGAAAGGGCAGCAGCCAACAGTGGGACTGCTAGCTGCCTAACACACTAAGCTCTCAGGGTGGGGGAAGGGTGGCAGCCATCTCTATAGCTCCAGGCTGTGCTTTTCCCTAGCTGGAGCCAGTGAGGCTGGAAGACTTGGTCCTAAGAGGTATTCCCCACAGCCCAACACATGGGCTGTGGCAGGCTGTAGCCAGAGTGCCTTTTCAGGTCTGACCCTGACCCATCCCTCCTCACTGGGTGGGGCCTCCCTGCAGGAACTCCAATAACTCCATCCAGGGGCTCAGGGACAGAACTCTGATAATCCTGGGCCTGTGTCCTTAGGGGGAGGAGTAGTTATCTTCTCCACAAACCAGCAGACTTAGTCTTTCCTCCTTCTAGTTCTGAGGAATCCAGACAGCTCAGGTGAGTGAGTTTCTCTCCACCGTGGCACACCCCCTCCACCAATGGGTCCTGCTCCCTGTGCCACCCAACTTGGTGAGACTCTGCAACAGAGGTTTTCAGACACCCTATACAGAAGAATTCCCATTGGCATCAGGTTAGTACCTTCAAGGTCTGACATCTCAGAGGAAGGAGGAGGCACCCATCTTTGCTGTTCTCCAGCCTCTTCAAGTGACATCGCCAAGCTCAGGAGTGAGCCAGATGAATAGGGCCTGAAGTGAACCCCCACAGCAGAACTACAAAACAGGGACCTGACCATTGAAAGAAAAGCAAACAGAAAGCAATGACAGCATCAACATGAAAAGTCCCCACAAAAACCTCATCCAAGTGTCAGAAGCCTTAAAGATTGAAACTAAAAAGGTCAGAGTGCCTCTTCTCCTCCAAATAATTACAACACCTCTCCAGCAAGGGCACAGAACTGGACTTAGGATAAGATGGATGAATTGACAGAAGTAGGCTTCAGAATGTGGGTAATAAACTTTGCTGAGCTAAAGAAGCACGTTGATGGAGCTGAAAAACACAGCACAAGAACTTTGTGAAGCATACACAAGTATCAATAGCCAAATAGGTTAAGCAGAAGAAACAATATTGAGTGCAAAGACCACCTTGCTGAAATAGGGCAGGCAGACAAGATTACAGAAAAAAGAATGAAAAGGAACAAACAAAAGCTCTGAGAAAAATGGGACTATGTAAAAAGACTGAACCTACAATTGACTGGAGTACCTGAAAGAGGAGAATGGAACCTAGTTGGAAAAACATACTTCAGGATATTATCATGGAGAACTTCCCCAACATAGCAAGACAGGCCAACATTCAAATTCAGGAATTACAGAGAACACCACTAAGATATTTCATGAGAAGATCAACACCAAGACAGAATCATCAGATTCTCCAAGGTCAAAATGAAGGAAGAAATGTTAAGGGCAGCCAAGGAGAAAGGCCAGGTTACCTACAGGGAAGCCCATCAGACTAATGGCAGTTCTCTCAGCAGAAACCGTACAAGCCAGAAGAGGGTAGGGGTCAATACTCAACATTTTTTTAAAAATAAATAAATTTCAACCCAGAATTGTATATCCAGTCAAACTAAGCTCCATAAGTGAAGGAGAAATAAAATTCTTCTCAGACAAGCAAATCCTCAGGGATTTCATCACCATCAGGCCCGCCTTGCAAGAGCTCCTGAAGGAAACACTAAACACAGAAAGGAAAAACCGGTACCAGCCACTGTAAAAACATACCAAAATATAAAGATTAAAGTCACTATGAAGAAACTGCATCAACTAATGTGCAAAATAACCAGCTGGCATCATGATGACAGGATGAAATTCACACGTAACAATGTTAACATTAAATGTAAGTGAATTAAATGCCCCAATAAAAAGACACAGATAGGCAAATTGGATAGAGTCAAGACCCATTAGTGTGCTGGATTCAAGAGGCCTATATCATGTGCCAAGACATACATAGGCTCAAAATAAAGGGATGGAGGAAAATTTACCAAGCAAATGGAAAGCCAAAACGAAAAGAAACAGAGTTTGCAATCCTGGCCTCTGACAAAACAGACTTTAAATCAACAAAGATTAAAAAAGACAAAGGGCATAATGGTATAGGGATCAATTCATAATAGTAAAGGGATCGATTCAACAAGAAGAGCTAACTATCCTAAATATATAGTCACCCAATATAGGAGTGCCCAGATTTATAAAGCAAATTAATTCTTAGAGACCTACAAAGAGACTTAGACTCCCACACAATAATAGTGGGAGACTTTAACACCCTACTGTCAATATTAGACAGATCAACGAGACAAAAAATTAAAAAGGATATTCACAAGAAATAACTAAGATCAGAGCAGAACTGAAGGAGATAGAGACACAAAAAACCCTTCAAAAAAAAAAAAATCAATGAATCCAGGAGCTGGTTTTTTGAAAATATTAACAAAATAAATAGACTGCCAGCTATTATTAAAGATTAATAAAGAAGAAAAGAAAGAAGAATCAAATAGACACAATAAAAAAATGAAAAAGGGATATCACCACTGACCCCACAGAAGTACAAACTACCACCAGAGAATACTATAAACACCTCTATGTAAAAAAAACTAGAAAATCTAGAAGAAATGAATAAACTCCTGGACACATACACCCTCCCAAGACTAAACCAGGAAGAAGTCAAATCCTTGAAGAGACTAATCTCAAGTTCTGAAATTCTGGCAGTAATTAATAGCCTACCAACCAAATAAATAAATAAATAAATCACAGGACGAGACGCATTTACAGCCGAATTCTACCAGAGGTACAAAGAAGAGCTGGTACCATTCCTTCTGAAACTATTCCAAACAATTGAAAAGGTGGGACTCCTGCCTAACTCATTTTATGAGGCCAGCATCATCCTGATTCCAAAATCTGACAGAGATGCAACAAAGAAAGAAAACTTCAGGGTGATATCCCTGATGAACATCGAAGCAAAAATATTCAGTAAAATACTGACAAACCTCAAAAAGCTTATCCACCATGACCAAGTCCATTTCATCTCTGAGATAGAAGGCTGGGCTGGTTCAACATATGTAAATTAACAACTGTAATCCATCACATAAACAGATCCAATGATAAAAAACTGCACAATTATCTCAATAGATGCAGAAAAGGCCTTCGATAAAATTCAACATCGTTTCATGTTAAAAACTCTCAACAAACTAGGTATTGATGGAACATATCTCAAAAAAAAACCCCAGTTATTTATGATAAACCCACAACCGTTATCATACTGAATGGGCAAAAGCTGGAAGCTTTACCTTTAAAAACTGGCAGAAGACCAGGATGCCCTTTTTCACCACTCATATTCAACATAGTATTGGAAGTTCTGGCCAGAGCAATCAAGCAAGTGAAAGAATAAAGGTTGCAGTAAGCTGAGATCGCACCATTGCACTCCAGCTGGGACAACAGAGCAAGACTCAGTTTCAAAAGCAAACAAACAAAAAACATAATCTTAAGGGACCATCATGCTATATGCAATCCGTGGCTAAAATGTTACGTGGTGCATGACAGTATTATACCCCTTTCACAATGCAGGAGGCGGAGCTACAGAGAGGTTGTGTTACCCAGATAGAAGCAGCACAGCTGTGATTTGCACACATGCAGGCTGACTGCAGCATAATGCTCTCAATTAAAAACCTGTGTCACCCTGTCAGGGGAAAGACCAGGACACTGAAATCTGGCACAGAGGCACAGGGGGAAAAAGTGTGGAGCTGGCATTCAGATTCCTCTGCATGGCTCTGTGATCTCTCTGGGCTTTGGTATATTCTTTCTCAAGCTAGGGGCACAATTGGTCTTACTGACCAAGGGCCCCTCTGGCTGTGAACTGTTAGGAGCAAGGCTTAGCAACCAGTGACATATCTGCCAGCTCTGGAGAGGACATGAGGACCTCTGTACCATAAGTTAATCCATTTCTATACTACTGAGTTGTGTGACTTTGGGCAGGTTCTTAACTACTCTAGAGGACAGTGCGCCCCTGTCCAGCCAACTTCTGTACACTGTTACTCTGGTTTGTGTTAACATCAAATGACTCACAGATGGGCCTTTCCCAAGGAGCTTGATGGGAGCTAACAGGATTCTCTCTCCAGAAGGTCCATGTGGACAAATGCTTATAACAGGACTGTTGATTAACCCCAGCCAGGTGCCATGCCACTGTCACATTTTATCCCAATGTGGAGAAATAATCTTTCTACAAATGAGGAAATGGGGACTCAGAAAGATCAGGTGACTTGTGCAGGCCACACAGCCAGTAAGTGGCGCAGTGGGCTGTGAACCTGGTTGTGTGACACCGAAACCTGCACTTGGCCCAGGCTGTCTTCTGAAATGTGCTCTTCACAGAGGGCATCTGTGGGCAAGCATGGTCCTGACTCCTGGGCCACAGGCCTTATCTTCCCCTGTGGCTGAACAATGAATACCAATTCAAAAAGAAAAAAAAAAAGAAATACAGAAAACAAATAGCAATTCCCTCAACAAATAAGCAGGGTGACCACTGTTGGCCTAATTACTAGTCACAGTTCTCACTCCTCCTTAATGAACAGCAAAGCATCTGCAGACCACAGAATATGCCATCACACCCCGCACAGGTGCACTCAAAGTACATCATCTGGAAACCAGTTTCTATCTACAGACATCTTGGCAGAACAATGCTGGGCACTTCCTCCTCCATTCCCACTCACTCAGCTTGCCTGAAGTAACCAAGGGCTGAGGGAGAGGCCAATTTCATCCTCACCTTGGGAGAGGTACAGATTAGAGCCAAGTCCCAAGAGGGAGTTTTGAGGTGAAGGGAGACTCCCATCAGTGGCATGGGGCAGGTAAAGATTGATGGGTCCTGGGGGAATGTCCCCTCCAGGGGTGCTCAAGTTGTGCTAGCCATGCACAAGGACTGATTGGATGACTGTCTCCAGTGTGAAATGTACACTCCAGAAAAAATGGGTAGTGTTTGTAATTCTTTTATTTCTCATGTAATTTTGCTATTCATATATTCACATGTTTGTAGATACTTGTTTACTTGTTGAATATAAAAATGGATTTTCTCTTATTATTTTATCATACTAAAACAGTTTAGCTTATCAAAGCTTAGGTGTGCAACAGATTCCTGTGCCCTTTTATGAGCTGCCTCCCTCCTCTCACATCTGCCAGTGATTAAGTGGACTATGCAGCTCAACACAGAAAGGCACAAAAAAACACACCACATTATCATCTTATAGGAATCTCTTTTAGCTGAAAAAGTGACCTGAGACAGGGAACCTGATTTTCCTTAAGCCATTCAGCATGCAGGATGATAGGACATGGTCCGGGCACCCACGTCTCTGGACAATGCAATCACCCATGCCAGCTCTGTTGAGTATGGGGCCCCCTATTTCCAAGGCACACAAAGAAAACCAGATCCAGAATAAAGGCCACAACTTTTATTATCATTCACATATTTTGTAAAAGAGAGACAAATATAGTAAGGCCATGGTTGTATGGAAAAAAATTCCAAATTTGTTTAGGTCACTCTTTGTACATCTGAGAGCAGGGCTGTCCTGACATGAGGCACAGTAGCTGCACTTGTCTTATGCCTCTTTGCAGATGCAGCCCTGGGCACAGTTGGCACAGCCCATAGGGCAGCAGGTGCAGCAGTGTGGGGAAGAAGGGGAGAGTCGAGGTCAGAGCAGACTTGACTGGAGACCTCTCTGCCCCAACAGAGGCCTGGCTCAAGCCCTACCTCCAGCTCCAGAGGACCCTTAGTCCATGGTGGCATTGCTCTGTCAGGTGTCAACTGGATCTTTGGAATGAGGGTCTCCCAGTGAAAAGCTGCCCAGCACAACCTATACCCAGGAGAGGACAGAAGACTGGAGAGGTAGTGGCTGGGGCAACAGGGACAAAGGAAAACCAGTTCCCCAGAACCACTGGCTTAAGTGAGAAAAGTCCTGCAGTATCAGGTCTGTGCTTGGCAGGCTGGTGCATTCGTGAGGGCTCAGTTTCCCTATTTTAAGAATGAAAGTTGGGAATCAACCATCTTGTTTTTCCAGCTGTGATCCTGAGTCAGTTGCCAGGAAAGGAGGTGTGGAAAGCTGGTTACTGTCCTGCTCCTCCCCGCTCAACTCTGGGTTCCCTCCTCTGACTCTGCTCAGCCCCCAGATTCTCAGAGAAGGCCCCGAACTCACTCTCCCTGTAGGAGGTGCAGGTGCACTCTTTGCATTTGCAGGAGCTGGTGCAGGTGCTGGAGCCACCTGCAGGGAAGAGAAAAAGGCAGTGAGCAGTGAGTGTGGTGCAGGGTTAGAAGCAGCCCCTCAGCATCCTCCTGCTCACTGCACGGGAAACCTGTTACCTAGTTCCATCCAGGCATGGGAAGCCCAGCCCTGCCTTTCCTCCCCACAGGCTCGGATGGGCAGGTGCCCTCTTTTTCATACCACACAGAGACTTAAGTGGGGAATCTTGAAGAAGCAATGTCTCCCACCTCCCTACCAGCCCAAGCAGCTCAAATGCCTGACAGAGCACTGGGTCCCAGCTCAGCACACCTCTGGCCTATGGGTGACCTGGAGCAGGGGCAGTTTTGAGCCTCATTCCTCTCTCCTTGGAAATGGGAGGCACTGGGACAATGGTAAGGTTTTCAGTAATAATAAAAAGGTTCATGGTAAGAAAAAAAGCATCAGAAGTACAAGGCAAAAAGAATCTACTTTAGGTAGAGCTCAAAGTGCACCTGCCTCCTGCATTTTTTAATCCCCCATTAAAAATCAGGGATCCTAAATGCCCCAAAACCTGGCATACTTTGCCAGTGGCGCAGGAGCAGTTGGGGTCCATCTGGAGAGCAGGTGAGGCTGGAGTAGCTATGCCAGAGGTGAAGAAGCAGGCAAGCCAGCGGGAGGTGGAACAGAGAGCCCAGGAGCCCCCTCTGGCTTTGTAGTTGGGGAGGGGTGCTGGGGCAGAAGTCCCACCCCAGGTCTGGCTCTGGCTCCAGCCGTGTCAGAGGCACCCTGAGTTCAGGGCCCGGTTGTGTGCAGCAGATCGGCCAAGTGGAGGATCCTCCCTAGCGAGGCTGGTGTGCACCCTAGGGGCGGCCCTTTGGCTCCCACTTGCTTTGAAGGGGCTTCGTGCCTGGCGGTAGGCGGTGTCCCTGCTATAATCCTGGCCCACCCGAATTTCTTAGAAATTGCGGTCCACTCTTGCCCCTCCGCGGTCCAGCAACCCAGATGCAGGTGGTTGCGGTGTCCCCTGCCCAGCACCCTGCACCAGTGACCCAAGCCTCACCTCTGTTGGAGTCCAGGTGCAACCCCAGCCTAGTGCTCGCATCTCTAGATAGGGAAGTGCAGCGAGGGAGTTGTGTGCAGAGGACCAGCCTCCCATGTGACCTTTGCCTCACCTGCATTGCCACCCAGGTCCTTTGGCCACGTTTGTCTTATTCACAACAACAGAGCAGACATAGTGCCCTGCTTTCCTCCCTTCTATTCCCCACTCCTGGGAAGGTGATGGGCACATTTGTCCACATCCTCCTTTGCTGTAACTTCCTGGGGCTTCCCACAGCCTAGCCGGCCCACCAGGCCCAAGGATGGAGCTTCCCAAAACTTGGAATGTTCCCAAGGGAGGGATCATTTTCCTGATGTGCTCACCCTTGCATTAAATTAAGAAGCATGAAAAGTAGTTATTACTCTCAGGATTCTTAACTATTACAGAGCTTTTAGACTCAGCCAGACCCTGTTTAGTCACTTTGGCTGTTTCAACCCTCACAGCAACCCTCAAGGGAAATACTCTTTATGACAGCGTCTTACTAATCAGACAAGGACAACACAAGGAGATGAGTAACTAGCCCAGGACAGAGAGTGAAAGCAGTGCTGCAGGTTTGAAGCCACTTAGCTTTTCTGTTGTTGTTGTTGAGACAGAGTCTTGCTCTGTTGCCAGGCGCCAGGCTGGAGTGCAGTGGCACAATCTCAGCTCACTGCAACCTCCACCTCCCGGGTTCAAGCAATTCTTCTGCCTCAGCCTCCCAAGTAGCTGGGATTACAGGTGCACGCCACCACACCCAGCCAATTTTTGTATTTTTAGTAAAGATTGGGTTTCACCATGTTGGCCAGGATGGTCTCGATCTCTTGACCTGGTGATCCACCCACCTCGGCCTCCCAAAGTGCTGGGATTACAGGCTTGAGCCACCGCGCCCAGCCACCACTCAGCTTTTCAGAAAAAAGAGGTCAGTGATGAAACTTCCCATCACCCTTGCTATGTCTTCAGCACCTCTTTACTGCTTGAAATCTTTAAACGAAAACAAATGTCAACGTCAATCCAGAGAGCAACAGAAGTGATACAGAGGGATATATATAACTGTGTGGCTACCTTCCATGTCTGCAAGGTGACAGATTCTTATTTTCAGTGGTGTCAGAGAGTTTGCTTTTTCTGTAAATATATTAAGGGAATAGGATTCTTTAAAGGAAAATAACAGTGCAGGTGTTAGCAGAAATGGCAAGAATTCTTTCACATCTGTTATGCGGACATGAACTATCTTGCTTATGGCTTTATATATGTAGCGTAGATCCCTATTTGTGGTTGGGTAGGGTTCCCTCTCGGATCCATCTGTCATATGCTCATGTTATTGATGGGAACAACATGGGACACACAGCTAAGCCCATCAGGACTGGCTTATTTGTCTGGAGGTACTAAAATGTCCCTATGGTGTGAATAAAGATAATAAAATCGTAGCTATTACAGACTGCTTGAGACACACTGAGCACTGTATTAAGTTCTCTATATGAATTAACTAATGTGGTCCTGCCAGCCAGACGTTGTTATTATGCATGGAACAAGGTAGGAGCCTGAACCACAGAGAGGTTGTGTTACCCAGGTGTAAATGACACAGCTGAAATTTGCACTCATGCAATGTCATTGCCTCAACCACCACCCTATGTCATGTAAAACACAAGGACACAGAAAACCCAGCACAAGGACAGCAGAGGGAAGAGTAATAGCTGGCAATCAATCCCCCTTCATAGCTCTTAACCTTCCTGGGCATTAGTATGCCTCTTTCCAGTCAGGGCACAATTGGGCCAACTCACCAAGGGCACTTCCAGCTAAGAACTGTGATGGGGAGGGCTTAGCATCCACTTACACAATGATCTGCCAGCTCTGGAGAGGTCTTGAGGACAGCTGTACCATAAGTTCATCCAACCTGTAGTTGGATGACCTTGTGAGTTGTGTGACCTTGGGCAGGTTCTTAACTACTCTAGAGGACAGTGTTCCCCTACATAACCAGTCTCTGCACACACTGTCTCTGGTTTGTGTGAAGATCAAATGACTTGAAAGGTGGGAAAGGCTTGTTCTCTGTCCAAATGCTGGAGCAGTGTCTTATGCTGGAGAGTTGGTGCAGGAAGTCACCCACATACCCTTAAGACCAGATCAGCAAGACTCCAAACCCATTCCCAACTTCACCTCCACAGTCATGCTTCCAAGGAACTGGTGGTCCTTTCCCAAGGAGCTTGATGAGATCTAATAGGATTCTCTGTCTGCAAAGTCCATGTGGACAAATGATTATAACAGCACTCTTCACTGAGTCCTAGCTGGGTGCTAAGCCACTATCACATTTCATCCCAAAGTAGAGATAGAATCTTCTTTCTACAAATGAGTAAATGTAGCCTCAGAGAGGTTAAGCACCTTGCCCAGGTCACACAGCCAGTAAGGGGTGAAGTGGGCTGTGAACCCACTTGTGTGACACCAAACCACCTGCACTTGGCCAAGCTGCCTTCTCTTCTTGTTTTATTTTAATGTTTTGTTTTACATAGAGAGGGGTTCTCACTAAGTTACCCAGGCTGGTCTCAAACTTTTGACCTCAGGCAATCCTCCTGCCTTGGCTTGAGCAGAGCATGATGTGAGCCACCGAAGTGGTGTGAGCCACTGCACCCGGCCAGGCTACCTTCTGAAATCCCGTATTCACAAAGCACTTTAAGGCAGCATAATGCTTACTCTTGGGTCACGTGACTCCTCTTCCTCTTTGAACATCAAACAGCAATTGCCTCACCAAATAGCCAGATAACTAATAGTTGCCATGAATTACAAGACACCCAGGGTCTTCCTCCTTCCTACTGAATATCACTACACCTTACAACAGATGTGCAGCACTAGTAGTTCTTTTTTCTGTTATTTTGTTCTTAATGTCCCTTAGAGATTTCCTTATTGAATATGAAAAATGAACCTTGCATTTTTATTTTTCATACTCATTCATTCTATTTATCTCACCAAAACTTAGGTCCACGACTGATTCCTGTGCCCTCAAATCATCTGGCATGATGCTCTTACATTTTTAGCCAGGAAACTGACCAGAGACAGGTAACCCAACTTGCTTTAGGGCACTCAGTATATAGGATGATCCCAGCTCTGCTGGGTCTGGGGTCTCTTATGTTAGGACACCCCTCAAAAAAGCCATTGAGGCAGAATAAGGCCAATAATGTTTATTGTCATTCCCATGTTTCACTTGAGAAAACAGACACAATAAATGGGTTATGCTTGTATTTTTAAAAACCTCTAGGTTTGAAAGGGTTGTGTTATTTACATCTGATATCAGGCACAGCAGCTGTACCTCTCTGATACCCCTTTGCATACACAGCCCTGGGCACAGTTGGCACAGCCCACAGAGCAGCAGGAGCAGCAGCCTGGGGAAGAAGGGGAGAGTGAGAGGTCAGAGCAGGCTCAACCAGCGACCTCCCTGCCCCAACAGAGGCCTGGCTCAAGCTTTGCCTCCAGCCCCAAGGACTCTTAGTTCAGGGTGGCATTGCTTGTCAGGAGACAACTCCTGAATCTTTGGGGTGAGTGTCTTGCCATGAAAAACCTGCCCACCCCTCCTGTGCCCAGGACATGGTGGAAGCCTGGAGAGGGAGTGACATGCTGTTTGCAGTAAAAGGAAGGGCAGTCTCCTAGAATGATAACTTAACTGAGGAAAGTCCTCAAGTATCAGGTCTGTGCTTGGGATGCTGCTGTGCGCTCTTGGTGTCAGCTTCCTCATAGTAAGAATGAAGGTTGGGAATTAACCATCTCTAGTGTTCTTCCAGCTGTGATCCTAAGTCATTTGCTGAAGCAAGGAGATGTGGGAGGCTCATCATTGGTCTGCTCCGGCCTGTGGAGATCCCTCCTTTGACTCTGCCCAGCCCCCAGGTTCCTGGAGATGGTCCTGCACTCACTCTTCTTGCAGGAGGTGTGTGTGCACTCTGCATTTGCAGGAGCTGGCACAGGTGCAGGAGACACCTGCAAGGAAGAAAAAGGCAGTGAGCAGTGAGTGTTGTGCCTCCCATCCACCTCAGGCAGCTCAAATGCTGGACAAAGCACTGGGCCTTGAGGGTGACCTATGGCTGGGCAATTTTCAGCCGGTCCCTCACCTCAGAAGTGGGAGGCACTGAGAAGATGACAGTGTTCTAAGTAGTGGTGAAGGTGCTTGGCAGGGAGAAAGCTCAAGAAGTGCAAAGCAAAGGAGTCCATTTTAGGTAGAGTTCAAAATGCACCTGCCTCCTGCCCCAGAGACCTTCTATTCTGGAGTACGAAAATGAAGACACTAAGCCCCGAAACCGGGCATCCCTTACCAGCGGCGCAGGAGCAGTTGGGGTCCATTTGGAGGTGAGATGTGGCTGGAGTTCCTAAACCAGAAGCGAAAAAACAGGCTGGCCGGGAGGTGGAACAGAACACAGGATCAGGCCTCTGACTTTAGAGTCAGGGCAGGGTGCCCGGCGCAGACGCCCTGCCCCAGGTCTGGCAGCCGCAGTGTCAGCGCCGCCCCCGGGTTCAGGGCCTGACTGCGCGCTGCAGGCGGGCTGGGCGCAGGATCCTCCCCGGGCGCAGGATGCACCCTGAGGGCGGACCTTTGGCTCTCGCTCGCTGTGGAGGGGCTGTGCTCCCGGCGTTACGCGGCGTCCTTACTATAATCCCGGCTCTCCCGAATTTCCCGCAGATTGCATTCCACTCCTGTCCTGGGCGGTCCGGGAACCCAGCCTCAGGTGGTGGCCGTATCCCCACCCTCGCACCCGGCACCAGTAACCCGAACTTCGCCTCCGTGGGAATCCGTGTGCAACCCCAACCTCCTGCTCACGTTCCTAGATAGGACCGAGGCGGGAAGCGCAGCGAGGGAGTTGTGTGCAGAGGACCAGCCTCCCCTGTGACCTTCGACCCACCAGCATAGTCATCCAGATCGTTTGGCCTCCTTTCTCCTCTTCACAGCAACAGGCCAGACACAGGGCCCTGCCTCCCTCCCTTCCATTCTCGACTTCTGAGAGGGTGATGGGCACATTTGTTTAAGTCCTCTTTTGCTTTTTAACTTCTTTCTGGCTTCCCACAGCCTAGCTGGCCCATCAAGACCAAGGACGTGCAAAGCTTGGGACGTCACCAAGGAGAGATCTTTGCCATGATGTGGTGACTCTGCATTAAATTAAGAAGCATGATAAGTGCCTACTTCAAGGAAAGAGGTCCTGGGCTGGGATGGGCTGGGCTGGGCTGGGCTGGGCTGTGCGCGGCAGAGGGGCCAGGCGCACCACTCCCTGAGCTCTGCTTGGTGCACACCGTGAGACCGCGCCTTTGGCGCCTGCTCGCTCTCGCAGAAAGGGCTGTGTGCCTGGAAGTACCCCAGGTCCCCGAGGTCCTGGCTGCCTTTCCCAGTTTCACTGAGGTTGCCTTCCACATCATCATATCGTCAAAGTTTGTACATCTTTCGTTTTTCCTGTTGTTTCTTCATGTATTCACTGAATCTTTTCTCGTTTAATCTAAAAAATGGGTCACGTTTGACAATTGAGACTGGAAGCGATCATCTATAACACCCCACCCATTTGATGTGGCACAGTGCAATGCCATTTTATAGCAGTGTAGACTCAGTGAGGTAGCCTGGCTTCCTGAAGGTGTTCACATTGTTAGTGGCTCACATTTCCACGCAGAGCCTGGTCTCTAAACTCCCGGCTCAACTCCCACCCCAGTCCATTTATTCCAAGACACACAAAAAAGGCCAGATAAGATTCAAGTCGTTTTATTGTCACTCACATATTTAAGAGAAAAAGAAATGCAGCAAACTGCTTAGGGTTATATTGTTTTAAATATCCAGGTTTGTGCAGATTGATCTATTTACATCTGGGAGCAGAGCTGTCCCCACATAAGGCACGGCGGCTGCACTTCTCAGACGCCCCTTTACAGATGCAGCCCTGGGCACAGTTGGCACAGCCCACCGGGCAACAGGAACAGCAGCCTGAGATGAAAGGGAAGAATGAGAGGTGAGCTGACTTGACCAGGCACCTCCCCAATAGCAAGCTTGGCTCCAGCTCAGACCCCAGACCCAGAGGGCACAAAGCCCTCTGAGAGAAAATGACACAGCCAACAGGGGCAAAGAAAGCCCAGTTCCCCAGAAGAACGTACTCAGGGCCAGCCGAGGGTTCCCTCCCAACCTTAGCCACAGCCTCAGATTCCTGGAGATGGCCCCACACTCACTCTTCTTGCAGGAGGTGCATTTGCACTCTGCACTTGCAGGAGCTGGGGCATGTGCAGGAGCCACCTGCAAGGAAGAGAAAAGGCAATGGGCAGTGAGTGAGATGTAGAAGGTACAGCAGTGGGTCAATGGGTCTCCAGTGCCCCTCCTCTGTGCAGGGCCAGCCCTCAGAGCTCTTTTCCTGATCTGGACAGAAGAACACAAGCCCCATGTCCTCTCCACTCAGGCTGGGAAGGGCAAACACCCTCCTGTTTTACCCCACCAGGAAGGTCCCAGGTGCACATACAACCCTGAAATCCTGAGATTCCGAGCTGGAACCTTCTGCCCTGAACCCTGAGGGTTCAGAGTTTCCAGTCCCCATCCACCCTGATTGCCCAGAGCCTGGACAGAGCATTGGGGGCTGGGGCGGTGGGGGGGGGGGGCTGACCAACTGGGTGATTTGCAACAGGACAGCCTTGAGCCTCAGTATCCTGAACTCTTACTTAGAGGCCCAGAGAGGAGGGCAATGCTCTCAGGGGTGTGATCAGAAAGATAGCACCTAACCAAGTAAAGGAATCCCCTTCCTTTCAGAACCGAAAATGCGACCTCCAGGTCGGGCAACACGGCTCACGCCTGTAATCCCAGCACTTTGAGAGGACAAAGTGGGCGGGTCACGAGGTCAAGAGTTGGAGATCAGCCTGACCAATATGGTGAAACCCGTCTCTACTAAAAATACAAAAATTAGCTGGGTGTGCCGGCGTGCATCTGTAATCCCAGCTACTCAGGAGGCTGAGGCAGGAGAATCACTTCAACCCGGGAGGCGGAAGTTGTAGTGAGCTGAGATTGAGCCATTGCACTTCAGCCTGGGTGACAGAGCAGGCCTCCCTCCCGGCCCTGCCCCCCTCCAAAAAAAAAGCGACTCCTGAAACCCAGAGACCCTCTGTCCTGGGGCTGGGAAATGGGGATCCCAGGGCGCAGGGTCGGGCTTCCCTTACCGGTGGCTAGGAGCAGTTGGGGTCCATTTCGAGCCGCGATAAGGCTGGAGATCCCACGCGAGAAATTCACAGACTATCAGGCACGTGGAAGGCGTGGTGGAACCCAACAGCCGCGGCTGCTTTTATAGTCAGGGAGGGGACCTGGCGCAGAGGCCCCGCCTCGCACTTGCACCCCAACTCGCTGAGTCGGCGCCGCCGGCGGTCCTGGGCTGGGTTATGCGCAGCGGAGGGACCCGGCACACCATCCCCAGCTCTGCTCCGTGAGCACCGCGGGACCGCCCCTTTGGCTGTGCGCCCGGCGGTGCGAGGCGACCCCGAGGTCCCCACCGCCTTTCCCAGTTTCCACGAGGTTGCCCTCAACCCTCCTCCCTGCGGGTTCCGGGAACCCAGACTTACCGTAGAGGTCGTCTCCACCCCACACCTCGCCCCACCGTTTTCTGCCGGGCCTGTCCCAGAGTCCGTGTGCAGCTTACTGCTCCCGTCCCGGCATCTGCTGAGTGCGGGGCAGGGAGGGTGCGGTTGCGAGCGAGTTGTGTGCAGAGCATCCGCCACCCCTGTGGCTTTCATTTCTCCTCGTCCTGTGCCATGCTTGTCCCTGTCCACACCTAGGTCCCTCGGACCAGCTCCTCGGTCCACAGTAACATGGGAACACGGGTCGGCCTCTCTCTCCTGTCCATTCTGCTTGCCTGAGAGAATGTGGGGGCAAATTTATCCAGGTCCTCCTTCGCAAAAAACTCTCCATGCTCCCCACAGCCTTAGGGCACTTCACTACCAGATGGCAGTTCTGGACATGCGGATGTCCCCAAAAGAGCGATGACTTCAGGTGATATGCAGACCCTGCTTTAAATTAGAAAGCAAGAAGGGGGAGGTGGCGGGAAGCTGTGGTCCCAGCTACTTCAGAGGCTGAGGTGGGAGGATCGCTTGAGTCCAGGAGTTTGTCATGCCTGGACAACACAGGGAGTCAACGTCTCTAAAAAATTTTTAAACAGACATCCAGTTATTTCTCCAGTACATCTGACTTTTGCATAATAACATTAAGTCTATACCATTCCCACCCTCCCCTACCCCATGCCTTTCTCTTTCTCTCTCTCTTTTTTTTATTTGAGACGGAGTCTCGCTCTTGTGGCCCAGACTGGAGTGCAATGGCAGGATCTCAGTTAACTGCAGCCTCCGCCTCTCGGGTTCAAGTGACTCTCCTGCTTCAGCCTCCTGATTAGCTGGGATTACAGGCCCCCACCACTATGCACAGCTACTGTTTTTGTATTTTTAGTAGAGACGGTTTCACCGTGATGGTCAGGGCCTCCTCTGTGCAGGGCCAGCCCACAGAGTTCCTTTCCCAGTCAGGACAGAGGAACAGAAGCCCCATGTCCTCTCTATTCACACTGGGAAGAGAAAACACTCCTGTTTTACTTTGGCAGGAAAGTCCCAAGTCCACAGGCAACCCAGGAACACTGAGATTCCTAGCCAGAACCTTCTGTCCTGAACCCTGAAGATTGAATGTCTCCAACCCCCATCCACCCTGATTGGTCAGAGTCTAGACAGAGCATTGGGGACCAGCCAGCAGGCCCCTGACCAACTGGGTGATGTGCAGCGGGACAGCCTTGAGCCTCAGTATCCTTAACTCTGACTTAGAGGCCCAAGGAGGAGGGCAATTGTCTCAGGGGTGTGATCAGGCAGAAAGTACCTAACCAAGCAAAGGAATCCCCTTCCTCTCAGAAGTTAAAATGTGACTTCCAGGCTGGGCGCGGTGGCTCATGCCCTAATCCCAGCACTTTGAAAGGCCAAGGAGAGCACATCATGAGGTCAGGAGTTCGAGACCAGCCTGACCAACATGGTGAAATGCCGTCTCTGCTAAAAATACAAAATTAGCCGGGCGTGGTGGCAGGCGTCTGTCAGTCCAGCTACTCAGGAGATCGCTGGCCCTGCACGGAGGAGGCCCTGACCAACAGGGTGAAACCCGTCTAAGGCAGGAGGATTGCTTGAACCTGGGAGGTGGAGGTTGTAGTGAGCCGAGATTGTGTCATTGGATTCCAGCCTCAGCGACAAGGCCAGGCTCCGTCTCAAAAAAAAAAAAAAAGAATTGAGAGAGAGAAAGAAAAAAAAGGAAGAAAAAGACACTTTGGGAGGCCAAAGCCGGCGGATTACGAGGTCGGTGATTGAGACCATCGTGGCTAACACGGTGAAAGTCCGACTCTACTAAAAATACACAAAATTAGCCGGATGTTGTGGCAGGCACCTGTCGTCCCAACTACCCGGGAGGATGAGGTAGGAGAATTGCTCGAACCCGGGATGTGGAAGTTGTAATGAGCCGAGATCGCGCCGCTGCACTTCGTCCTGGGCGACAGAGCAAAACCCGAGCTTGCACCCGCCCGGCTGAGTCCCGGCAGCCCGCGATCCTGGGCTGCGCTGTGCGCAGCAGAGGGCCGGGCGCACAGTCTCCGGAGCTCTGCTCCGTGCGCACCGCGGGACCTCTCCTTTGGCGCCAGATCGCGCGCTAGGGGCTGTGCGCCCGACGGCCCGCGGCGTCCCTGAGGTCCCGGCCGCCTTTCCCAGTTTCCACGAGGTTGCCTCCCACCCTCTTCTCCTCGCGTCCGCGAACCCGGCCTTGGCGTCGCGATCGTCTCCACCCCACCCGTCGCCCCGCCGCTTTCAGCACTGTCTGTCCCGGAGTCCCTGTGCAGCCCCAGCCTCCTGCTCCGGTCCCGGGATCCGCTGAGTGCACAGCGGGGAGGGAGCGGTTGCGAGCGAGTTGTGTGCAGAGCTCCCGCCACCCATGTGGCTTTCGTTTCTCCTCGTCCCCCACCATGCCTGTCCCTGTCCACACCTAGGTACCTCGGAGCCGCTCCTAGGTGCACAGCAACACCGGAACACGGGGCGGCCTCTCTTTCCCGTCCATTCTGCTCGCCTGAAAGGATGTCGGTGGCGCGTTTCTCCAGGTCCTCCTTTGCATATAAGTTTCCATGCTCCCCACAGCCTTAGGGCTGCCCCACTACCAAATGGCAGTTCTGGACATGTGGAATGCCCCAAGGAGAGATGACTTCAGGTGATACGCAGACCCTGCTTTAAATTAAAGAGCAGAAGGGGGAGGTGGCGGGAAGCTGTAGTTCCAGCTACTTAGGAGGCTGAGGCAGGAGGATCGCTTGAGTCCAGGAGTTGGAGTTATGCCTGAAAAACATGGGGAGCCAACCTCTCTAAGAAAATATTGAAAGGAAGACATCTAGTTATTTCTCTTCCGTATGCCTATTGTATAACAGTAAGTCTATATCAGTGTTTTCTTTTGTTTTTGTTTTTTGCTGTTGTTGTCGTTGTTGTTGTTGTTGTTGTTGTTGTTGAGACATTCTCACTCTGTCGCCCAGGCTGGAGTGCAAGGGGGCGATCCCCTCTCACTGCAGGCTCCGCCTCCCAGGTTCAAGCCATTCTCCTGCTTCAGCCTCCTGAGTAGCTGGAATTACAGGTGCCCACCACCATGCCCGGCTAATTTTTTTGTATTTTTAGTACAGACGGGCTTTCGCCGTGTTGACCAGGCTAATCTTGAATTCCTGACCTCATGGTCCACTTGCCTCGGCCTCCCAAAATGATGGGATTACAGGCGTGAGCCATTGTGCTTGGCCACCAGTCCCTTTTCAAACATTTTCATTCTTTCAATCCTCAGAACAATCCTAAATGGAAATAGAATTTATGAACCCGTTTTGCTAATCAAAAGACTACAAGGAAAGAGTTCAAGTAACAGGCTAGTAGTCATCACAGAAATGAAAAGTTGTGCGCTGATTTAAATCCAGCCAGCCTCTTCAAGAAAAGCGTCCATGATTAATCGTACTTTTGGCCCAGGTATGTGGCCAACATGTCTCTACTGCTGGAAATCTTTTAAACAACAGGTGCCTGGCTCACACCTGTAATCCCAGGACTGAGGAAGGTCGAGACCGATGGATCACCTGAGGTCAGGAGTTCAAGACCAGTCTGGCTAACATGGTGAAACCCCATCTCCACTAAAAATACCAAAATCAGCCGGGTGTGGTGATAGTCACCTGTAATCCCAGCTACTCAGGAGTCTGAGGCAGGAGAATTGCTTGACTCTGGGAGGTGCAGGTTGCAGATTGTGCCATTGCACTCCAGCTGGGAACAAAGACGAAACTGTCTCTCAAAAACTAATCCAAAGAACTCCCAAATAAACAACAGGAAGCTAGCAGCTACATTGGGGCATGGCAAAGATAACCATAAGTGTAATACCTGCTCATACACACACACATGCACACGCACGCACACACACACACATGCACACGCACGCACACACACACATTAATTTGGGGCTATCTTCCATGTGTGGGACAAGATTTCTTTTCATTTTCTTTGGTGGAAAAGAGTTTTCTTTTCATAAAGTATGTTTAAGAAAATATTAATAATTTCCACGTAAAATATTAACTCAAAGATGGTGCAGGTGGTAACAGAAAGGGCAGTCATTCCTCTGGACATGAAGCACAGAACTTTGCTCATAGATTTATAACCCTAGTGTTGATTAAAAGTTTGTGGGAACAGTTAATGATCTCTTTGGACCACAGGACACATGCTTGTGTGGTAGATGAGAATAACAGGATACACAGCTGAGCACTCCAGGCCTTTGTGTGCAAAGAAATAGATATCCCCTTTGCTCCTTAAAGTGATCCCAAAAAGCAATAGTTAATATTGTAGAGCACCCAGCTGGCATAATTATAAGTTCCTTCTAAGTATTAAGTCCTGTAATGCTATAAGCCAGAGGTTAGTATTATGCCCCTTGTACAGTGGAGGAGACTGAGCCACAGATAGGTTATGGCATGCAGCTAAAAGTGACAGAGGTGGGATTTGCACTCATGCCTGCTGACTGTGCCATGACACCCTCACCCACGACTCTGTGCCACCAAGTCACATGAAAGATAAGGACATGGAAAATGTAGCACAGAGGCGGCAGTCGGAAGTGAACTCTGTTGACAGTCATGTCCCGCTGCACAGCTCTGTGATTGCTCTGGGCATCAGTCTCATCTCTCAAGCCAAGAGCCAAATTTGTGCATCCCAAAGAGTCTGTATCTTTGAACTGAGATAGGCAAGGTTTAGCATCCAGTGGCATCATAATCTACCAGCTGTGTTCAGGGCGACAGGCCCAGTGCAGCATAGGTTCATTCGTCCCTTTACTTCTAAGATATGTGACATTGGGTAGGTTACTTAACTACTCTGGAAGACAGCATCAGCACTCCAGGCCCTGCATATTTGCTGTCCCAGTCTTGAGGCCTGTGACTCTCATTCCTGAAGTCGTGTGATTAGATGAGATGAAGGATGGGAAAGGCTTTTATGTCAGCTCAAATGCAGGGGCAGCATCTGATTGAAAAGTGCTTTCCGCAGGTCATCCACCCTCCTCCTGGCAGGATCAGCCAGGTTGCAATCCCATTCCCAGCATCCAATCCACAGCAATGCTTTCAAACCTTTAAAGGTTCTCTTAGCTTTGCTATTTCACAGGATTCATTCTCCAAAAAAGCCAGTGTACAGAGAATGATCATGATTGCTACTATTTATTAAACCCTAATCAGGGACCAGACTATGCTGTTGTTTAATCCCTGCACTGAGATACAATCTGCTTTCTACAAATTAGGAAGTGAAGGCTCAGAGAGTTTCCGTGATGCACTCAGGCCACATAGCCAGTACATGGAGAAGTGGGCTGTGAACCAGGACTGCCTGACGCCAAAACCCATGCCCCAGGCGCAGGCTGCCTTCTGAAATCTCTTCACAGGGCAGCAGTCGGCAAGCCCGGTCCTCACCTGTAGGCCAGGAGGATCATCTTCCTCTTTGATGGAACATCAAATTGCATTCTCTCCACATAGCCAGGGGAACTAATTGTTGGCTTTAATTACAAGTCAGCCAGGGCCTCAGTCCTTCCTAATGAGCACCACCACACTCTCCAAACTGCAGAATCTGCCATCATTCCTGCATACGCAGACATGAAGTATTTCATGTGGAACCCATGATCACACACATTTCATTGTGTCAGGAACAAGCTGGGCATTTCCTTCCACATTCTTGGTCACTCTACTGGTTTGAAGTAGTCAAGGGCCGAAATTTGAATGAGGAACAAATTCAGCCTGAGCTTGGGAGAAATTCCCGAATATTCAGAGCCATTTCACAACAGGGAGCTCTCAGGGGTCAGTGAGTGTCCTGTCAGTGACTCTGGGAAGGCCAAGCCTGATGGTCCCTTGTGGGGATGTGCTGGGCAGTGCTGCTCAGGGTGTGTAGCCACACACTGGGGCCTATTTGCTCTTTCTTTTTCTTCTTCTTTTTTTTTGAGACAGAGTCTCAGTTGCCCAGGCTGGAGTGCAATGGTGCAATCTTGGCTCACTGCAACATTCGCCTCGGGGGTTCAAGCAACTCTCATGCCTCAGCCTCCCAAGTAGCTGGGATTACCGGAACATGATGTCATACCTGATTAGTTTTTGTATTTTTAGTAGAAATGAGGTTTCATCATGTTGGCCAGGCTGGTCCTGAACCCCTGGCCTCTAATGATTCACCCACCATGGCCTCCCAAAGTGCTGGGATTAGAGACAGGCCTGAGCCACTGCTCCTGGTCTAGTTTTCTGTTTCCTGTCTGCAGTGAACGTCATCATATGTTCAAAGCTTGTACATCTTTGATTTTTCTTTATTTCTTCATGTATTGATTGAATTTTTGTCTAGTTGAATATTAAATATTGGTTTTGTATATTTTATTTCATTATCTCCATAATCGATAGGATTACATCTACCAAGGTGTGAGTCTGCGATGGATAGGAAATAAACACTCCCTTCACCATGGTGTTTGAAAAGCCCCATTGTGTTAGTCTGTTTGCTTCCCTGGAAGGGAATCCCTGAGACTAGGGAATCTAAAAAGAAAAAACGTTTGTTTTGACTTCTGCTTCTGCAAGCTGTGCAGAAGTGCGGTGCAGGCCTCTACCTCTGATGAGGGTCCCAGGAAGCCTACAATCCTGGCAGAAGGCCAAAGGAGAGAAGGCACATCACATGGAGAGGCAGGGAGCAAGAGAGAGAAGGGGGCGGTGCTTGGCTCTTTTAAACCACCAGCTGCAGAGTGACCTACCAGAGGAAGAACTCTCTTCACCGTGGGATGGCACCAAAGGGATCACTCCTCATGATCCCAAAACCTCCCACTAGACCCAATATTGGAGGTCACATTTCAACATGAGATTTGGCAGTGACAAAACATTTGAATCATAGCACCCATGTAGGATTCAAGGAACTGAGAAGTTGGGTTCCAGCACTGTAGACACTTTAGAGCCTAAAACCCAATGTGGATCGAGGTTGGGCAGGAAAATCAGAAAATAAAAATGAGGGATGAAGTTTCTGTGCCACATTTGACATGAGACTGGAAGCGATCATGTATGGCCCCCACCCATGTGGTGTGGCACAGTGCAATGCCACTTTACAGCAGTGTAGACTCAGTGAGGTAGCCTGGCTTCCTGAAGGTGTTCACATTGTTAGTGGCTCACATTTCCACCCAGAGCCTGGTCTCTAAAATCTCGGTTCAACCCCCACCCCAGTCCATTTTTGCCAAGGGCACACAAAGAAGACCAGAGTAAGGTTCAAGTCAAAATTGTTTTATTGTCATTCACATATTTAATAGAAAAAGAAATGCAGCAAACAGTTCAGGGTTGCATTAAAAAAAATCCAGGTTTGTGCAGGTTGGTCTGTTTACATCTGGAAGCAGAGCTGTCCCCACATCAGGCACAGCAGCTGCACTTCTCTGATGCCCCTTTGCAGATGCAGCCCTGGGCACACTTGGCACAGCCCACGGGGCAGCAGGAGCAGCAGCCTGGGGAAGAAGGGGAGAGTGAGAGGTGGCAGTAGACTTGACCAGGCACCTCCCTGCCCCAGTAACAAGCCTGGCTCCAGCTGGGACCCCAGACCCAGAGGATGCTTTTTTAGCTTGGTGCAACTCTGTCCTGAAACCATGGGTGGTACAGTTGGGGTTTGTGTCACAACAGACAAAATATTTGCTGTTCTGTCTCAACTCAGGGCACAAAGCATGGAGAGAAAATGACACCGCCAACAGGGACAAAGAAAGCCCAGTTCCCCAGAAGGATGCACTCAGGGCCAGCCTCGGGCTCCCTCCCAACCTTAGCCACAGCCCCAGATTCCTGGAGATGGCCCCACACTTACTCTTCTTGCAGGAGGTGCATTTGCACTCTTTGCACTTGCAGGAGCTGGTGCATGTGCAGGAGCCACCTGCAAGGAAGAGAAAAGGCGGTGGACAGTGAGTGAGATGCAGAAGCAGTGAGTCAATGAGTCTCCAGTGTCGCCTCCTCTGTGGAGGGCCAGCCCTCAGAGCTCCTTTCTCACTCAGGACAGAGGAACAGAAGCCCCATGTCCTCTCCACTCACGCTGAGAAGGGGAAGCATCCTCCTGTTTTACCCACCAGGAAGGTCCCAGGTGCACACACAACCAGGAATACTGAGATGGAGAGCCAGAACCTTCTGTCCTGAACCCTCAGGGTTCAATGCCTCCAGCCCCCATCCACCCTGATTGCTCAGAGCCTGGACAGAGCACTGGGGACCAGCCAGCAGTCCCCTGACCAACTGGGTGATTTGCAGCAGGACAGCCTTGAGCCTCAGTGTCCTGAACTCTTACTTAGAGGCCCAGGGAGGAGGGCAATGCTCTCAGGGGTGTGATCAGGAAGAAAACACTTAAAGAAGTAAAGGAATCCCCTTCCTCTCAGAATTTCAAATACAACCTCCAGGCTGGGCGTGGTGGCTTACGCCTGTAATCCCAGCACTTCGGAAGGCCGTGGCAGGCGGATCACGAGGTCAGGAGTTCGAGACCAGCCTGACCAACAGGGTGAAACCCATTCTCTACCAAGTATACAAAAATTAGACGGGCCTGGTGGCATGTGCCTGTGATCCCAGCTACTCAGGAAGCTGAGCCCAGAGAATTGCTTCAACCCGGAGGCGGAGCTTGTAGTAAGCCCAGATTGAGCCATTGCACTCCAGCCTGGGCCACAGAGCAGGACTCCCTCCCGGCGCCCCCCCCCCCCCACAAAAAAGCGACCTCCTGAAACCCAGAGACCCTCTGTCCTGGCCCTGGGAAATGGGGATCCCAAGGCGCAGAGTCGTCGGGCTTCCCTTACCAGTGGCGCAGGAGCAGTTAGGGTCCATTTCGAGTAGCGGTGAGACTGGAGATCCCAAGCGAGAGACTCTCAGGTACGTGTAAGGCGCGGTGGAGCCCAACAGCCGCGGCTGCTTTTATAGTTCGGGAAGCGGGCCGGGCGCAGAGGCCCCGCCTCGCGCTTGCACCCGCTCCACAGAGTTCGAGTGGCCAGCGGTCCTGGGCTGTGCTGTGCGCAGCTGCGGGGCTGGGCGCACAATCCCATGACCTCTGCTTGGTACACACAGCGGCACCGCTGGCGCTTGCTCGCGCGGGAGGGGCTGTGTCCCGGAGGTCCCGGCAGCCTTTCCCAGTTTCCCCGAGGTTGAATTCCCCTCCTCCCTCCCCGCGCGATCCGGGAACCCAGCCTTGGCGTCGCGGTCGTCTCCACCCCACTCCTCGCCCCACGGTTTTCAGCTCCGCCTGTCCCGGAGACCCTGTGCAGCCTCCTGCCTCCGCCCCCGGATCTGCTGAGTGCAGAGTGGGGAGGGTGCGGTTGCGAGCCAGTTGTGTGCAGAGCAACTGCCAGCAATGTGGCTTTCTTTTCTCCTCGTCCCCCGCCATGCCTGTCCCTGTCCACACCTAGGTACCTCGGACCCACTCCTCCGTCCATAGCAACACCGGAACACCGGTCGGCCTCTGTCTGCAGTCCATTCACCTCGCCTGAGAAGATATGGGGGCGCATTTGTCCAGGTCCTCCTTTGCATATAAGTCTCCATGCTCCCCACAGCCTTAGGGCGGCCCCACTACGGAATGGCAGTTCTGGACATGTGGGATCTCTCCCCAAGGAAAGATGACTTCAGGTGATACGCAGACCCTGCTTTAAATTAGAAAGCAAGATGGGAGAGGTGGCGTGAAGTTGTAGTTCCAGCTACTTAGGAGGCTGACACAGGAGGATTAGTTGAGTCCAGGAGTTTGAATCATGCCTGGACAAGACAGGGAGTCAGTGTCTCTAAAAAATTTTTTTAAAAAGACATCCAGTTACTTCTATTCGGTATACCTGATTATTGCATAACATTAAATCTATACAAATCCTTTTTTTTTCTTCTTCTTCTTTTTTTTTTTAAGGCAATATCTGGCTCTGTTGCCCAGGCTGGAGAGCAATGGCGTGATCTCGGCTAACTGCAGCCTCTGCCTACCAGTTCAAGAGATTCTCCTGCCTCAGCTGCTGCCTGAGTAGCTGGGATTACAGGCGCCGGCAACAACGCCTGGCTAATGTTTTTGTACTTTTAGTAGAGACAGGGTTAGGCCATGTTGGCCAGGCTGAGGTTGAACTCCTGACCTCATGATCTGCCCACCTCAGCCTCCCACAGGGCTGGGATTACAGGCGGGAGCCACTGTGCCCCCCCACCCACTAGTCCCTTTTCAAACACTTTCATTCTTTGAATCCTCATAGCAATACTAAATGGAAATAATGTTTATGAACCGGTTTTGCTAGTCAGAGGACTACAAAGAAATGAGTTCAAGTAACTGGCTGGTCATCAGAGAGATGAAAAGTTGTGCACTGATTTAAATCCAGCCAGCCTCTTTGAGGAAAGTGTCCATGATAAAGCGTTCCTCCGGTCCAAGTATGTCATCAACACTTCTCTATGGCCAGAAATATTTTAAACAAAGGCCGGGCAGCGTGGCTCACACCTGTAATTCTGTGAAAAACAAGGACACTGAACATCTGGCACAGAGGCAGAAGTAGGAAGGGCACTGAGCTGGCGGCCATGCCCTCTGTGTAGCTCTGTGATCTCTCAGCTTCAGTATGCCACCTCTCAAGCCAGGGACACAATTGGGCTAACTGACCAAGGGCCCACCCAGCTCTGAACTCTGAGAGGCAGGGCTTAGCACCAACTGACAACATGATCTGCCAGCTGTAGCCAAGACAAGAGGCCAGCTGTAGTGGAGGTTCTGACCTCTAACTTCTAAGCTGTGTGACCTTGGGCAGGTTGCTTAACCACTCTGGAAGGTGACATAATCACTTTTGTTCCTGTGCGTTCACTCTTTGACTGGCTTATGGGGTGTTCAGATGATAGGAAGAATTAGAATGGTTCTTATGTTTGTTCGAATGCTGTGGCAGCATCTTCATCCCAGAGGACTTTGTGTAGGAGATCATCCACCTCCCCTGGTACGCAGTCAGGAAGGCTTTACTCCACTCCCCAGGCTCTGACCCGGAGTAATTCTTCCCAGACCCGCTTTTCCCCAAGAGCTTATCAAGAGAGATTCTGTCTCCACGAACGTCCATGTAAACAGAGTGATCCTATGGTCGTTAAACCCTACTCAGGAGCCAGACCAATATCTCATTTAATCCATAAATAGAGATACCATCTTCTTTCTACAGATGAGGACATGGAGGCTCAGAGAGGTTGAGTGACTTGCCCAGGCCACACAGCCAGTAAGTGGTGAAGTGCATTGTGAACTAGGGACTGTCTGACATGAAAACCCAAGCCCTTGGCGCAGGCTGCCTTTAAAACTCTATACGGAGCACCTTCAGGCAAGTATGCTCCTGATTCCTGGGCCAAGCGACTCATCATCCTCTTTGACTGAACATCAAATAACATTCCCTCCACATAGCCAGGGGGACTAACGTTGGCTTTAATTACAAGTCACTCAGAGCTTCACTCCTTTCTAATGACTGCCGCCACGCCCTCCAAACTACTGAATGCCATCACCCCAGGTGTGGACAAACAGGAAGAACTTCATCTGCCACCATGAAGTTCACACCCATGTTCACACACTTGCTGGGAACATGCTGGGCATTTCATCACATCCCCAGCCATTTTGCTGGTTTAAGTAGCCAACGGCTGAAATTTGAGAGGAGTAAATTCAGCCTGACCTTGGGAGGAACTCACAAAGATTCAGAACCAAGGCACAACAGGGAGCTCTCAGGGGTCTGCAAGTGTCTTCAGAGACACTGGGCAGGCCACGCCTGATGGTTCCTTGTGGGGATGTCTGGATCAGCGCTGCTCAGGGTGTGCCAGCCATACACTCGGGCCAGTCTCAGAACTGGCCTGGAAACCCTTGGACAAATGTGTAGTGCTGGTAATTCTTTTATTTTTCCTATGTAATTTGTTCTTCAAATATTTGTTGAAATTTTCCTGTTGAATCTAATAAATGATCGTTGTTTATTTTCTTCTTAACTTTCATTTTCTTGTTAACTCGTTATTTTACCAGAATTTAGGTTTATGACTAATGGAAAACAAAACAAAACTGGTCATTCTCGGCAGGGAGTTTTGGAAATCCGATGTCAGACTCCAGCCACTGGGGAGTTGGATACCACCCCCTGGAGTCACTTTCAAGTCTAAAATCCCATGAAGAACTGAAGTTGGGCAGGGAAATCAGAAAGTGAAGATGAGGAATGGCGAAGTTTCTGTGCCACATTTGACATGACACTGAAACTGGTCGTGTATGTGTCCCTCCTGCCCCCATATGATCTGGCACAACATTCAGTTTTACAAAAGATGAAACTCAGTGTGGTAGCCTGGCTTGCCTGAATACACTGTTTCTTAGCAGCTTACACTTCCATCCACAGGCCAGGTCTCTGCCCTCCTAGTTCAATCCCTCACCCCAGTCTCTTATTTTTAAGGCATATAAAGGAAACCAGAGGCAGAATCAAGTCAAAGCTCTTTTATTATCACTCACATTATTTCATAGCAAAAGGAATGTAGCAAACGGGTCAGGGTTGTACATTAAAAAAAAAAAATCCAGGTTTGTAGAGGTCATGTTATTTACATATGGGAGCAGGGCTGTCCTGGCATCAGGCGCAGCAGTTGCACTTGTCCAATGCCCCTTTGCAGATGCAGCCCTGGGCACACTTGGCACATCCCACAGGGCAGCAGGAGCAGCAGCCTGGGGACAGAGAGGAGGCAGCAGAGATGAGTACTAGGGACACAGAGAAGGATCCCTGCTCTCCCTGATAAGAATCACTGAGGAGGCAACAACTTCCATGCAATGGGGCATCCCCAGACTGCTTTACTTCCGCCGAGGATGATGTAGAGGGCTGGGGACAGGCTGGAGGACAGTGAGGGGGTAGAGGAAAGAGAGGATCCCACTTACTTTTCTTGCAGGAGGTGCATTTGCACTCTTTGCACTTGCAGGAGCCGCCGCAGGTGCAGGAGTCACCTGTCAGGAGAAAAGACAGAGGTAAGAACGGTCCCTGAATATCTGAACGCGGGACGGCGTGCTAGGAGCCCGGGGCCGAGTTTCTCCGTCCACAACCAATTCCTGGGAACTTGAGCAAGCTATTAACTCAGATCTCCTTAACGGTAAAAAAGGGGGCTCCGAATAACCTAGAATGGAGAGAAAGACACCCCAAAACGCTTTGGGAAGGAGCAATTCCTGCCATGAAATTGAGTGATCAGAGAAAGAAAAAGGGGTCAGAAACTGCTTCTCTGGCGCTACAGGGCATCCCCAGCCCCTTACCGGCGGTGCAGGAGCAGTTGGGGTCCATGGCGAGCTGAAGAGGCGGCTGGAGTCGGAACACGGCTGCACGCGAACTCGCTAGGACTTGGAGTACAAGTTGAGGCGTGGCGGCGCTGAGCGCGGCGAGCTGTGTTTATAGCTGGAAAGAGCCGGGGAGAGCGCAAAAGCCCCGCCCTGGCCCGGCGCCGCCTGCACACGCTCCGCGCTGAGTCACTCGCTGCTCCCGGTGAAACACCAGACTGAGCTCATGGGGCCGGGCGCACCCCCCTCTGCACACGGGCCGCGGCGGGTCAGTTCCCCGAAGCCGGCCTACGTGCGCCTGGGGCTGGGTGCAGGGAGAAGACGTAGTACCACGCCGCGCGCCCAGCACCCTGCCCCTTGCCCTCCGCCGTGTGCACAGCTGCCCTCCCCCCGTCCTGTACTTTTGAAGCTGAGCCGTTAGGGCGCAGGTGAAAGCCGGACTTGGGAATGCTGTTTGCACGGTAAACCGGTTGAAAGTGCAGACTGGTTACAACTCTAGCAGTCAAGGCTTAATAATTGTGCAGCATCATAGTAAACCCATGGGGTGGTTACCGGTGATGTATCCGTGGCATGTTGAGTGCTTTAGCGTGCAACAGGGACTGTAGAAAGTGTGTCTGTGTGAGATGTCACTTAATCTTGTATCAACACCTAAGATAAGGAATCTCCGGTATTCTCATTGTAGAGAGGAGAAACTGCAGTCACAGAGAAGTTACTTGTCCAGGATCACACAGCTAGCGAGTAGCAGAGTGCCCTGACTGCCACCAGGCCCCAGCAGATGCTGATGGCCCTCTAACATAGAGACACCAAGGAGAGAGGATAAGGGCAAGAAGCCACAAGCTTGGTCTCAGGAAGCTCAGGGGCTAAGGGAACAGAGAGGAGGGGACCCTGACCAGCCTGGGAGAAGGTGGGCCATTGCCTGGGGTCTGAGGGTAAGAAGGTGCTTGCCAGGCAAGGAGGGGAAGGATTTGTGTTCTAGCTTGGGAAGGAAGGAACTAGCAGGAGCTAGCTGGAATGGCTCTGAGACATTTGGAAGGGGAAAACCCCGGCAAGAATGTTCTTCCCCTTTGGAGGCTGAGGGGGAAAGCCCAGGTGGCATCCACATGCCTGTCTGGAGAGGCACATCCTGTTTCCCTGCCTGCATGTGTCTGGCGCTGTGCTACCGTCTTAGGTCACCAACCTCGGACTGCCAGAAGTGTGTCATGCTAGGAGTCAGGAAGTGGTTACTGGAAGCTTCCTGGAAGGCTGAGGGAGTACAAGTTACTGCAGTGGGAGTTTAGTGAGGTGGTGGGCGGAGGACAGGCTGTCCTTGCAGCTCTTACTATAAGCACAGATGAACCGTCACTTCCTCTGGGGACCCTGTCCTGGGCCCCACGCCCGTGGCTGTCGTGGAAGGTGCTGGTAAACATCCTGTTCTTTCCCCTGCTGGCACTTTCCAGGCCTGTGGTATGTATGAACTGCGGTAACTCTTGGATTGGTGTCTCTGCTCTTCCTTACCACCCCCTGACCACTGGAAATTCCAAGGGCATTCATTGCCCCCCTGCTCTGAAACTGTGTCTTCATCTCCCAGCACAGGGCCAAGTTTGCAGTCGACACTTAATAAATATTTGTCAAATGAATTAATGGGGGTAATGCCCTGGACTGTTCCTCCCTTCCCAGCCCCCACCTTGTATGAAGGCCGATTGCAAAATGAAAACAAACAATTCTTCACCACTCTGGAACCTGTGTGCTCACTTAAGTAAAAAGACCAAACAGGGCGGGAGGGGTGAGCTCTCAGATGGGCTGAATTCCAGTGATCACTCAGCAACTCACTTGCTCAGCGACCGTGGGGCAATTACATGCCTGGACTCTTCTGAACCCTGGTTTACACATCTATCAAATGACTGGGTTGTGCTAGAATTTATATCCAAATAGCCTCTGATTTTAGAGCCAACCTCTTTGAAATCTCATGGTGTCTGGTGGCCTTGTGGATGAGAGCTCTCTGGGCAGTGGACTGATTTTTTGTTGTTATTTATGTATGCACACATTATGTACCAAATCTCTGTTTGCTAATAACTCAGATGGTCACCTATCTGAGCAAACAATCCAACTCTGTGAAGAAACAGAAGGGCTAATTTTGCCCTCAGAAGCATTGGTTCTAGCCCTGGGTTTGTGCCAGCCATATTGGCGGTAAACTTGCTCTGGGCCTGAGCTATCTCCTTTGAAGCACTTTGACTCTATGAGGGGAGGAAGGGATAATGATTCAGGGAAGGTGGAGCAGGCCACAGGCCTAGTCTGTTCATCTCCATGCCCCCAGAAGCCTCACAGGTGTGGGCCACCGTGCCCAGCCTATTTTACTTATTTTTGAGGCAGAGTCTCACTCTGTTGCCCAGGCTGGAGTGCAGTGGCACAATCTTGGCTCACTGCAACCTTTGCCTCCCGGGTTCAAGTGATTCCCTGCCTCAGCGTCCTGAGTATTTGGGATTACACGCACCACCACCACACCTGGCTAATTTTTCTATTTTTAGTAGAGATGGGATTTTACCATGTTGGCCCGGCTGGTCTCGAACTCCTGACCTCAGGTGATCCACTCACCCCGGCCTCCCAAAGTGCTGGGATTACAGGTGTGAGCCACTGCACTGTGCTTGGGACATAGGTGAAGCGGGAGGACCCATCTGCACATTTGCATCCTTGACTTGGCAGGGGATGAGGGAGTAAAACCAAGCAACATTAGATAAGGAAAAACATCCCCAGAATATCTGGTGTGAGTCATCAGTGTGAGATGACAGTGTGGCCCTGGGCTGCATTAAGAGAGGGAGTCCATGTAGAATGAGAGAGGTTATGTTTTTCATTCTCCTTTTAACTGCAGAGGTGGATATGCATAGGTCTGCAGCCCAGCCATCCACTCATCCTTCCCCTGTGATGATATCCTTGGTTTTTCTTTGAAGAATCACCTCTCTTTATTCCCAGTCTGTGTGGTTTTGATGGAGTAGGTCCCATCTGTGAACTCCTAGGCCATTCCACCTACCTAGTCACAGTGATTGCCTCTGATTGGGGCACACAGTCATGAACCAAAGAGAATCAGTGATACTTTTGCTGGGAATGTTGGGAGAATGGCAGATACTCTTTCCATCTGGACTTGAACCTGAGACGATGTGAAGTTGATTGAGTTTCTAAAGCTTTTTGGCTCTGTGAGAAGGCCCAAAAATAAAATAATCACAAAGGAAATGGAGTCTGAAAATATCTTGGAACACCTGGGTCCAGCCATGCCTGAAGCCGCTCATTTCCTTTTTGCTTAAATTATTCTAGATGGAGTCCTAACTGGCGCGGTTGAGCAGACCCCCCTGCCCTGAGGGCTGTGTTCGTTGTTGAGCTTCAGTTGTCCAGAAGACAGCTGATCATGGGGGTCCTAAGGCCCAAAACCCTATCATGTGAGCATTCAGCTGAGAGAGGTAGTTTCAATATTTGACAATGGTTATTCCAGTTATCTACAGCTATGCAACAAATCACTCACAATTTAGCAGCATCAAACAACCACCATTTTATTGTCTTTCCTGGGTTTGTGGGTCAGGAGTTGGAGCAGCGCTCATTTGGACGATTCTTTCGTTTCATGTGACATTAGCTGAGGTCACTTGGTGCTGCTCAGTTGGTGGATGGGCTGGTCTGGAGAATCTAAGATGGCTTCATTCCCACGTTTGGCACTTGGGCAGGGATGGCTGGAGGCTGGGCTCAGCTGGAACTGTTGATCAGAGCTCCACATGTGGCTTCTTCAGCATGGTTGGCCTCAAAGCAATTAGGCTCAGGTCACATAGGTGAGAATCTCAAGAGATGACAGTGGTAGCTGCAAGTCTCTTAAGCCCTGGACCCAAAAACTAGCACAGGTCGCTTGAACCACGTTCTATTGGCCAAGCAGTGGCAGAACCTGCCCAGATTCAAGAGGAGGGAACCAAGACCCCCTGTCTTGAAGGGAGGAGTGGACGACTTTCAGCCATGTCTAATCCACTGTAGTAGTCATGGAGAATAACGTTGAGCACTTGCTGAGTCAAGACTTCTACTAAGAACACTATGAGTTTATCTTACTTAAAGCCTAACACCGCCCTACAAGGCAGATGCTCTTCTTATCTCCATTTTACAGATGATGCACTGAAGAGTTATGGGATCTGCTCAGGGTAACACAGCTTATAAGTGGCAGAGCTGGGATTTGAACCCATACCTACATGTTTATGTCATGCTGAAAAGAGGAAATTAGTCTTGCTTTCTGTGGTCCTAAGGGCAGAATCAGGACAATCACAGTGGGTGGGGTAAGGTTACAGGAATAAAGGTTGTGTTCCAGGTAGAAGGGTTTTTCCCCTCCTCCCTTCTCCTCCCCTCCTCCCTTCTCCTCCCCTCCTCTCTCCTCCCCTTCCCTCCTCTCCCCTTTCCTCCTATCTCCTTCCTTTCCTTTCCTTTTTTTTAAAGACAGGATCTCAGCTCTGTTGCCCAGGCTGGAGTACAGTGGTATGATCATGGCTCACTGCAGCCTTGACCTCCTGGGCTTAAGGGTTCCTCCCACTTCAGCCCCCCTGAGTAGCTGGGACTATGGGTGTGTGCCACCACACTTGGCTAATTTTTGTGTGTTTTTTTGTAAAGATGGGGTCTCACTATGCTGCTCAGGCTGGCCTTGAACTCCTGGATTCAAGCAATTATCCCGCTTCGGCCTCCCAAAGTGTTGGAATTATAGGTGTGAGCCACTGCTCCCAGCCGGAAAGGACTTTCTTGCAAGTAGAGTTGGTTATGAGTGGAAGGGACTGCTTGGGAGATAGTTCCCTGTTATCACAGCAGAGGCCAGCAGATTCTAGCGTTAAATAGGAGGACAGGAAGAGGTTAGTTTTCTTCTTCCCCAGGAGATTCTGTGACTCAGTGGCTCCCATCACACATACCATCAATCTGCGTTTTGTTCTTCTGCCTTCTACAGCCCCTGCCTTCATTGTGGAGGTGTATTAGTTATCTTGCTGCATTACAAATTACTTAGCAGCTTAAGACAACACACATGCATCATGTCTTTTTTTTTTTTTTTTTTTAAAGATGGGTTTTCACCATGATGGCCAGGCTGGTCTTGAACTCCTGACCTCAGGTGATCCACCCACCTCGGCCTCCCAAAGTGCTAGGATTACAGGCGTGAGCCCCTGCGCCCGGCCCACATGCACCATTTCATAGTTTCTGTGGGCAGGAATCAGACAAGGGTTATCTAGGCCCTCTGGCTCAGGATGTCTCATAGATAGCAATCTAGGTGGCAGCCAGGGCTGCAGTCATCTCAAGTATCAGCAGGGACAGGATCTGCTTCCAAGCTCCCTCATGTGGTTGTTGGCAGAATTTGGTTCTTTGTAGGCTACGGTACTACGGCTTCCTTCCTAGTCATGTGGGCCCCTCCACAGAGTATCTCACAGCAGGACAGCCACTGAGAGGGCCAAAGAGAGTTCAACAAGGGTGGGAGCAAAAGAGAAGTCATGGTCTTTTATTTTTTAATATTTATTTATTTGAGACAGAGTTTCGCTCTTGTTGCCCAGGCTGGAGTGCAATGGCAAGATCTGGGCTCACTGCAATCTCCGCCTCCTGGATTCGAGCAATTCTCCTGACTCAGCCTCCCGAGTAGGTGGGATTACAGGTGTGTGCCACCACGCCTGACTAATTTTGTATTGTCATGGTCTTTTATTTGTTCATTCTGAGTGAAAGATGATACTAAATTTATTCAAGAGGCATCCAAGCCATGGGATCTCAATCACATGGCCCTCAAATTGTAATATGATAGCAGCCCAGGGCAGGATACTGTCCCCTTCTCTTCCCTGCCATATGGGGAGGAAATGAAGAGGAAATTTTTCATTTTAAAACGCGCAGTGGCTCACGCCTATAATCCCAGCACTTTGGGAGGCCGAGGCAGGTGGATCACGAGGTCAAGACATAGAGACCATCCTGGTCAACAAGGTGAAACCCCATCTCTACTAAAAATACAAAAATTAGCTGGGCATGGTGGTGCATGCCTGTAGTCCCAGCTGCTCGGGAGGCTGAGGCAGGAGAATTGCTTGAACCCAGGAGGCAGAGGTTTCGGTGAGCCGAGATCGTGGCATTGCACTCCAGTCTAGGTAACAACAGCGAAACTCCCATCTCAAAAAGAATAAAAAATTTAAAAAATAAAAACTAAAATAAAACATCAGAAAAATTAGACCAGGTGCGATGGCTCACACCTGTAATCCCAGCATTCTGGGAGGCTGAGACAGGAGGAACACTTGAGGTCAAGGAGTCTAAAATCAGCCTGGGCAACATAGTGAAACCCACGTCCCTACAAAAATTTTTTAAAAGTAGCTGGGTGTGGTGGTATGCACTGGTAGTCCCAGCTACTTGGAAGGCTGAGGTGGGAAAATTGCCTGAGCCCAGGAGGTTGAGGCTACAGTAAGTTGTGATTATGCCACTGCACTCTACTCTATTAAAAAAATAAAATAAAATAAATAGGGTAAGCATGGTGGCTCACACCTGTAATCCCAGCACTTTGGGAGGCCAAAGTGAGAGGATCACCTGAGGTCAGGAGTTCAAGACCAGCCTGGTCAACATGGTGAAACCCTCGTCTCTACTAAAAATAGAAAGCCAGGCATGGTTGTAATCCCAAATACTCAGGAGGTTGAAGCAGGAGAATCACTTGAACCCAGGAGGCGGAAGCAGGAGAATCGTTTGAACCTGGGAGGCAGAGAGGTTGCAGTGAGCCAAGATTGTGCCACCTTACTCCAGCCTGGGCAACAGAGCAAGACTCTGCCTCAAAAATAAGTAAAATAGGCTGGGCACAGTGGCCCATACCTGTAATCCCAGAACTTTGGGAGGCAGAGGTGGGCAGATCATCTAAGGTTGGGAGTTCGAGACCAGCCTGACCAACATGGAGAAACCCCATCTCTACTAAAAATACAAAAAACTAGCCAGTGCGGTGGCACGTGCCTGTAATCCCAGCTACTCAGGAGGCTGAGGTAGGAGAATCACTTGAACCTGTGAGGCAGAGGTTGGGGTGAGCCGAGATTGCACCATTGCATTCCAGCCTGAGCAACAAGAGCAAATCTCCATCTCAAAAATAAATAACTAAATAAATTATCAGAAAAATTACACCACTGACAACCTATAGTCAATCCAGATGAAGGTTTTCATTCTAGAAGACTGTTTCCATATGGTAGAAATCCTCTTTGTAAATTTTCACTTCTCTCAGTACTCTCCATTGTTCCATAAAATAGGTATTTCTCCCTTTCCCAAATTATTTGGAAAACAACTTCCTCCCTTCTTTTTTTCTTCCAATATTTGAATTAAGAAGTCATCATCTTTTGTAACATAATCACGGAAGTGATCTCCCATCCCTGTTTCAGTATTCCATTCATTAGAAACATGTCACTAGGTCGAGGCTGTACTCAAGGGGAGGGGATCACACCAGGGCATGAATACTGGAGTCTGGCATCACTGGGGCCATCTTCAAAGCCTGGCTACCATGGGGCAAAGGCGCTGGTATGTGTGTAACTTCAGGCTCTTTGTATGTGCTGTTTCCTTTGTCTCGGATACTGTCCCTAACCTTTTCTCTCCCTCATCTGTTGGGTCTCTGTTTAAAGGCAATTTGCTCAGGGAAGCCTTCCTGGAACCCCAAATAGGCCAAATCCCTCTGTTACAAGCACATTCCTTCTTTGTAGCACGTATTGCAATTATAGTTGCTAGTAAGAAAGCAGTTAACACTTTTCTTTTTATTTATTTTTAATAGAGATGGGGTCTTGCTATGTTACCCAGGCTGGTCTTGAACTTCTGGCCTTAAGCGATGCTCCCACCTCTGCTTCCCAAAGCACTGGGCTTACAGGTGTGAATCACCACTAATCTACCCAACCTGCTAACACTTTTCAATATCATGTGTTCAATTATTTGCACATGTGAACTCCATCATTTTGCTAGCCCTGAAAGATGGGGATTCTTATTATCCACATTTGAACTGAGGTTCAGACAGGTTAAGTAACACTGCCACAGTCACTCACTAGGAAAAGGCCACACCAGGCAGTGGAGCTCCAAAGCCTGAGAGCGTGGCCTTCTGCCTGTCGGCCTCTCCCTGCAGCCTGTGCTGTGTGTGGCTTTTGTTTAATCCTTGTCTTCCTATGAGGCTGTGGGCTATGTCTGCTGCGTTCACTGTCCTAGCTGGCACCTGGCACTGTGCCCGGCTCATGGTGGGTGCTTAATAATGCAGAGGAATGGAAATAATCGGATCCTGCCAGGAGCTGGAAGGAGACTCTGTGAAGGGTGAGGCCTGCCTTGTGGAGAGCCAACCTGGAAAACCTGAAGTCAGGGAGAAGCTAAATTCCTGCTGCATCATCCCTTCCTCACCCATCTGGTCTCAGCTTTCCTTCTCTGTCTTACCTGTCCCCAAGCCCTATGCTTCTGCTGTTGCCCCTGACATGCCACACCCTTCTCCAAACACACACTCCAGGTTTTTGCTCCTCTTCTACCATCCGCCAAGTGCCACCTCCTCCAAGGAGTCTTTCTGAGCCCCCAACCTGATGGCATCTCTCCCTTCTTCTTCTTCGTTTTTTTTTTGTTTGTTTGTTTTTTTGTTTTTGTTTTTTCTGAGACAGGGTCTCACTCTATCACCCAGGCTGGAGTGCAGTGGTGCTGTCTTAATTTACTATGGCATCAACCTCCCAGACTCAAGCAATCCTCCTGCCTCAGCCTCCCGAGTAGCTGGGACCACAGGCATGCCCTAGTAAGCCCAGCTAATTTTTAAAGGCTTTTTGTAGAGACAGGGGTCTTACTGTGTCGCCCAGGCTGGTCTCAAAGTCCTGGCCTCAAATGATCCTCCCGCCTTGGCCGCCCAAAGTGCCGCAATTACAGGCATGAGCCCCTGCACCTGAACCATCTCTCCCTTCTTAAAGCCCCCAGAGATTTTGGGTTGCATCTCCCCTCCCTCCAAGCTGCAGTCTTTCCATCTCAAATGAACACAGCCTACGTGCCTTGGCCTGGACTTTTCTTCCAGCTCTAAAGCATCCAGGATTCCACTCAGGTTGTCCTCGCAATGTTCTTATCCTCCCCATCAGTCTGGGAGCTCCCTGAATGGCAGAAACCGTTTCTTTTCATGTATCCCCAGTGACCAGCAGAGGGCATGGTGACTTTTGGACATCCATAAGTATTTTTGAGATGAAACGGTATGGAGGGCTGGGTTGAGATGGTACATATGGCTCAGTGGATATGTACGTCTCCTGTGCATGCTCAATCCCATGCAAAGCCAGAAAAGGTCATTTATTAAAAGCCTTGATGGAGGAGATAAAAAAAGAACCCAACCAGTAAAAAAACAAAGTTGGAGGACTCACACTATCCAATTACAAAAGTTACAATGAGCCACAGTAATCAAGGCTGTGTGATACTGGTACAAGGACAGGCATAGATCGATGGGTCAGAATGGAAATTCTAAAAGGAAATCATGTGTATGGTCAATTGATTTTTGACAAAGGTCTCAAAACAATTCAATAGAGAAAGGGTAGATTTTTAAACTAATGATACTGAGACTACTGGATATCCACATGCAAAAAAAAAAGGAAATTAGATTTTTACCTCAAATTATACATGAAAATTAACTCAAAATGGATCATAGACTTAAATTTAAGAGCTATAACTATAGAACGTAGAACACCTAGAAGAAAGCATAGGAGAAATCTTTGCAACCTTAGGATAAGCAAAGAGGTTTTAGATATGATATCATAATCACAATTCATCAAGGAAAAAATAGTGAGTTCTTGGTGACTCTTCTACAAGGACACTAATCCTGTAGTTCCAGGGCCCCACCCCTGGAGCTTCATTTAATCTTAATTACCTCATTATAAACCCTGTCTCCAAATACAGTCACATTGGAGGTTTGGGCTTCAACTTGAATTTTGTTGAGGGGACACAAATCGTAATAACAGCTGTTGTCTTTCATTATTTAGCTTTGTTTATTTTTTTAAATTGTAAAATACAATGACATAAAATTTGTCATCTTAAGGATTTTTAAGTGTGCAGTTCAGTAATGATGAGTATATTCAGATGGTCTGCAACCCATATCCAGAACCCTTTTCATCTTGCAAAACTGAAACTCTATACTCATTAAACAACTCTCCATTCCCACCTTGTATTAGTCTATTTTCACACTACTATAAACATACTATCTGAGACTGGGTAATTTGTAAAGAAAAAAGATTTAATTGACTCACAGTTCCGAATGGCTGGGGAGGCCTCAGGAAATTTACAATCATAGCAGAAGGCAAAGGGGAAGCAAGCACCTTCACAGGGTGGCAGGAGAGAGAAAGAACAGAGGGAGAACTGCCAAACACTTGCAAAATCATCAGCTCTCATGAGAATTCACTCATTATCATGAGAACAGCCTGGTGGAACTGTCCCCATGATTCAATCACCTCTCACCAGTCCCTCCCCGGACACGTGGGTATTACAATTCGAGATGAGCTTTGGCTGGGGACACAGAGCCAAACCATATCACCCCTCCCTTCAGCCCCTGGCAACTTCCAGCCTACACGTACACCTGTCTCTATGTAGATAGACTGTAACCACTCTTGGTGTCTCATATGCATAGAATCATACAGAATTTGTCTTTGGGTGACTGGCTTATTTCACTCAGCATAAGGTCCTCAAGGTTCATCCATATTGTAGCATATGTCAAATTTCCTTGCTTTTTAAGGTTGAATAATATTCCATTGTATGTATATAACACTTTATTCCCCTGTCAATGGACATTTGTGTTGCTTCCACTTTTTGGCAATCATAAACAATGCTGCTATGAACACGTGTATAAGAATATCTCTTCAAGACTCTGCTTTCAATTCTTTGGGGTATATCTGCAAGTGGAATTGCTGAATCATATGTAATTCTATTTTTAACTTTGAGAAATATACTTTTCCTCAGCATCGCACTGTTTTACATTCCGACCTGCAATGTACAAGGGTTCCAATGTCTCTGTATTCTGGCCAACACTTTTTGTTTTTCTGATACTAGCCATCTTAGTGTGTATGAGGTGATTTTGCCTTGCTTTTTTATGCTTTTTGTAATACAAAGCAAGCCAGAAGCAAGAAAGCAATGCATGCTTAAGTTTAGGGGCCTGCCCTTTAGCTAGACAGCCTACGTTCAAATCCTGGCTATATCACGCCATTCTAGCTGTGTGTCCTCGTGCAAATTTCCGCAACTCCTACTGCCCCATCTGTAAAACTGTAAAATGAAGTTAAAAATCATACTGATAGCCTTGGCAACATGGCAAAACCCAGCCTCCCCCAAAAACAAAACAAAACAAACTTAGCCGGGCATGGTGGCATGTGCCTGTAGTCCCAGCTACTCGGGAGGCTGACGTGAGAGGATTGTTTGAACCCTGGAGGTCAACACTGTCCTGATGGCACCACTGCACTCCAGTCTGAGAGAAAAAAAAAAAACCCTGTCTCTAGTCCAGCACTTTGGGAGGCGGAGGCCAGTGAATCACTTGAGCTCAGGAGTTTGAGACCAGCCTGGGCAACATGGTGAAACACCATCTCTACAAAAATTAGCCAGGCATGGTGGTGCATGCCTGTAGTCCCAGCTACTCAGGAGGCTGAGGTGGGAGGATCACCTGAGCCCAGGAAGTCAAGGCTACAGTGAGCCATGATTGCACTACTGCACTCCAGCCTGGGCACTGGAGTGAGACACTGTCTCAAAATAAATAAATAAAAATCACACTGAGAGTTGTAAGGCTCAGGTAAGATAATGAACTTAAAAAAACTTTGGACAAGGTAATCTCAAATTTATCAATGTTTTGTTTCTTATGTAAAGGGTTATTTCCACTCCAAAGTAGTAAACATTCTCCTATTTTCCCTCTTGCAAATTATTTTATAGCTTTGAATTTTCCTCTTAGGTGTTTATGCCAATTACAATTTATTTATTCTTTATATGACGTGTAAATTGTTCCAACACCTTTCACTAAGTAGTGTGTACTTTCCCACTGGTTTAATCATCTCTTACTTCTAGCAACACAGCGGTTTGTTTTCAGACTGTCCTCTGTCCAGTTGATCAATTCCTGACCCTCCACTACTTTCCAGAGTTTTGGAATGAGTGGTGCTAGCAGGTCAGAGCAAGCTCCCTTTGTTGTTCCTTTTCAGAGCTGGCTTGGCTTTCCTTGCATTCTTTTTCTAAACTCAGCCTGTTAGGTTAAAAAAAAAAAGTCCTGGTGAGCTTTTGAATTAACTGTCTGCAGAAACTAACTTGGAGAGAAAGTGACGTGTTCACAGCATCGTATCCTCTTACTGGGAAACTTTTGTCTCCCAGAATTCATTTCTCCCTTCTTAGCTCACCCAGGTAAACCTGAGTGTTCTCTTTCATCAACGACTGGATCACAACCACTATGGATAAAAGCTCTTATTACCCTACTTCCCCTTGAAGACAGGAGGGGCTGGAGACAAACTGCCAAATGAGATTTGAAAGGGAACAGAACAATGTGCTTTGGGGAAACAGGCTATTCAGGGTGGTGACCTTGGAATGCAGCTGACAGTCAGCCAAGACAAGCCCCTGGGCCTCCTGGACTCCTCCAATAACTCTGAAAACAGGCAGCTTTGCTGAAGCAACTAGAAAATCCCCAAATTCACAGACCATATGGGTTAGGGGCTGGCCTTAACTCCCCCTAATTCCAACATACAGATAAAGAAAGTGAGGTTAGGAAGTTGGAGAGGGACAAACCTAGATGAGCCTGGTCTCTTCTGTTTCTCCAGACTTGAACTTGCCTTAGCAGCAGGGTGGGGTGCCATCTGAAGGTCGGGGAGAATGTACTCTGTCCCCAGGTTCCACCCCAGCCCCAGACAGACCAGCCAAGTCTCAGGGTTTCACTTTTTTTTTTTTTTTGAGACAGAGTCCTGCTGTGTCACCCAGGCTGGAGTGTAGTGGTGCCATCTCACTACAACCTCCACTTCCTGGGTTCAAGCAATTCTCCTGCCTCAGCCTCCTGTGTAACTGGATGGTGTGTATACACCATCATGCCTGGCAATTTTTTGTATTTTTATTAGTGACGGGGTTTCACCATGTTTGCCAGACTGGTCTCAAACTCCTAATCTGAGACCACCCACCTCGGCCTCCCAAAGTGCTGGGATTACAGATGTGAGCCACCAAGCCCAGCCAGGGTTTCACTCTTAACTGGGCGGCTCCCTTGAAGTAGGCTCCCCTACTGCTCCACATCCTTCCCTGATTTAAGAAGAGACCAGTCCTTGGGGAGGGAAGGGGGAAAAAAAAAGAAGAGACCAGTCCTTGGCTCATGCTGTTCATGGGATTTATTGTCACTCCCTCAAGGTCAGCAGGGGAAGGGGACACCAGCCACACCTCACCACAGTCATAGGTGGCACTGAGCCACCTGGCACTATCTCCACGTGCTCCACACGGAGGGGTGCATCCTTACTGGCAGCAGCTGCACTTCTCTGCCTCTGCCTCGGTCCCCTCTCCACCCTTGCACACACAGTCCTTGGCACACTTCTTACACTCCGCAGGGCAGCAGGAGCAGCAGCCTGCAGATAAAATGGGAGATGCCCAGTCTGGTGCACACCCTCTCCAATTGGTCCCCATCGAAGGGAAGGGAAGCGAAGGGTGCTGGGTGGAGAACCATTCTCATTCATTCAGCCAGGGCTGGTCTCAGCCCTCTTCCTAGTCTCACACCTGCTTTGACTCAGCATCTATGTCTCAGCAGTGGCATCCTGCATCACTTCAGGAGAGGGGTACCCAGGAAATAGACCAGGGCTCTTTGGATGGATGCCAGGGAGTCCTGGGGGCTGCTGGCTTAAGCCCAGGTTGGGCAGGTACTAGGCCTTAAGGAGAAAGCATCACAGGGTAAACGGCCTTGAAAGGGGCCTTGAAGGATAAACTTGGGAGGGGCAGATATGGTACAGGTGTAGGGGCCCAGGAAAGCCTTGGGGATGGGGTGGAGACCTGTGCCCAGTCTTACACATAGGGAAGAAGGGAGCCTTCCTCCTACCTCTTACTCCCTGTGCATATTACACTGCTGTGAGCTGGGGATGATTTTGAGGAGGTCAGATTGAGGAGATCAATAAGGCCTGAGAACTACCAAGGGATTGGAACTCCGGAGCTGATCCCCAGCCTCACTAACGGCTTCCCTGGGTTTTAAGGGTTTTGAAGGGTGGGGCTGGACCAGTGTAGTAGTCCTCAATCCCAGTTGCCATTTATAGAGCGTCCCACGCCTAGGCCATCAATTTCTGGGAATGGGGCGGGGGCATCTGCATTTTAAGGTCTGCCCAGGTGGTTCTGCTCCACCAAGAGTCAGAAACCACAGGATCGGGCCCTCATCCTGCATGGTGAGACACCGATTCCGCAGAGCAGATGGGGCAGCGGCAGAGGGGAGGGGTCCCCGCACTCACTCTTCTTGCAGGAGGTGCATTTGCATCCCTCGCACTTGCAGGAGTCCGCGCAGGTGCAGGAGCCACCTAGAGAGGGCGATGCCACAGGAAGGGTTAATGTGGACAAACTTAGGGGTCCCCACGCCTGTCACGAGGAGACAGGGTGCCAAGTCTCCCTGGTCTCCGCGACACAGGCATGCCCGCCCTTCACAAGGTGAAGAATAGGGAATCAGAAGCCCTTCCCCCAAGCGTCCTTGAGCGAAGGCGCAGGGCGTGGAGTTCTTTGCAGGTACAGGGGCGCGCCACGCCGCAGGATGGGAGCGGGGACGGGGGCTCACCAGAAGGGCAGGGACAGGGCTCAGGGTCCATGTCGAGGCGAGCAGCCGCTAGAGGCGGTGAACGAGCTTCTCCAGGCAACTGGACGCGCGGCTTGGCTAGTGGAAGCAGGTGGGGAGGCTTTTATAGCCCTGGGCGTGGGCGCGCATGCCAAGCCCGCGGGGCGCCTGCCCCTGCGCACTGCGCCCGTTTCTTCGGTTTGTGCGCTCCGGCCGGGCGCACGCACTGCGGCATATGTCGCTCGCTCCCGCAGTGTGGGTGCACAGCCAGAGCCCGCTCGCCCACACTCGCGCGTGCACCCCCACTCCCACCCCACAGCCGCATGCACGGTCCATTTGCCGCCGCCACGCGCGA
The DNA here is from genome assembly GCF_049354715.1 of Callithrix jacchus. Taxonomy (NCBI): domain Eukaryota; kingdom Metazoa; phylum Chordata; class Mammalia; order Primates; family Cebidae; genus Callithrix; species Callithrix jacchus. The sequence goes on along the minus strand of NC_133521.1, from coordinate 14,445,303 downwards.
ACTGCCAGCCCACTCCCCGCGTGGGTCCCGCAGGGGACGTGGTCGCTGCAGCAGTCGCCCCCGCGAGCGCGCACGTACCATCCGCGAAAGTGGAGGGAAAGGCGCTTTGCGTATTTCCCAGCCCTTCCCTGACTCTCATCCCCTTCATTCTAGAATTCTCCAGGGAGCCAGATCTGTTCAACTGGGGGCAGAAAGAACCCCCTCACATTGAGCCCGACACTGACTCTTGCATCGTCCGCTTGCCACTGGCAAGGGGCGTGTTCCATTTCCCCGCTGCCCTGCTTGGCACCTTCAGATCCTTGACTCCTATCCCTCCATTATACAGATAAGAAAAAGTGAGGCTAGAGAATCGGGGATGTGCCTAGGTCCCAGAATGAGCCTGAGGCGACGTCAGGCCTAGAATTCGGAACTCAGGTACCTAGAGGGATTGTCAGTGGGGGGCATGTTAAAAATCAGGGCAGCTCCGTGAGATTTTTCTCTTTATAAAAAGGAGGCTGGAAGTGGTGGCTCATACCTGTAATCCCAACAGTTTGGGAGTCCCAGGCTGGAGGATCGCTTGAACCTAGGAATTCGAATCAGCCTGGGCAACATGGTGAGACCTGCTTTTATAAAACTTAAAAAATTAGCTGGGTGTGATGGCATGCACCTGTAGTCCCAGCTACCTGGGAGGCTGAGGCAAGAGGAGAATCATTTGTGACTGAGCAGGGTAGTGCAAGTGAGAATGAGTTCTGGGCACTCCTTGCCCAAACTATAGTGCAGTGACATGATCTCAGCTCACTGCAACCTCCGCCTCCTGGGTTCAAGTGATTCTCCTGCCTTAGCCTCCCGAGTAGCTGGGATTACAGGTACCCATCACTGTGCCCGGCTAATTTTTGTATTTTCAGTAGAGATGAGGTTTCACCATGTTGGCCAGGCTAGTCTCAAACTCCTGACTTCGTGATCCACCCGCCTCAGCCTCCCAGGATTATAAGCATGAGCCACCATGCTCAGCTGTTTTTTGTTTTTTGTTTTTAGACAAGGTCTCACTCTGTTGCTCAGACTGGTGTGCAATGGCATGACCTTGGCTCACTGCAACCTCTACTTCCTGGGTTCAAGCAATTCTTCTGCTTCAGGCTTCCAAGTAGCTGGGACTACAAGCTGGCACCACCCCACTCAGCTAATTTTTGTATTTTTAGTAGAGACGGGGTTTCACCATATTGGCCAGGCTGGTCTCGAACTCCTGACCTCAAGATCAGCCTGCCTCAGCCTCCCAAAGTGCTGGGATTACAGGTGTGTGAGCCACCATCCCCGGCCAGGAAGAATGCTTTTATGGTTCTTCGATTTACTTATTAGTTTCTTTCAATGGGTGTTCAGGAGGAGGAGAGAGAAATCCATGTGCTCAGCCTCCCATCTTGAGCCAAAAGTCTGAGCCAGGCTTTTGATTGGTATGATTTTGAATCTTTACAAAAACTCTGCAGGAGAGAGATTATTATCTCCATTTCACAGGTGAGGAGAATATTGCCAAATTATTTTAAAAGCCCACACCCTGTGAATCTGGGTGATTTGCACGTTGTTAAGATCCATTACACCTATGGCCTGCTGAGCCCTTGGAGAGCTTGTCTTGATTTGTCCTCCCAGCAGCCATGTCTGAAGGGTCCAGGCCCTTTCTAAGCTCTCCTGGACCCCCACAGCAGCCAGAGTGAGGTGAGAAACTCCGCCCTCAAAACTCAGATGACCCCTGCTGCCCCTATCTTTGGCCTGGAGCGCCCCCTGCAGCCCCCATGAGGACCTTGCCTTCCTGTCCTGTGATCTGGGCTCCACCTGCCCTCCTCACCACACCCTCCTCTGGCCTCCATCCCAGCCCAGTATGGCCCAGGAAGGTGCAGAGTTGGTCACAGCCTCTCTGAGGTTGCTGTTGTCCCTTAGGCAGTACAAGCCATGACATGTCAGGCTCCTGGCACAGCACTTTCCTGCTCCAGGCAGCTTTGCCATGAGAAAGCTCTACTTTTTTTTGACCTAAAATCTGTTTCTTTGGTGTTTCCTCTCAATGCTCAAGTGCTATCCCTCAGGGCCACACATAGCCACTCTGATCACTTCTCCCTGTGGCTTTTCTTTCCCTCCAGCTCATCTTCCCTCATGGCCTTCAAGCTTCTCCACCAGCTAGTTATGCTTGAGCTTGGGACGAGGTCTCTCACTTTTCTGAGTCTCAGTTTTCCTTATCTGTGGATTGGAGATAATAATCTCTATCCTGCAGAGTTTTTGTAAAGATTCAGAATCATACCAGTCAAAAGCCTGGCTCAGACTTTTGGCTCAAGATGGGAGGTCGAGCACATGGATTTACTGCTCCTCCTCCTGAACACCCATTGAGATAAACTAAAGAAGGGTAAAGAGGGAACAAAAAGCCAAAAAAAGAGCTGTGTTGGGGGAGATGACTTGGACAGTACATCAAGGGATCTGAGATTTTACCATTTCTGGAATACTGGAATGAGTTAAATTACATTTATGGGTAAATGGGAGTAGAGAAAGCCACAGCTCAAATCAAGAAGTGCGGAAGTCTGTGGATATTTTTGGTGTGCTTTGTTATTGTTTGTTTGTTTGTTTTGTTTTGTTTTTGGTGAGGTGAGGTGAGGTGAGTCTGAGAGGGCAGAAGAGGAAGGAGAAGTAAAAACCAGGGTGGCAGCTGATGGAAGGTCTGGATGTAGAACTGACATGTGATTGTCACACTGACCCCTATACCACTACTTGGGCAGCCCCACCATTTTCCCCCAGGCTGAGACTGCAAGATTTTCTATGAAGAAATCAAGCAGCCGGTCTAGGAGGAGCCAGGGTTTCCAGAGGAAGGTCAATCCCACAGAAGATGGCCCTTCTTGTTTTGACCCCAAGGGGTGACCAGACTTGTCTACCACCTCCCCACCTGGGCATGCTAAAAACAAGCTTGCCACTCAGCAAACTCCACTTATCCAAAGAGCCTGCTTTCAGCTCAAAGAAGAAGAAATAATTCAAGGAAAACTTAATATATTATCCCTAGGTCAGAGTGTAATATCTAGTTTATAATAGGAATTTAATAAATATTTGTTTAGACCTCCAAAAAAGAGAATACAATGAGAAATTAAAACCCTTTAACTCATCAGAGAGATTCAAGAAATGACTCCATAAGATAAAGACAGAATATTATGATAAAGAGACATTCAAAGAGGAAGGGGTTCTTACATATTTAAGTATAGTTGACAACATTTTTAAACATCAGTGAAAGTACTACAAAAAGTACTTTTCTAATGTCTCAGTTTGAATAGGTGAGAGAGACAGACAGACAGACAGACAGAAATGCATACTAGAAAAATATTTTGAGACATAGAGGATTGATCCAGGAAAACCAGTGACCACTAATAGCAGTTTTAGAGGAGAAAATAGAATGGAGGGGTGAAAATCATTAAAGAAATAATAGTTTTCCAAGACTTTAGGGCAGAAAAAAAGTCAGTCTTCAGAATGAAAAGGACTTGCAAACATAGAGCAGTTTGAATGAAAAAAAATAAAATTCAAATTTGGACCCATACTAGATATCCTAGAGTACCAAGGATAAGTTAAACACCCAAAGCTTTCAGTGAGAAATAAAAGGCAAATCATGTTGGTGTTCACAACAGCAACACTGACTATTAGAAGACAATGGAGCAATGCCTTCAAAAGTGCTAAGAGAAAATGATATGGAACTTAAACTTTTATATTCTATCAAACTGTCAGTAAGACATGAGAGAAAAATAAAGATACTTTCTGACATTTAGGGACTATAAAGTTTCTCCCAACTCATCCTTTGGGTAAAAAATTGCTTGAGGATGTACTCCAGTAAAATGAAAAGGAGTCTAAGATAGAGAATGATAGGGGAATCCAAGAAGCAATGGTTTTAAACTAGGAGAGCAATGGAAATACATCCCAGAATGACAGTTGTATAGCAGAACCGGAAATAAGTCCATGAATATTAGATCACTTGACAAATAGCATGATTAAAAATGAAATGATCGGCTGGGCATGGTGACTCACACCTGTAATACCAGCACTTTGGGAGACTGAGGCAGGCAGATCACGAGGTCAGGAGTTTGAGACTAGCCTGGGCAACACAGTGAAACCCCATCTCTACTAAAGTACAAAAAATTATCTGGGCATGGTGGCGGATGCCTGTAATCCCAGCTACTTGGGAGACTGAGGTGGGAGAATTGCTTGAATCCAGGAGGCAGAGGTTGCAGTGAGCCGAGATTGTGACACTGCACTCCAGCCTAAGCAACCGACAGAGTGAGACTCAGTCTCCAAAAAGAAAGAAAAGAAAAAGGAATGATCTTAGTGATAGAGTAGAGAAGACATATATACCCATGTGCATATACGGGGGGAAAAAGACAATTGAAATACCAGGAAAAAACAAAAAAGTCCTGCAAGGAAATAATAGTCCAAATAGTAAGCAAATAAAATGTGACCTGATTCTGAGCAAGTCTCAGAAGAGAATATTCTTCGTTCTTTGATTTCTATTTTTATATGGGTTTTCTGGTGAAAAGCAGAAAATCTACTAGAAAAATTCTAAAAGAACTTAACTTCTTTCTCTACGTGGCCCTTGTTCAGTGATATGGAGTTACATGCTCTTCTTTGTGGATCCATTTATCCTTGCCTCTCCATAAACAGTACTTATATAATCATAATATATTGCAAAAATGATTTATTTATTTGTCTTTTTTTTTTGAGACGGAGTTTCGCTCTTGTTACCCAGGCTGGAGTGCAATGGCGCAATCTTGGCTCACCGCAACCTCTGCCTTCTGGGCTCAGGCAATTCTCCTGCCTCAGCCTCCTGAGTAGCTGGGATCAGAGGCATGCGCCACCATACCCAGCTAATTTTTTGTATTTTTTTTTTTTTTTTTAGTAGAGATGAGGTTTCACCATGTTGAGCAGGCTGGTCTCCATCTCTTGACCTCATGATCCACTCGCCTCGGCCTCCCAAAGTGCTGGGATTACAGGCTTGAGCCACCGCGCCCGGCCTATTTGTCTTTTTTTTTAGAGGCAGGGTCTTGCTCTGTCAGGCTGGAGTGCAGTGGCACAATCATAGCTCACTGCAGCCTCAAACTCCTGGGCTCAAGCAATCCTCTTGCCTTAGTCTCTCAAAGTGCTGAGATTACAGGCATGAGCCACTACATCCAGCTTTGAAATTTTATTTTGCATTTTATTTTAAATTTTGTTTTATTTCAAATTTCACAACAACTTAACAGATAAAGCATGGAAGACTTATTCATGGTTATACAATATATCAGATTGCTTTCAGCTTGAACAGTGGCCAAAAACCTAATAGGGGTTTTCTTTTCTATTGTTATGAGACGGCCAGAAGTGGTCATCCCGGAGATGCATGTGTTTAAGGAGGCCGCCAAGGTCATCTACAGTTCTCCATTCAGCTTCAGTGTCCTGTATTATTTATTTATTTATTTTGAAAAGGAGGTTTGCTCTCATCGCCCTGACTGGAGTACAACAAGATCTCAGCTCACTGAAACCTCTAGCTCCTGAATTTAAGTGATTCTCCTGCCTCAGCCTCCCGAGTAGCTGGGATTACAGGCATGTGTCACCACACCCAACTACTTTCTGTATTATTAGTAGAGACAGGTTTTCTCCATGTTGCCCAAGTTGGTCTTGAACCCCTGACCTCAGGTGATCTGCCCACCTTGGCCTCCCAAACTGCTGGGATTACAGATGTGAGCCACCACATCTGGCTGATTTAATTTCTTAAAGATGTAATTAAATTTTATTAAATATTTTCATCAAAATAAAATGATTCATTGTTCTAGAACTTGATGTTCATCTAGTTGAAATATTTAAAAATTCTATGTCTACACAGAAAGGTATATCTTATATATTTATGTATGTCTTAGTCAATTCAGGCTGCTATAACAGAATACTATAGACTGGGTGGCTTAAGCAACAGAAATTTGTTTCTCATAGGTCTGGAGGTTGGGAAGTCTAAGATCAAGGCACAGACATATCTGGTGTCTGGTGAGAGTCCACGTCTTGTTTACAGCTGGCCATTTTCTGGTTGTATCCTCACATACAGTGAGAAGAGACACAGAGAGATCATTTCATATCTCTCTCTCTCTCTTTTTTTTTTTTTGAGACGGAGTTTCACTTGTTACCCAGGCTGGAGTGCAATGGAGCAATCTCGGCTCACCGCAATCTCCACCTCCTGGGTTCAGGCAATTCTCCTGCCTCAGCCTCCTGAGTAGCTGGGATTACAGGCACGCGCCACCATGCCCAGCTAATTTTTTGTATTTTTAGTAGAGACGGGGTTTCACCATGTTGACCAGGATCTTGATCTCTTGACCTCGTGATCCACCCGCCTCGGTCTCCCAAAGTGTTGGGATTACAGGCGTGAGCCACCATGCCCGGCCCCTCTCTTTTTTTTTTTTTTTTTTTAAGACAGGGTCTCACTCTATTGTCCAGTCTGGAGTACAGTGGCAAAAACACAGCTTGCTGCAGCCTCCTCCTCTGCCTCTTGGGTTTAAGCAATCCTTCCACCCCAGGCTCCTGAGTAGCTGAGACTGCAGGTGTGAGCCACTATGCCAGACTAACTTTTATATTTTTTGTAGAGATGAGGTTTTACCATGTTGCCCAGGCTGGTCCCGAACTCCTGGGCTCAAGCAATCTGCCTGTCTTGGCCTCCCAAAGTGCTGCGAGTATAGGCACGAGCCACTGGGCCTGGCCCATCTCTTCTTATAAGGGCATTGATTCTATTCATGAGGACTCTGCCTTACAACAATTATCTCCCAAAGACCCCTCCTCCAAATATCATCACATTGGGGATTTAGGCTTTAACATAGGAATTTTGGGGGCACACAGATGTTCAGTCCATAGTATGTATATCTGTATATTTATCTATAGTGATAGTTCTATCTATCTATAGAAATTTAAGAGTATTATGAATTTATATGAATCATATGAGTTGCTTAATATTACACAACATTCCTCAGTTGCCTTGTGCAGCTTCTGCAATTGGCATAAAATCATAAATATTCTGGAAACACAAATTGGAACACAAAGAAAAGCAAGAAAACAGACAAGTCACGCTAATGGGAAATGATGGCTTGACATGTCTATTGCATTCATTCTTTTTGAGGAGGATTTGATGAGTTTGTTCATTTGTCTTTTTTCTAATTTCTACACTTAAATCCTCCCTGTACCTTGAAGACAGTGTCCATCTCTGACATCAACATTCAAACAATCTATAAAACTATCCTGGCTTTCAAATATAGTCACCTTTTGTTTTGAGGACATAGGGCAAGAGATGGAGAAGTGTTTCCCCAGGGCCTGAACAGTGTTAGTAACCAGAGATGCTTAGGATTACTTGATCACCCTGTAACAGCAAATACAAGATCCTGAGTGACAGGAGCCCCATGTGTTCTTCTTTTTGCCCCAAGACAGAGTCTCACTCTGTCACCAGGCAGGAATGCAGTGGTGCAATCTCAGCTCACTGCAACCTCCACCTCCTAGGTCAAGTGATTCACCTGCCTCAGCCTCCTGAGTAGCTGGGACTGCAGGTGTGTGCCACCATGTCCAGCTAATTTTTGTATTTTTAGTAGAGATGGGGTTTCACCATGTTGGTCATGATGGTCTCGATCTATTGACCTTGTGATCTGCCTGCCTTGGCCTCCCAAAGTGCTGGGATTACAGGCATGAGCCATGGTGCCCGGCCCCATGTATCCTTTAATACAGGTTTCCCCAGTTGGGCTTTGGGGCAAGTGAGTGTTACCATCTGAGCTCTGCCTCTGGTCAGATCAGAGGTAGCACTGGATTTCCACTGGGATGAGAACCTTATTGTGAACTGCGAGGGATCTAGGTTGTGCACTCCTTATCAGAATCTAACTACAGTTTCATTCCAAAACCATCTTGTCCGGCCCCATCATTCATGGAAAAGTTGTCTTCCACCAAAACTGGTCCCTGGTGGCTAAAATGTCAGGGACCGCTGCATTAACACATTTGTGTGCTTGTGATGTGTGTGCTGTCTAAACTACAAGGCCCTGGACAAGGACTCTACTTGCCTGGGTCTGGGGCAGCATTGCCTATAGCCCTCTCTCTCGTCTCTGCCTCATCCATATTGCACAGACAAGAGCATGGCCTCTGGGTCAGGCAGACCTGAGCTCAGTTCCCAGTTCTGCCTCTTGGAATCCTTGTGAATTTCAGCCATTGACTTTCCTGAAGTCTCAGCATCTTTATCTGCAAAGTAGGGGATCTAACAGGATCCTATTATCTAACAGGATTCTCCTCCAGGGTTGTTAGCGCAGGCCTGCCCCTAACACTTGCAGAGCATGGGACAAAAGCAAGAATGGAGGCCTAGGTGCAGTTCAACTCCTGCTCTTCCTGCCCTGACTGCTACACTCGATGTAGACATAAAAACTCATGTGTCCAGTCTATTCACACATCCTCTCATCTCTGAATACATCTGCCCTTGGCCATCCTTTGGGCCCAGGAGTATACAGATTGATGGCATGGTCCACCTTCTGGAAGGATAGACCACTGGGAGAGGGGGCCTTTGCAGACCCTAGAATTAGCCTTTGGGGTCGCAGGTACTCAAAACATTGTCTAGATGGTGCTAGATGGGGGACTCAGGGGAGGAATGAGCATGAGTGCTAGTCAGACAGATCCCCTGGGACCCTCAGACTCCCCTCTTGTGGGGAGGAGGAAGACCAGAGACAGGTCCTTTAAAGCAGAGGGTCCGGAGCAGGGCCATGGTTATCTGGCTCTGAAGTGGTCCTGATGGTGCAGAGTCCATGAGATGATGTTTATAAACTGCTTGGGACAACACTCAGTACTTATTAGGTGTTGAGCACATATTAAGTGCTCAATAAATATTAGTTGTTGATGTTATTATTGTTAAAATGAGAATCTGAGGGCTGAATCTCCCTTTCAATGATGGGATGGTAGTAAGTCAGACTGTGCAGAAGCAGCTACTCTAAAGGCATTTGGATGAGATGAGTCGGCATCCTAGTGGGTACCAAGGCTGAGGTTGCAGGGTGAGTGGCCAACCTGCTTGCTGGAGGCACAAGGGACTGTTGTGCCCCCTGGAAGGTATCATCCCTTGTGTTGTGTCCTTCTCAAGGTGCTTAAGAGCTCTGCAATGACAGAGAATGACTTGGCAGAGGCCTTTTCAGAGATTAATAAACAGAAGCCTAAGATAGACTGTAGCTCTGCTAAAATCCCTGTTTATGAGGCACCTGCTATGTGCACAGATTCTATGCTACACTTTCTCTCTACAACTCTGCGAAGGAGATGCATTTCACAGATGAGGAAACTGAGCCTCAAGAGGGTAAATGACTTGGTCAAGGTCATGTTGCCGGGGAGGGGTGGAATGTCTGACCCCAAGGCCAAGCTGTTTCCACTGCACTGATTCTGTGTCTAAGGCACAACTCATGGACACAGGGTGAAAACCTTCCCAGGGAGGCCCCAGCTAAATTCCAAACAGCGATAATGACTGTGGATTATGAAGGTGATCAGTTCCAGGAAGCATGCGGTAAATGCTGGCTGAGCCCAGCCCTCTGTGACACCCTGGGGCTGCTCCGTGACCTTGGCAAAGACTCTATTCTCATCCACTCCTGTATCTGACGGTTGCTTGACAGAGGTTGGTGGAGGAGGCCACTCTATTCTCTGATGGGCCCTAGTTCAGGCCAGGGATGGCATGAATGAACATGATCTCAGAGCTTGGGTTTGTCTTCAGCTCTGCTGAGGATGGTGGTGTGGGTGAGAGCTGGGGATCAACCCCAGTCCCCAATGCCAGCCTCCAGGGACTTCCGCCTTCTCAGCTGTTTACCTAAAAAGTTATCTTCTAGGAGGTCTGCTTAGGATGCTGTTTCTGCACCTCCACCAGGTTCTGCTTCCTGATTCATGTCTGCCAGGTCATCCAGTCCTAAAGATTGGTGCAAATAACCAAACCAGGGCAGCTACTACCCCACTGTCTTGGCCTTGGAGATTACCTTCAAATACACACAGCCTCCATTCATGACTGATTGAGTGCTCAAGCCCATTAAACAGCTACATTTGCATAATGAGGCATTCTGGGCTATGCCAGGAGAGCCTGGCCAAGATGAGGTTACCCACAAAGTCGACCCTGTACAAATAGTTTCTTTGGGTGGAAATCCCAGGAAGTGATGATGGGGAAATGGGGAGGTGAGACAAGGAAGGAGGCCACTGTAGGTTACATTAATGAGCAGGTTACTGCTATGAGCTTTTGAAGCTCAGTGCTTCTAGAGGCTTCTGGGAGACAACATAGAATGAGTCTCAGAGTTGTTCCTTTTGAGGGGTGAAGATGCTGTGATATTTACCCACTGACCTCCGCTTGTCATGGGCTAAGGGCTATTCCCAGTGACTTTAACTCCTCAGTACTCCTGGCCTTCCCTGTGCATGGGTTAAGCAAGCTTGTGCAGCAGAAGAAAGCCCACAGGCAAAGTCACAGGACCTTTCAGTAGGCAGCCATCTGTCACAGGTACAGGTGGGTGGTTACAGGATCTGCAACAGAAGCAGCCCCTTTTGGTCCTGCTGGATTAGCAATGGTAAAACAGTGCTCTGAGCCACCAGACAACCAAGAGTGAAAACTTTATTGCCCCAAGTACTTTACACGAATGCGACCAACACCACATTTGGGCAACTATATAAAAAGCACATCCTATTGTACAATTATTCCACCTTCTCAATTCATGCACTGTACAGATGCTCCCCAGTTTTCTCTCCTGGGAAGAGGTAGACACGATGGATGGGTTTCATGGGCAGCAGCCGCACTTGTCTGAGCCTCCTTTGCAGATGCAGCCCCGGGCACACTTGGCACAGCCCGGGGGGCAGCAGGGACAGCAGCCTGAAAGAGTCAGGAGATGCACAAATCTGCTGTGGGTCAACACTCCCATCTCACCACTGCCCCTCCCACCACTTAGAGGAAGTAGGAAAAGAGGAGTATGTGGATGAGGTTTCAATCCATATTAGCAAAAATCCTGGGACAGGAGGTTGAGGGATGTTAGAACTGAAAGGGATCCTAGGGGTCATCTAGAGTCCATCAGAAGCTCACGGAAGGGAAAGGGTTTGCCAAGGTCATGGGACAGTGGCAAAGGCAAGACTAGAACTTAGTGCTCATGACTCCAGACCAGTGCTCTAGCCCCGTTAACAGTGGGCGGGACAGAACTTCCCCTCAGTCCTCTCCCTGCTCCAAACACTGTGGATGCCCTCATCCCTGGGTGGGCTGCAGCCATGGAGAGCTCTGCCGTAGGTCTCTGAATGGTTCTCATTTCAGATCTTTACCAAATGGGTAAAAGGCATCCAGAACCTCTTCAATCACCATGGCTGGAGGATTGAGGATGGGGATTGGACTTACTTCCTTCCTTCCTTCCTTCCTTCCTTCCTTCCTTCCTTCCTTCCTTCCTTCCTTCCTTTTGTCCTTCCTTCCTTCCTTCCTTCCTTCCTTTTTTCCTTCCTTCCTTCCTTTCTTTTTTTGACTGAGTTTCACTCTTGTCACTAAGGCTGGAGTGCAATGGCATCATCTCAGCTCACTGCAACCTTCTTCGCCTCCGGTTTTCAAGTGATTCTCTTGCTTCAGCCTCCCAAGTAGCTGGGATTACAGGCACCCACCACCATGCCCAGCTAATTATTGTATTTTTAGTAGAGACAGGGTTTCACCACGTTGGCCAGGCTGGTCTCGAGCTCCTGACCTCAGGTGATCTACCCTCCTCGACCTCCAAAAATGCTGGGATTATAGATGTGAGCCACTGCCCTCAGCTGAGATTGGATCTTTCTAACTCCCCGCCCACGGTGTCCCCAGTCACCATACTCACTCTTCCGACATGTTTTACAGTTGCAGTTTGTGCATTTGCAGTTGTCTCCACACATGCAGATTCCTCCTAGAAGAGAGGACAGAGCCACCATGAACGTGAGGACGGAGACGGAGTGAGGAACATATGGCATGATGCTGACTGTCACAGTGGCAGGGCTCCTGGGCTGTCCTTGGGAACTGGACAAGAGGGTGACAAGCCTACTGAGCATCACCCCAGTGTTGAGTATGTGCAATACTCCACAGTCACAGGGCACAGATGGGAACTGGCATGGCTGCGTCAATCACGCCCGGGATAACTGTAGAAGTGCAGATTCCTGGGACCAACCCTTGAGATGCTCTCATTCATAAATGTGTGTAGGGAAATGGAGTCCATATTTTTGAAAAGTAACACAAATAATTCTTATGTACAATGGGAACCAACAGATGCAGCCATTACCAAGCCCAAGGTTCCTCTGGGAACTATCAAAGCCTTTCACATCCTCTTGGCCAGGCACAGTGGTTCACGTCTGTAATCCCAGCACTTTGGGAGGTCAAGCAGGTGAATCACATGAGGCCGGGAGTTTGAGACCACCCTTGCCAACATGGAGAAATCCCATCTCTACTAAAAGTCCCCAAAAAAAAAAAATTAGCTGGGCATGGTGGCACACACCTGTAATCTCAGTTACTAGGGAGGTTGAGGCATGAGAATGCCTTGAACCCAGGAGATGGATGTTACAATGAGCCAAGATCTTGCCACTGCACTCCAGCCTGGGTGATGGAGTGAGACTCTATCTCAAAAAAAAAAAAAAAAAAAGAAGCCTTTCATACCCTTGTCACCTTCACAAGGCAAGATGAAAACCACGAATGGGTTAAAGAAAGGTCAAGGAACATCAGTGAACTCAAAACAAGAGCCACAGAGCTTCATCCCCTCCCCTCCTCTCTCCTTTCTTCCTTTCTGGTCTTGCTCTGTCACCCATGCTGTAGTGCCATGGTGGGAACACAGCTCACTGCAGCCTCAAGCTCCTGGGCTCAAGTGATCTTCCTGCCTCAGCTTCCTGAATAGATGGGTAACAGGCACGCACCACCACACCTGGCTAATTTTTTTTAATTTTGTAGAAACAGGGCCTTGTTATATTGCCCAGCCTGGCTCAAACTCCTTGGGCATAAGCGATCATCCTGCCTTACCCCCCCAAGTGCCAGATTACAGACATTAGCCACCATGCCTGGCCCAGATCTTATTTTTACACCATAAAAACTGTCTGTTTTTATACGGTAAAGACTGTCTACACTTCAAAAAATATTATCCCATCTTTCATTTTGAGTTTCAAAATGCTAGAAGCCTCTTTTGCAAGCTTTTGGTACAGAAATGACATGTTAAGGACAAGGGAGTCTTATAAGTCTCCATTTTTTGTTTTGTTTTGTTTTTTTTTTGAGACAGGATCTTGCTCTATTACCAAGGTTAGAGTGCAGTGGTGCAATTTTAGCTCGCTACCGCCTCGAACTCCTGGGCTCAAGTGATCCTCCCATCTTAGCCTCCTGAGTAACTGGGACTACAGGTACACACTACTATGTCCAGCTAAGTTTAAAAAAGGTTTGTAGGCATTGAGTCTTGCTATGTTCCCCAGGCTGGCATTGAACTCCTGGCCTCAAGCGATTCTCCTGCCTAAGCCTCAAAGCGCTGGGACTACAGGTTGAGCCACAGCACCCAGACTTGCGAGACTTCTTTATACCATTTCCATGATTACAAAATCCCAGGATGGCTTTGAACTCTGATTTCTCTCCTTCTGGCCAACATGCTTCTGTGGAATTAAGCCGTTTCAAAGGCTCAAGAGTCCACATAAGTTAGAGGCAACTCCCCTGGCATCTGCAGGTGCTTAACGGTTTTGGCACTTTTATAGCAACTCTAGGATGTGGTTGGCTGGGAATAAGGAACCTCAGTCTACAGATGAGGAAACTGAGGACCAGAATGAATAAGTGCCAGTGAGGGGATGGCGGCAATGGACCCAAACCAGATTGCCAGGTTTTGGGCCAGAGTTCTTCTCCTCACTCTGGTGGCTGCCCTTAGGGGTTAACAGCTAGAAAGACCAATATTTGCAGGGCCCCCTCTCAGCCATTTCCTGAGCCAGGACACCAATTCTAGACAATCCGACTGGGAGCTAACACAGAGTGGGAGCTGCCCCACAGGCAGCCAGTCCACCCATCAGCTCCCAGGACAAACCCCATTGGTGGCTCCTATTTGGAGGGAAGGGAAGTTTTCATCAGGGACCTGTAGGAAGTTGGCCAAGGTTTCCAGACCCGAGGGTGGGTCTCTTTACTCACCAGACATGCAGACACATTTACCAGGGTCCATGGTCCAGGGCGTACAAAAGGCTCTGGTGCTGTCACTGCTGGGGAAGGGAGGCTGAGTGAGTAGCAGCCAGATGCTCCCAATTTATAGCCGTGTGGGTGTATTCTGCAGCTCACCCCACCTCTCCCTGGGGCCAGACGCCCTGCACACGGCCCAGCCAGATGCCCTGGGCTGGGAGTTGGGAAGAGCAGGCAGAGGAGGGCAGAGGAAAGGCTGAGCAGTACAGTCGCTTTTCACCAGGGGTACAGGTGGCTGCACCCACCTCTCCTGCCCACCAGCCAAGGTTTCAGGGAAACCAGGCTCAGGCTCATACGCACACATGGAGCTCAGATGGGCAGCTATATCCACCTTGTCTCCAAGTCCCATGTATTCTATGTCTGCCATTTCTGTTCCCTCTTTCACAGGGGCTCCTCCTGCCCTGGCTCAGGGCCTCGTTCTATCTCCCCTGTAAAAGCCCTTACTATGAGCAGACTGGGGCCTCAATCCTTGGTCCTGAGCTTTGGAAGGTCCCACCAAGAACCTCTACTGGCCCGTACCCTTCCCATGAGTGAGAAGGTGGAAAATTGGGAGTTGTGCCCACCCAGAGCGTGCAACCTTTCCTTCTAGACCACACACAAGAGAAACAAGAGGGGACTTGGGGGAGATTTAACCACCTCTTCACTCTCCATTATAACCCCATTCTTTGGTGTGGGCAGCTTACTATTTTTCAGTCTTTTTTCTTTTTTGAGTTGGGGTCTCATTCTGTTGCCCAGGCTGGAGTGCAGTAGTGCAATCCTGGCTCATTGCAACCTTCACCTCTCAGGTTCAAAGAATCCTCCTACCTCAGCCTCCAGAGTAGCTGGGGCCACAAGTGCATGCCACCGCATCTGGCTATTTTTTTTTTTTTTTGTATTTTTGGTGGCAATGGGGTTCTGCCATGTTGCCCAGCCTGGTCTCAAACTCCTGGGCTCAAGTGATCTGCCCACCTCGGCCTTCCAAAGTGCTGGAATTACAGGTGTGAGCAACTGCGCCCAGCCTACTTTTCAGTCTTTTGTAAAGTGCCCTGCAGAGGATGCAGCTTCAAGCTTCCCTGACAAGTTGCCATGCTCACCCGCTCCCCATGGAGAAATTCTGGAGGTGGTGCTGATTACACATCCTCCAGGAAGCCACCTCTGATTAACTGAAAGAAATCTCTCCCTCTGTGTTCCTTGGCTGATGTGTCTGCACATTTCTCACGACATTCACTATTCGCTAAGCTCCTGCGTAATTATTTGTGTTCACGGCTCTTACCTTTCTCGCCCCAATCTATGAGCTCTCAGGTGAAAAACCTGTGCCTGAAGCATTTCTATACACATTCAACGTTCTGCACAACGTTTAGTGGATGCTGGATGAATGGATGAATTAATCAGATCAGTAATCAAATGACTGAAGGCAGGAGTGAGAGAGTGGATATGTAAATGAACAAATGACTGAGTAAGTGAGTGACGAGTGGACAAATGCATGAATCTCCTGTGTGTGGCTCTATGAGGACCTCTGCTGAAAAATGCTGTTGCCATTCAGAAAGGCAAAAAACAGGCCTGGCCATAAGCAGTGGAGATAATTCCCCCCAGTTCTCTGCTGGGGTCTCCATCATTCATCCACAAGGACCACCTGGACTTCAGTCTGACCCACGGAACCACAGATTTTGGGTTGAGAGCTTCCAATGAGGAGAAAGGGATGGCTCCATGGTCATCAGCAGTTCACTGTGGCAGGCACTGGGGAGGGGAGGGGAGGACAGGGCGACACTGTAGTTATCTCCAAATGGTGCCTCCCTTAAAGGAGTTCACAGCCTAGTAGGGGACATGTATTCATTCATCACCCTCCAAGGGCCAGGCACTGTGCTGGGCACTGGGGAGCCGATGGTAGTAAAAACAGTTTGTAGTTCAGAAGGTCAGGAGGACATCTCAGCCCAGGAGACCCATGACCAGGTATGGCTGCTCCCAGAGTCCTGAGGCTGATCCATCTTCCTGGGCCTGAACCCTTAGTCTAGGTCTGGCACATCTCTCATGGCAGGCCTGGCTTCCTCCACCTCTTGGGCTGCCCTCCAGCAGGTACTAATGGCTTAGAGGGTCTGGCCTAACAATGTGAGACCAGAGAGAGGAGGGGATTTTCCTTCACCCTTATTGAAGCCATCTCTCTCCCTCCTCTACCTAGGCCAGGAATTGCCTTTTCCTTGGATAATGGACAGTGTGAAGTTGCTTAAGGCCCCAACTGAATGATAATATCAAAACCAGGCCAGACATGATGTCTCATATCTGTAATCCCAGCACCTTGGGAGGCTGAGGTAAAAGGATCGCTTGAGCCCAGGAGTCCAGCCTAGCTTGGGCAACACAGGGAGACTTGCTTGAGCTCCGAAGCTCAGAGCTGCTTGACCTCTCTGAGGCTCAGTTTCCTCTTCTCAAAATCTAGCTCATGCAGTGACAACCTTACAGTACTGTTGTTGGGGAGGCTAAATGAGAGAATATATATTAAGCACTGAGTTCAAAATCTGGCGCAATATTCTTTTCACCAACATTATTACTGTTAATATGATAATCAAGATCTGTGTCTAATAAAAATCAGTAGTTTGGTTTGGCCACCCACCCATTTGCATGTTTCAGGCTTACAGATCCCCACGTGGTTCTGCAGTCCCGAGCAGGATGCATTCATCAGCCATAAATATTGTGGCGTTATAGTCTCGGTGCTCCCAGCTTTTACACTCAACCTAACTTTTGGGTCCCAGGGCCAAGAGAGTATATGGCATTGTCCTTTCTGATTCTCTTTGCTCCAGTTTCTGTTTGTTTGGAGGCAAAGTTGACCTTCCACCTACAGACCCCTCTCCTGCGGGTATTTCTGGCCTTATATACAGGATTAGGCAAGAGACCTTAGGGGGTAAAATCAGAGTGGGCAGAGTGGGCAGAGTGGCCTATGGGGCACCAGCTTGAATCCTCGATGATCAGCACTACGAGAACCCTGATAAGTTGGAAGCCAGCCCTGTGTTGCCCAAACAGAAAAGCAGGAGCCCAGAGAGACAGGACCGACCCCTGTCACTGAGCTTAAGTTAGTGATGGGGGATATTTGAATTTGACTTTTCAGCTTGTTGCTGATGCTCATGCCTTACATCCAAAGCCCTCATGACAGAATTGTTCAGCACATTAAAGCCTCTGTGGCTTTATAAGCTGCTTATTCATTAATTTTTTATTAGAAAAAAGTTCAAACATACTGAAAAGTACAAAGAATAGTATTCCAAACACCACTGTATCCACCACCCAGAATTAACAGATGTTGACACTGCTCTATTTGCTTCAGCTCTTTTAATTATAAGAAATAAAAATTTAACAGGGCTGAGCATGGCCTGTAATCGCAGCACTGTGGGAGGCCAGGGTGGCAGGATCACTTGAGCTCAGGAGTTCAACACCAGCCTGGCCAACATAGCAAGACCTTGTCTCTATTTAAAAAAAAAAAAAAAGCCAGGTATGATGGCCTGCTACTGTAGTCGTAGCCATTTGGGAGGCTGAGGTCACAGGATTGCTTGAGCCCAGGAGTTCAATGCTGCAGTAAGCTATGATTGCACCACTGCACTCTAGCCTGGGTGACAGAGCAAGGTGCTATCTCAAAAAAAAAGAAAAAAAGAAAGAAAAAATCTTAACAGGTTAATGGCTCTAAACACCATCTATGTGCTGATTGCCCCCAACCTGCACTTTTGACCCAGCCTCTCTTCCGAACTCCAGTCTCATAGCCTGGTTGCTGCTACTCAACACCTTTATGTGAATGTCAAACAGCATTTCAAATCCTTCCTATCCCCAGCTGAGCTCCTGCTTCTGCTCATCTTCTGCCAGATCCTCCCGCAGTCTTGTCTGCCTCTGTGGCTGCCACCTGATTTGAGCCACCATCATCACCCCCAGACTCAGCATTTGTTTCCTAGCTGTCCCCCGCCACCACCTCTGCCCTTTTTGCTGTCCTCTTTACCTCCCCAAACCACCTGATTAGCCACACAACACTCAGAGTAATTCTATTAAAATACAAGTTATGGCCAGGCGTGGTGGCTCACGCCTGTAATCTCAGCACTTTGGGAGGCCGAGGTGGGCGGATCACGAGGTCAGGAGTTCGAGACCACCCTGGCCAACATAGTGAAACCCTGTGTCTACTAAATATACAAAAATTAGCCAGGCATGGTGGTGCACACCTGTAGTCCCAGCTACTTGGGAGACTGAGGCAGGAGAATCGCATGAACCTGGGAGGCAGAGGTTGGGGTGAGCGAAGATTTCGCTACTGCATTCCAGCCTGGGCAACGGAGTGAGAAGTGGTCTCAAACAAAAAAGACAAAAAGAAAGAAAGAAAGTTACATTGTGTCACTGCTCTGCTCAGGATCCATTAGAATCTCTCCATTTTACTCAGTAAACAAAAAAGCTCTTGGCCACCAGGTGAGCCCCTGTTCCCTCTCTGCCTTTGTCTCTATGGCATTCCCCAGCCTCTCTACCTGCTCAGTACTTGAACTTGTCAATCATGCCTCAGTCCCAGGGCCTTTGCACATCTATAAAAGATCTTCCTCTAGATATATGCTTGAGCTATCTGGAGATATTTTTCTTCTCCTTCAGGTGAAGTAATCTCTGGCCACCTTACCTAAAATTTCCACACTACCTGTGTGCTTTTTTGCTTTCTTTTTCCTCTTTCATACTTATTACCATGAAACATACTATACATTTTGTGTATTTGTCTTGTTTCATGTCTGGCTCCTTTTCCAAAATGGGAGCTTCACATATGCAGCGATTTTGGTCTGTTTTGCTCACTGCACTATACTCAGTGCCCAGAAAAGTACCTGGAACAAAGCAGGGGAGCAATCTTCTGAATTTAATATATTAAAGTTCCTTTTATATTTCTCCCAGACATCTCCTCTGTCTCTCTAAAGGAAGTCAATGATAAAATTCACATGTATTCTCCTCATTCTTGTTTTTATACTTTTCCTATCTATGTGTATAGATGTATACAGTATTGCTTTACATGTTTTTAAAAAGTACATTAAGTGGTACTATAATACAAATATTTCTACAACTGGTTTTCCCTTCTTTTTTTTTTTTTGAAATGGAGTCTCACTCTGTTGCTCAGGCTGGAATGCAGTGGCGTGATCTTGGCTCACTGCAACCTCCACTGCCTAGGTTCCAGTGATTCTCTTAGCTCAGCCTCCCAAGTAGCTGGAAATTACAGACTCCAACCACCAAGTCCAGTTAATTTTTGTATTTCTACTAGAGACAGGGTTTCACCATGTTGGCCAGGCTTGTCTAGAACTACTGACCTCATGTGATCTGCCTGCCTCAGCCCCCAAGAGTGTTGGGATTACAGGTATGAGCCACCGCGCCTGGCCCCATCGTTATGTTTTTGAAATCTATCCATGCTGATGCCTGATTATAATGTTACATTGTATGAATACACCATATTTTACTTATCCATTCCCCTAATGACATTTAACTTGCTTTCACATATTCTCTATTACAAAAATGCTGCAAGGAATAGCCCCATTCATGTCACGTAAAGAGTGTTCATTCCTCCCTAGAAGGATGGCTAGGTTGTATGCGGCAATTGATCTCCAAAGATCCTATGCCAATGTATGCTCCTTCTAGCAATTTCTGAGAGTCCCCATTTCCCCATTTGAAAAGTGTGCCCATCTAATCAGTGTGAAGAAGTGCAATGGTATCTAACTGAGGTATACTTTGTATGTTCCTGCCTCCCAGCTTTGTCAACCATTAACATCCGGAGACTGAGCCATGGTCCAGTCTTCCCCATGCTGACTGTGCATGTCTCTTCAGCCTTTCCCTCCCTAGCAAGAGACAGCACAGTGATCTTGGGCTGCAGACTTTCCTACTTCGTTCTCATCCTGGTTCCTCTCTGTTTGCTGTAAAACCTCAGACATGCTCCCTTGTCTCTCAACTTCAAGTACAAAATGGGGATAAGTGGGTCTATTCATGAAGTAATGGTGAGAACTGAGAAAATAAAGATCCCACATTTAACACACCAAGTGTTCAAGGAATGGTAGATGATATTAAGGTTTATGTTCATAGTGGAGTGATGAGGCAACTTGATAGGGATTCACATATACCTGGAGTTCAGCCCCAATGCGTTCAGCAAGGCACATCACCTCTCTAAACACCAGTGTGTCATCTTCAAAAGGGAGATTATTACAAATGGAAGAACTACTCTCTTTTAGAGTAGTTACAAGAAAGCCTCTCTCTGTAACCAAAATATATGCATAAACACACACAAAATTCTGCTTTTCTGGGAGCTCCAGTAAGGAACTCTACAGCCAATGTGTAGTCAGCCTCCCAGGAGGTGGGTCCCAGCACTGTGGATTGTAAAAACCAGGCCGAGGCTAATTAGGAGTTGCCTTGCTCAGGGCCCAAACCACCTGTGTGCTTGGCAACCTTCACAGACTCTCTGGGGCTTGTGGCTGCTGGTTAATTACATGGGACTCGGCTCCACAGCTATAATTCAGTACCCAGTGGGCAAGTGAAACCCTCTGCTTTGCACACGGCCCCCAGGAAGGATGAATAAGGCCGAAGCTGATAATTACCCACACTCATTGCCCCCAGCAGCAAAGTGGCTGGTCGAGGTTGGCTGGCAGCCCAGATGCAGGCTTTGGAGAGGGTGAGGAGGCTCCCCAACCCTTCCTTCCTTCCTTCCTTCCTTCCTTCCTTCCTTCCTTCCTTCCTTCCTTCCTTCCTTCCTTCCTTCCTTCCTTCCCTCTGTCCTTCCTTCCTTCCTTCCCTCCTCCCTTCCTCTTTCCTTTCTTTGTTCTTTTCTTCCTTGCTTGCTTTCTCCTTCCTCTGTTGTTTTTTTTCTCTCTCTCTCTCTCTTTCTTTTTAAGACAGGGTCTCACTCTGTCACCCAGGCTGGAGCACAGTGGCACTATTAGAGCTCACTGAAGCTTCAAACTACTGATCTCAGGGGATCCTCCTGCTTTGGCCTCTGGAACAGCTGGGACTACAGATGTGCTCCACTGTGTCCAGCTAATTTTGTTTTTAAATTATTTGTAGAGACAGGCTCTTGCTATGTTGCTCAGGCTGGTGTCAAACTCCTGGCGTAAAATGGACCTCCTGACTTGACCTCTCAAAATGTAGGGATTATAGATGTGAGCCACCTTGCCCAGCCATTTTTTTTTCCTTTCTTTCTTTTTCCTTCTATCCTTCATTAATCAATCATTCAGCAACAATATGTAATACCTACTGCATGCCAAGCTTTGAACTTGCCTTCTGGATGGGGTGAGTGAACCAGACAGAGCTGAGCCCTGGTCCTCAGGAGCTTGATTTTCTAGTAGGGGTGAAAAGTGTGTCCATGACTATCAGAGAAGGAGAATGCAGGCAGGGTTTCTGTGAGGGCACACAAGGACGGGGGACACTTGAACCACCCCAAGAGTGAGCACCTCCTGAAATGCTATGTTCTAGGCACCTCACCCACCACTCCCTACTCTTGTCCCTTCATTTCTACCAGTCTAGGTAGCCTCCGGGTTCCCCATGGGATATTGGGGCTGGACTAGGGGTATTCAAGCTGTGCATGCTCAGAGCCCCAGGGGTTCATGGGGAATAATAGGGGCTGCTGTAGATGGGATGCTAGATCCATCTGTCCCCTACTTTCCCTATGTACACAGGCAACTCCTCTTTCAAAAATGTATTTTAGGCTGGGTGCGGTAGCTCATGCCTATAATCTCAGCACTTTGGAGGCCAAGGCAGGCGGATCACGAGGTGAGGAGTTCTAGACCATTCTGGCTAACACCGTGAAACCCCATCTCTACTAAAAATACCAAAAATTAACTGGGCGTGGTGGCATACACCTGTAGTCCCAGCTACTTTGGAGGCTGAGGCAGGTGAATCGCTTGAACCCAGGAGGAAGAGGATGTAGTGAGCATAGATTGTGCTACTGCACTCCAGCCTGGGTGACAGAGCGAGACTCTGTCTCAAAAAAAAGATCTATTTTATCTTGTACTTCTCACCTTTCCCCACTCACACGTAATGCCTTTATGATAGCAGGGGACATAGTGCTGAGTGAAAACCAGTTGACCAGTTGGAAAACTGCTGAATATAAGCCCTGCCTAGCAAGGTGAGTGAACTTACCCAGGACAACAGAAGGATTATGGCTGATCTGCACCTGCAGTCCCAAGCGGACGGAGCTCATGGCTCAATGCTTTTCTATGTTTTTTCTTCTTTTTCAAATTATTTTTTTGGCTGGTGTGGTGGCTCATGCCTATAATCCCAGTAATTTGGGGGGCTGAAGCAGGAAGATCACTTGAACCCAGGAGTTCCAGACCAGCCTGGGCACCATACGGAGAACTTGTCTCTATAAGAAATTTTTTAAATGAGCTGGGCATGGTGCACACACCTGTAGTCCCAGCGACTTTGGAGGCTGAGGTAGGAGGATTGCTTGAGCCCAGGAGGTCCAGTTAAGAGGCTGCAGCAAGCTATGATGGTGCCACTGCACTCTAGCCTGGGTGACAGAGGGAGACCTCATCTCTAAAATATTTTTTAATGGAAAATAAATTATTTTTTATTCCCAACTATTTTTGAAACAGACAAGAATCGAGAATTAAATATGAAAGCTCACATTATCAAATAGTAACATTAGGTTCTATTCATTTCAATTTTTTAAAGAAATAAAGTCAAAAAGAGTAGAAACACCCTGTGTCATCTTTTCTGATTGCCAGTTAAACAGTGCATTAGGCTTTGGGTTAGCCCTCTGGTTGGGACAGAGACAACAGATGTGAACTGTCACTTCCTTGGTTGTGGATTTACATTTCCCTAATTGCTACTGAGGCCAAGTACACTATCGTAAACTCTCTGGCCATGTGGACCCCCTCTCTGTGGGCCAGTATGGTTTCTAACATGCCTAAGCCCATGATTGCTTCGTGGGACACAGCACTCACCATTCCCACTTTTGGAACAATTTATATCATTTTCTCAGACACACTGGGTGTTTCTGCCTTTCCACACTTCTGTTTTTTTTTTTTTTTTTTTGAGATGGAGTCTCAATCTGTCACCAGGCTGGAGTGCAGTGGTGCGATCCCGGCTCACGGCAACTTTTGTTTTCCAGTTTCAAGCAATTCTCCTGCCTCAGCCTCCCAAGTAGCCAGGACTACAGGCAAGCACCACTACGCCTGGCTATTTTTTTTTTTTTTTTTTTTTTGTATTTTTAGTAGAGATGGGGTTTCACCATGTTGGCCAGGCTGGTCTCAAACTCCTGACCTCAGGTGATCTACCCACCTTGGCCTCCCAAAGTGCTGGAATTACATGCATGAGCCATGGTGCCAGGCCCCATCTCTTCTTCTTTTCTTTCTTCTCCTTTTTCTTCCCTCCTCCTTTTCTCTCATTCCTCCTTTACCCTCTCACCTCTCATTTGTCTCCTGTCTCTTCTTGTCTCTCTCCTAGTGCAAGAACACTAGCCTGGGACTCAGAGCTTCTGAATCCTCTAGATTCACTCACTGGCATCATCACTCACGAGTTCAGCCTTGGTTTCCTTGAAAAAATGAGGGGTTCACACCTGGAAGACTACTCAGGCCCCTCCCAGCTCTGTTCCTGGTGCCAGTAAGGAGACAACTGTATGGAAGATGCCTGTTCCTAAGATTTTCATGGGGACAACCCCCAGCCAATGGTCCCCAAAACCAGTTTGTATAGGAGGCATTGGGATCATAGTCCCTCTTGGGAGAAACCCCACTGATTGTTCTTTGTCCCCAGGCAATTTTTGGCCATGCTTTTTTCCCAAAGACATGAATGTGAATTCAGCAGCTCAGGCCCTGCAGCCCTGGCAGGGTGCTCAACACAGAGCAGGTTTGCCAGATTTCCACCGTCTCCTCCTGTTCTGAAACCCCAGGGGTCTGTGAGCTTCTGTTTGAACAACCCTCAGGTAGAGGGACCAAGGCTCAAACCAGAGAGTCCTTACCCATCTAGCAGGGATTTCACTAAAAACCCAGGCCATGGTACACTGCTTGTGCATTGATTTTTCCAGTATGAATATATAATTTTCTGAAAATAATAAGATGATTGGCTGGGTTAGGTGGCTCACACTTGTAATCCCAACACTTTGGGAGTCTGAGGTCAGAGGATAGTTCCAGCCCAGGAGTTTGAGACCAGCCTGGGCATCATAGCAAGACCCCCATCTCCACAACTAAGTTGAAAAAATTAGCCAGGCATTGTGGTGTGCACCTGTGGTCCCAGCTACTTGGAAGGTTTAGGCAGGAGGTTCGCCTGAGCCCAGGAGACTGAAGTTGCAGTGAGCCATGATGATGCCACTGCAGTTCAGTGTGTGGCAGAGTGTGACCCTTTCTTAAAAAAAAATCAGGCCAGGTGCAGGGGCTCATGCCTGTAATCCTAGCACCTTGAGAGGCCAAAGTAGATGGATCACCTGAGGTCAGGAATTCAAGACCACCTTGGCCAACATGGTAAAACCCCATCTCTATTAAAATTGCAAAAAAATTAGCTGGGCATGGTGGTGCATGCCTATAATCTCAGCTACTCAGAAGGCTGAGACAGGAGAGTCACTTGACCTGAAAAGTAGAGGTTGCAGTGAGCCGAGGTAGCACCACTGTACTCCAGCCTGGGTGACAGAGTGAGACTCAATCTCAATAAATAAATAAATAAATAAATAAATAAATAAATAAATAAATAAATAAAATCAGATGATCTCCAATTAATGTTAAGTAGAAAAAACAAGGCGACAGTTTGAGGGTTTATAGAAGGGGAATAATTACCCACAGCGTTCATGTACTGTGTTGTAAAGGGGCTGATAACAGAGCTCACTGCCCCCATCAGCAGTGCCTGTGGGTTACTGACCTAATGTCCTCACACAGATTGGACCTGGGAAGCCCAGCCTGAGAATTAGGCAGGGTGGCTTGGGTGTGCTAGAATTCCTGGGGCAGATACAGGTCTGAGGGGGACTGGGGTGGACACAGATGTATGCTATCGCTGCTTGAATTTTCTCTCTCTCTCTCTCTCTCTCTCTCTCTCGCTCGCTCGCTCTTGCTCTCTCTCTCTCTCTGGCCTCGGGCAAGCCACTTGTCCTCAGTTTCTCTGCCTATAAAATAGGGATAATAGCATATTTCTCTATGGGTGCTTCTTAAGAATAATTGGCCAGTTTATGTAGGGCGCTTTGAAGAAAATTGCTGTGGGGATGTTCTCCTAGCCCTGGAATTTTCCTTGGTGCAGATATCAAACAGACAAGGATGGCCAGTGTTCTGATTCTGGCACTCCCAGCCAAACCACTTTCCCCAGTTCAGTTGGAAGAGAGGAAGCGGGGAGGGGCTGTGATCACAGCCTGGGCCTGCCTAGAATATTAAAGGCACAACCTGGCCTTTGATGCCTGCCTGCAACGCTTGTTAATTTTAATAGGAAGTGAGCAGAGTCGGGAAGGCTCTGCCTGGCAGAAGAAAACAGGTCGAGGCCAAAGAGGATTTGTGCCAACTAAATTTAGACCTTGTTTGGCTTTGAAGTGCTTGGCTCCATGCCGGAATTACAGGACCTAGAGCTCTGTGGGTGGGAGGCAAAGGGGCTGGGGAAAGTGTAGACCTGGGGCCCCTCAGTAACCAGCTCAGCCAGGAGCAGATGTCTCTGTCTCCATTTGGGAATCACCTTAGAGTCAGCAATACCCAGTATTGTTTCGGGGAATTCTGATGAATTCCTGGGAATCTTTGAATTAGAGATCTCAAATTTAAGTGCATTCAGGGGTTAGGTGGGTAATACACAAGAGTGAAGTAGACTGATTGTAGGTTAAAGGGGGTGGCGGGGACTATGGCAATCTGTCTGAGCTTCATTTGAATATTGGTATTTTGGAATAATGGTCAAATTTTGCCAGTTCCTCTGATTTTTCATGTGCGGTGGGGGGCAGGAATGGAGTCTCACTCTGTCTCCCACACAGGAGTACAGTAGTATAATCTCGGCTCACTGCAACCTCCATCTCCGGGGTTCAAGTGATTCTCCTGTTTCAGCCTCCAGAGTAGCTGGGATTACAGGTGCATGCCACCATGCTGGCTAATTTTTGTATTTTTAGTAGAGATAGGGTTTCACCATGTTGCCCAGGGTGGTCTTGAACTCCTGACCTCAAGTGATCTGTCCATCTTGGCCTTCCAGAGTGCTGAGATTATAAGTGTGAACCACCATGCCTGGCTTAGCGCTTCTGATTTCAGAGAGAAATTGAAAATCAGGAGTGTGTGTGTGTGTGTGTAAAATATTGCAATTTTTAAACATGGACAAGTTTTAAACAATGACAAGGTGCTGTTCCTTCTGGGATTTGACACTTCAGGGCAGAACACTTCATAAGATTCTTCTCAATCAAGTCAGTTGGAGGAGATGCTTCTTTGCTTTGAACTTTTAAACTTAAAGGGAGACCTCAAATTCTTCTAATCGTTGAAGCCTCCCTCCCTCTGCATCCACTTTGGGACTTTATAGATCTAGTTCAATACAAGCCTCCTTTTCTCCACGTGGAAGAGGCCTCAGTTAATAGCTCTGTCATCTCATTATCCCTTTGATCTCTGTAGGCATCTGCAATTGCCTGACAAATAAACCCAGGTTTGAATGCAAATACTCCTAAAGTGTCTTTACCCACCTTTCATCCTAGGGCTTCCGGAAAAGTAGAACACATGCACCTGCTGACGTGGGCCAGAGTGAATCCCATAGGGAGGCCAGGAAAAAAGGACATCCTTTTACCAACCTCACAGGAAGCAGGAAGACGGAGATGACTGGCCACCTCTTTTTGTTGTTGTTTTTTTGTTTGAGAGTCTCTCCATCACCCAGGCAGGAGTGCAGTGACACAATCTCGGCTCACTGAATCCTCCTCCTCCCAGGTTCAACCAATTCTCCTGCCTCAGCCTCCCAAGTCGCTGGGATTACAGGCCTGCCACCACCCCCAGCTAATTTTTTATATTTCTTTTTTTAGTAGAGACAAGGTTTCACCATGTTGGCCAGGGTGGTCTCAAATTCCTGACCTCAAGTGATCCACCCACCTTGGCCTCCCAAAGTGCTCGGATTACAGGTGAGAGCCACTGCACCCAGCAGCCATTTCTCATCGAATGGATCCCTGGCAGAGACACACTCATGTCTTCATTCTTGCATTTATTCCACAAATATTTACCAAGGTCCTAAGATGTGCCAGGTTCTAGACTACATGCATCACAGGTAGCAATCCTTTAAACTAAGAAAGTCCTTACCTTCCTAATTCTAACATTCTAATAAGGGAGTGAGAAGACAGACAAATTATCGCACCCATGAGTAATCACACAGTGTGATATGTGATGTGGGAGAATAGAGACGCATGAAGGGAAACCCAATTCAGACAAAGAAGGTGACCTTTCAGCTGCAACTTGTAGAGGAAACAGCATTCCTTGCAAAGGGAACAGTATATGCAAGGGCCCTGTGGCTGGAAAAAGTTTGGCTTTTTTGAGAAACTGAGGGAACACTAGTGTAGCCAGAAGTAGTGACTAAGGGGAAGGGGTTTACTGCAAGAGCTGTGAATCGAATGCCTACAGGGTTTAGCAGGTTTCACAAATGAGTGATGTGAGCCACGCTGGAGACAATAGGGAGGAGTGGGGACTGTGGCAACTGGAGAAAACATGAGCTGTAGAAAGAAGGCAGCTACTGCTCAATTGCAGCCAGTGTTACACATATGAAGATGGAATTGGTGAATCCAGTGTTACCAGATCTACTGATTTTTCAAAAGAATCCTTACAAAAAATTAGCCATGCATGGTGTCACGAACCTGTAATCCCAGCTACTCGGGAGGCTGAGGCAGGGAAATTGCTTGAACCCAGGAGGCAGAGATTTCAGTGAGCTGAGATCGTGCCACTGCACCCTCGCCTGGTGACAGAACAAGACTCCATCTCAAAAAACAAACAAACAAAACAAAACATTGATATCCTCACAACATGATTGAAAGCCTGGGTGCTACCTCCTTGCAGCCCCCAAACTGGGTAAATCCACAGGGAAGAATCAAGGAATTATACAGCAGGGAACATCTCACATTCATGTAAGGAAAGGAAAGTGAGGCCCAAAGCATTCTCAGCCCTCAGCCCTTGTTCCATAGGTGGTTTCCTGAGGAACAAGGGACATTTCAGGTAGATTTTCTCTTTGGGCCCCAGCTTTTACTTTGGGGCTCAATTTTCTAATTTGCAACTGGGAGTATTGAGGCCAAGTTTGGCGGTTGCCTGGGGCTATGGTGTGTGGGGTAATTAGGGCTTGAAAATGACTTTGAAGCTTTCCAAAGCAGAAGAAAGAATTAAGTACCCAGTAAAGCTCAGAAGGGGATTTCAAAGGGCTTGTTCCTTAAAGCCACCATAGGCTTCATTTCATCCCACCATGTCCAGGGGGCCTGATCCAGAGGTTATATGAACAAGTGGCTGCCCTCTGCTGTGGGAACCCCAGGAGCACCCCAGTATATTCACATCTCCCCCATCACCCTGTCTTTTCCTTTAGTTCTCCTTTTCTTTCTCACCCAGGTACTCAGTGAGCCCCTTCTGTGTGCCAGCCACAGGACCAGCTCCAAAAGCACATCCTCACGGAGCTTACAAGACCAGCAAGGAAAACAGGGAGTCAGAAATTCCACATACATGTCCAGGTGTGGTGGCTCACATCTGTAAGCCTAGCACTTTGGGATGCCAAGGTGGGTGAATCACATGAGGTCAGGAGTTCAAGACCAGCCTGACTCTACTAAAAATACAACTTAATGAAACCCTGACTCTACTAAAAATACAACACCCCTCAACATACACACACACAATTAGTCAGGAGTGGTGGCATATGCCTGTAATCCCAACTACTTGGAGGCTGAGGCATGAGATCACTTGATCCTGGGAGGCAGAAGTTGCAGTGAGCCGAGATCGTGCCACTGCACTCCAGCCTGGCCAACAGGGCAAGAGTCTGTCTTAAAAAAAAAAAAAAAATTCCATGTGCAGTGTGTGTTATAAGGTGGAACTTACAGGGGCCCTAGGAGCCGCAGAAGCAAATAACCCGTTTAGGGGCTTAAGATCCCCCAGTCCTGGGTAAGTGATGCTACAGTTGAAATCTGAATGTTGAGCAGGAGTTAGCCAGCAGGGAGGAGAGGATGGGAGAATATCACAGGGAGAGGAAGCTTCCAGGATCAGAGGCTGGAGGGAGGGTGAGGGAGCTTAAGTAGTCTCAGACCTTAAAGATGGCTACACTGGCAGAGCCCCAGAACCCAAGTCCAACTGATAGACTGACAGCTAGGAAGTGAATAGGAGCCAAGTGATGACACACATCCAGAGCCTTAGGAGCCAGAGCAAGGGTGTTTTTGTTTTTGTTTTTGTTTTGTTGTTGTTGTGTGTATGTGTGTTTACTTTGAGGGTAATAGGAAATTTCTGAGTTTCAACTCAAAAGGAAATGTTAGGAATGGATTGCATTTTTTTAGAGCTCAGTGGTTACTTCCTTGAGTTCACCTCCTTAGAGGAAAATCTTGGCCAATGAATTGCTTCTGATTTTATTCTTCTCTGGTCACCAAATCTCATTTCTGCATCTTTTCTGCATCCCAAGACACCGGCACCTCACTTGCAAAATAGGTACTATTGTAAATCTGTATTTGAGATGAAAACACTGGCTCAAAGAGGTCATCTTTCAAGGTCACCCAGCCAGGAAGCAGCAGGGTGAGGATTTGAACCTCAGTCTATCTGGTTCCAAAACCCAGGCTCTGCGCACAAGGCAGCGATGGTCAAGATAATAGATCAGGATACCACTGCATTTGTAGGGGGATGAGGGAAGAAGAAGGAGGCAAGCTAACCATACGTATTTGTTTATAAACAAAATACATCTGCCAGGGGATCACTTCCTGTTTGGTACAGAAATGCAGAAGCTGGCAGTATGCCTGGTAAGTGACCTGTTTCAGCTACATCTCCAGGTAGAAAAAGTCTACCTGTGCAGCATCCCCACAGATGCTGAAGGGAAAAAAATTCCCACCTCTAAAATCAACATCTGCCCAGAGCTAGGTTCAGGAGGAGCTGAAGCTTTGGACTGCGTGCATTTGCATGCTAATGAGGCTCATTACCAAGGGCCTGACCTCCAGGGTTCTTCAGATGCCAGCTTTTGTCTATGCCTTTTTTCTTTCAGAGAACATTGAGCTGGTTCCTGGGATGGATGCTGCACAAAGGGGCCTTTCAGGGCCTCCTGTTGAATGAACTGTTCTGTTCCCATCAAAGCTTTGAAAGACGTGGGGAGAAAACAAACCCGGAGTGACTAAGAAGTGCTACTTCTCAGGGATGGGCAGATAGATGCCCTGCAACGTCCCGGCACAGGCCTGCCATGGGACAGGGAGGCTGCCCTTGGCTGGGCTGCTGTCACGTACCCGGCACCTGTGGTAAATTATCCCCGTTGGGTTTATAGCTAGAAAATATGAAAGGAGACATGAGTCATTGGACATGATGAGACACACGTTGGTCCAAATGTACCAGAAGATACAGATCCTTCTCTTTCTACCACCCAGAGAGGTCCAGAGGGGCTCAGCCTGGCATTAATACTGTGGATTTCCCTGTAGAAGGTCTGGGTCTGTGGTAGAAAATCAGACCATTCCTATAAGCTCAGAAAGACATCACAGAGGAAAAAAATAATGCAAGTGACTTTTAGAGCAAATGATAAGATTTTCACCTGCACTTTTAATGATAGAAATAAGAATCAAAACTACAAACAGATAGCATTTAAAAATGCATGGGATCCAGGATTGGTAGCTCACATCTATAGTCCCAGCACTTTGGGAGGCTGAGGTGGACAGATCACCCAAGGTCAGGAGTTCAAGATCAGCTGGCCCAACATGGTGAAACCTCATAAATATAAAGTTAGCTGGGTGTGGTGGGGCATGCCTGTAATCCCAGCTACTCAGGAGGCTGAGGCAGGAGAATCGCTTGAATCTGGGAAGTGGAGGTTGCAGTGAGCCAAGATTGAGCTCATTGCACTCCAGCCTGGGCAACAAGAGCAAAACTCTGTCTGAAAAAAAAAATCCATGTGGTCAGCACAGATCAAAAAATGTCAAGTGTACTGTGCAGGGTGTCTGTGAGAAGGTAGGTGTGATCAGGTGCTGATGGTGACATGCAAACTGGATGGTGACCACTGTAGCTTTCAAAATGTAAAAGGTGCATGTAGGTTCACAAAGCAGCTCCACTCATGAAAGATTATTCTGTACATTTCTTTACACATTGGCTGTCATTCATTGCAATCTTGTTTGTAAGAGACTGAAATATACTTAAATGTTCACGACAATGAGAATGGGTTCAATGAGTTATGATATGCCCACGTGGTAAAATTCTGAACAGCCCATAAAAATATAAAGTATGCTGGCCATGGTGGGTCACAGTTATAATCTCAGTACCTTAAGAGGCTGACACAACAGGATCATTTGAGCCCAGGAGTTTGAGACCAGCTGTGCAACTGAGTGAGATCCAGTCTCCACACAAAATAAAAATAAATAAAAATTAGCTGAGTGTGGTGGCACATACCTGTGGTCCCAGCCTCGTGGGAGGTTGAGGTGGGAGGATTGCTTGAAGCCAGGAGGTTGAGGCTGCAGTCAGTCATGATCACAGTACCGCACTCCAGCCTTGGCAGCAGAGCAAGGCCCTGTCTCCAAAACAAAACAAAATAACAACTGCAAAAATGCAGTAGCTCTATGTGTCACCATATGGAAGGATCATGAAGATACTATGTTAAACGAAAAACAGTGCAGACTGGTATGGATCAGGATACCACGATTTTTGGTGGCGAGATGGGGGAAGTAGGAAGAGGCAACCTAACTATATGCATTTGTTTGCAAACAGAATACATCTACTGGGAGACCACTACCTACCTGTTTGGTATAGAAACACAGAAGCGGCCATGTGTGGTGGCCCGTGACTGTAATCCCAGCATTTTGGGAGGCTGAGCCGGGTGGATCACCTGAGGTCAGGGGTTCGAGACCAGCCTGGCCAATATGGTGAAAACCCATCTCTACTAAAAATATGAAGATTAGCCGGGCATGGTGGCATGCCTGTAATCCCAGCTACTTGGGAGGCTGAAGCAGGGGAATTGCTTGAACTTGGGAGGCAGTGGTTGCAGTGAGCCAAGACTGCACCACTGCACTCCAGCCAGGACAACAGAGTGAGACTTCGTCTCAAAAAAAAGACAGAAAAAAAAAAAAGAAGTGCAGAACACAGAATAGAGGTGTATTTCTGAACCAAACAGGTATTGGTGGCTGCTTCTAAGAGACTAGAAAGCTGAAAGCACACTCAGCTGGGAGGGAAACTTACACAAGGGGTGTTTTTTTTAGCATGTGGATTATTTTTGCCATATGCTTGTATTAACGTTTTCCAAAAAAAAAAAAAAAAAAAAGGAAGATAAAATAAAAGCAAAAATAAAAGAAAATGTAACAATAATCCTACCACCCAGAAATAAGCCCTAGTAAGATTTTGGCTCAGACTGACTTTTCTATTGTTTTAGAATTAATTTCAAACTTGAAAACTGGCAATAGCAACACAAAGTTCTCTTTACTCACATGTATGCTTGGCCACATCTGCTTTATCATTCCTCTTTCCCCTCTCACTCTCTACATAGATGTAGATGTATGTAGTACATATATATATTTCCCTCTGAACTATTTTAGAGTACAATGTCCCTTTACTGCTAAGTATATCATTATATGTTTCCTGAAGGCAAGGATATTAATTTATACAACCCTAATACAATTAACAATATCAGGAAATCTAACTTTGATACTATACTATCATCTAGATTACAGACCTTACTTAAATTTCCACAATTGTTATACTCATGGCCCGTACAGCGATTTTTTTTTTCTGGTTCAGGATCTAACCCAAAACCAACAATTATATTTAGTTGTCCTGTGTTTTATTCTCTCTTCACAAGAAACCATTCCTCAGCCTTTCTTTTTCTTCATGACCTTGACAGGTTTCTTTTTAAAAAAAAAAAATGGATATGGGGTTTTGCCATGTTGCCCAGGCTGGTCTGGAACTCCTGGGCTTAAGCAATCCGCCTGCCTTGGCCTCCCAAAGTGCTGGGATTACAGGCATGAGCCACCACACCCAGCTGACCTTGACAGTTTTGAAGAGTATAGGCCAGTTATTTTGTAGAATGCCCCTCAAGGTTTACCTGACACTCTTATGATTAGATACAACAAGTTCTGCCTTTCTGTCAGCAGCAGAAGTGATGCTGTGTCCTCAGTCTGTCTGCCGGGAGTATGGGTGATGTCAGTTTGTCCCATTACTGGTGACATACATACATTTTTAAAACACAAAAACAATTAGCTTATATTAAACAAGCTACTTTGCAACCTTCCCTCTCCCCAATCATAGACTGTGATCATCTTTATTTTTTAACATTAACAATTTTTAGTTTTATTTGAATTTTTTTGTTTTTGTTTTTTTTGAGAGGGAGTCTCGCTCTGTTGCCCAGGCTGGAGTACAGTGGCACAGTCTCAGCTCACTGCAACCTCCATCTCCTGGGTTCAAGCGATTCTCCTGCCTCAGCCTCCTGAGAAACTGGGATTACAGGTGTCTGCCACCACGCCCAGCTAATTTTTGTATTTTTAGTAGAGACAGGATTTCACCATGTGGCCAGGCTGGTCTCAAACTCCTGACCTCAGATGATTTGCTCACCTTGGCCTCCCAAAGGACTGGGATTACAGGCATGAGCCACCATGCCCGGCCGTTTTATTTGTTTTTGAATAGGTAATATAGTCATATGGTACACTAGCTAGAACCACAGGCATGTGCCACTATCCCCAACTATCTTTTCTTTATTTTCTTTTTTGTAGAAACAATCTATGTTGCCAAGGTTGGTCTCAAACTCCTGGGGCTCAAGCAATCCTTTCACCTCTGCCTCCCAAAATGCTGGGATTACAGGCCTGGGCCACCATACCTGGCCAGCAAGCTCTTTGGATCCAACTGGAAACAGCCAAGATTTCTTGGAGACTAGCCTAGTAGATGAGGTGGGACATTCCTTTGGGTTCAGAAAGCAAGGTGTGGCTTTCAAGTGATGCTGTAACCATCTTTCCATAATGAATAAATATACTTCTATATCAGTTTCTAAGGAAGCTCATTTCAGTCCAGTTTCAGGGAAGCCCAAGATCCGTGGGCCAGGGGCAAGTGGTGGGAGTGAGTGCCCTGAGCAGGAGCTATAGCCTGGGACCATAGCCTAAGCCCGAGCAGGCCAGGGTTCCAGCCAGACTCTGCTACTAATCAGTCAGCTGGGTGGCCCTGGGCAGCTCACTTCTTTTTCCATCCTTCTTCCCTCATCTGTACAATAGGCATAATTCCACCACTACATTTAGTTGTATTTTTCTTTGTTGGTTGGTTTTTTAGAGACGGGTTCTCACTCCTGTTGCCCAAGCTGGAGTGCAGTGGCACCATCATAGCTCACTGCAGCCTTGAACTCCTGGGCTCAAGCGGTCCTCCTGCTTCAGGCTCCCGAGTAGCTGGGACTATAGATGCATTTCATCGTGACTGGCTTTTTTTATTTTTTATTTTTTGTAGACATGGAGTCTCTCTATATTGTCCAGGCTGGCCTTGAATCCTGGGCTCGAATGAGTCTCTCACCTCAGTCTCTCAAAGTACTGGAATTAACAGACATAAGCCACCATGCCCACCCAGCCAACACTTAATTGTTTTGAGGAATAAATAAACTAATCTATAGGAAGGCCCTCGTACTCAGCAAGCACTTAATAAAGTAACTACAACTTCCCAACCCAGCAGGGAGGTAGAAATCACAGCCAGCAGGTGACCGTGGGGCTCTCCCTGTACATACCCCTTTGAAAGCCCACAGGGCAGCAGCCCTGCCCACATCTGCTGGACTTGCTGAAAGGCACTGATTTTAATGACAATTTCACTTCCTTTGAAGTATCCTTCATACTTATAGAAAGCCCAAAATACCTCCTTCCTTTGAGTCAGACTGTTCCCTAATAGCCCCTATTCCTTCAAACATGAAACTGAAGGCAATACTTTCTTTGTCAGGGGGTTTATTGACTTTTCCTGGGATTTGGGGCTCTTAACACATGTGGGAGCCTATGAGACTCAGGAGTCATTCAGTCATTCCCTTCATTCAATAAATATTAGTTGAGGGTCAGGCAGTCTTCCACCTAGGTACTTGGAATAGATACATCAGCAAACAAAACTGGTGAATATCTCTGCCCTCGTGGAATTTACATTCTCAGAGAGGGCAGGAGGAAGTAGAGTAAACCTAACCAATCAGTCACGCAGTTTGTTAGATCATGCAGTTGTTTGTTAGAAGGTAATAAACGCTATGGAAAAAAAGTACGAGTAAAGAGGCCCCGAAGTTGCCGGGGCAGGCGACAGGTGATGTATATAATTGGATTGTCACAGTGGGCTTTTTCTTTTTTCTTTTCTTTTTTTCTTCTCTTCTCTTCTCTTCTTCTTCTTTTTCTTGTTCTTCTTCTTCTTCTTCTTGTTCTTCTTCTTCTTCTTCTTGTTCTTCTTCTTCTTCTTTTCTTCTTCTTCTTCTTCTTCTTCCTCTCTCTCTCTCTCTCTCTCTTTCTTTTTTTGAGACAGAGTTTTGCTCTTATTGCCCAGGCTAAAGTGCAATTGTGTGATCTCGGCTCACTGCAAACTCCGCCTCCTTGTTTCAAGCAATTCTCCTGCCTCAGCCTCCCAAGTAGCTGGGATTACAGGTGTCCACTACCACACCCAGCTAATTTTGTGTTTTTAGTAGAGACGGGGTTTCTCCATGTTGGTCAGGCTGGTCTCAAATTCCTGATCTCAGGTGATCTGCCCTCCTCAGCCTCCCAAAGTGCTGGGATTACACACCTGGCCAGGGTGGTCTTCTTAGAGGAGAGGCAAAGCTCTTCAACAGCCCTGTGAAGTAATCTCCATTTCACAGAATGGTGCAACTGGGGCAGAGATGGGCTAAATAACTTGACTGAGGTCACAGTGCAAGAAAGGGCAGGGCCAGGAGTCTAACCTGGGCTGACTGGCTTGAGGCTGCATTTCACCAATTCCTTATATAAGAGCTGCAAGGAATCTGGGAATAAGGAAACTGAGGCTCAGAGAAAGAAAATAAAGTTGCCGAAAGTCATGAAGCAAGAGGAAGCGTGGGGTTAGTGAATCTTTTCTTACCAGGGAGAGAGGTGCCCTAGCCTGGGGTTCCCAAAAGGGAGAAACTTTTAGACAATCCACAGAAAAACTGATTTTTCTGTTGTTTTAGTGGTTTTAATTTATGTATATGAAAAAGAAATTATAGGTGCATTGAAGTTATAACTTTATAAAGATTAAATGCTTAGGATGAATAATTTTTTTTTTTTTTTTTGAGACCAAGTTTCACTCTTGTCGCCCAGGTTGGAGGGCAGTGGCGCAATCTCAGTTCATGGCAACCTCCACCTCCTGGGTTCAAGTAATTCTCCTGCCTCAGCCTCCTGAATAACTGGGATTATAGGCACCCACCACCACGCTCGGCTAATTTTTTGTATTTTTAGTAGAGATGAGGTTTCACCACGTTGGGCAGGCTGGTCTCAAACTCCTGACCTCAAGTGATCAGCTCACCTCAGCCTCCCAAAGTGCTGGGATTACAGGCATGAGCTACCGCACCTGGCCAGGATGAATAATTTTTAAGTGAGTCAATTTAATGAAGATAGTACTAAATAAATTATAGCACAGGTGGGACATAGTTATGCCAAAATTCAGAGGACAGTGGTTCATGCTGAAGTTTGGAATATTTTGCCTTCAATCTGTTAGAGAACCAACAAGTTTGTATGTCCCTGATACAGTAACAGATGAATATACTACTAAGACAGCAGGGTTTGCAGCAGAGAAAGAGTTTTTGCAGAGCACCAAATGAGGAGATAGAAGACACATATCCATCTCTCCAAGGAGTGCTGGGCTGGGTTTTGTTTGTTTTTTTGTTTTTTATTGTTGTTGCTGTTTTTTGAGGTGAACTCTTACTCTGTTGCCCAGGCTGGAGTGCAGTGGTGTGATCTCGGCTTACTGCAACCTCTGCCTCCAGGGTTCAAATGACTCTTTTGCCTTAGCCCCCTAACTAGCTGGGACTACAGGCGTGCACTGCCATGTCTGGCTAATGTTTGGATTTTTTATTTTAGTAGAGATGGGGCTTCACCATATTGGCCAGGCTGATCTCAAACTCCTGACCTCAGGTGATCTGCCCACCTCAGTTTCCCAAAGTGCTGGGATTACAAGCATGAGCCACTGCGCCCAGCCTGAGCTGAGGTTTTTAAGAGGATCATGGCAGTTGAGGGGCTGTAAAATTGGGGTCATTTATTGATTGGGGTAAGAGGGATGAAATCATCAGGATGTGGAAATTTTGTTCTTTGGTGAGTCAGCTTCTCATGGTGTCCTTCTGACCAACTGATGTCAGTGGAGTCCTTCAGACCAGCTGATGTCAGTAGTTTCACCGTTAGGTAGTACTTCAAAGACTCTATCAAATGGAAAACGATGTTTCACGATGTTCAAGTTATTATCTATAGAGCAGATAAGGGGTGGCAGGGCTTACGTGATTCTGGGCAAGAGGCAATGAATGACCATGAGGAAGGAGGTCAGGGAGCAAGGTGACCTAGTGATTAATGCTGAATGTACTGAAAGCTTGGTTTATTTTCATTTATCTCCCTCCCTTCTCAGCTGATTAATTTTATAAACTGTATAGGGATGGTTTTAAATCATAGCCTCCTTCTCAGCTGATTAATTTTATAAACTGTATAGGGATGGTTTCAAATCATAGGGGGAAGAGAAGGAAATTTTCGGAAGGTCCTAGAAACTCAACCTCCTTGCTCAAGTTTCCCAGGTTGTCGTCACAATCCTCTCTCCTCAGACTGTCCCTGCCTCACTGCCTGCACCTGTGCAAACCAGCCCTTTTTATGGACAATTTTATCTTCAAAGTGCTTTTGGCTTGTTAATTGCCTGGTGCAGCCCTGCCAAGGATGGGGGTTCACACCAACCCCACTAAAGAACCCAGACATTCCCGATGGAGGAGGGTAGATGTGAACAGCATGGGGAAGACCTTGCCAGGGTCACGGTTGCCAGGTGCGGCTCTGAGTTAGAAGATCCTGGAAGAGAATCCAACTTCACCACTTTAATGTGTCTCCGGGAGCCTCAATTACCTTTTTTTTTTTTTTGAAACAGAGTCTCGATCTGTCGCCCAGGCTAGAGTACAGTGACACAATCTCAGCTTACTGTAACCTCCGCCTCCTGGGTTCAAGCAATTCCTGCCTCAGCCTTCCTAGTAGCTGGGATTACAGGTGCCCACCACCATACCTGGCTAATTTTTGTATTTTTAGTAGAAACGGGGTTTCACCATCTTGACCAGGCCGATCTTGAACTCCTGACCTTGTGATCCACCCACCTCAGCCTCCCAAAATGCTGGGATTACAGGCATGAACCACCGTGCTCAACCAATTTTTTTAAAACAGGGGCTCACTCTGTCACCCAGGCTGAGTGCAGTAGTGCAATCACAGTTCACTGCAACCTTGACCTCCTGGGCTCAAGTGATCCTCCTGCCTCAGCCTCCCAAGCAGCTGGGACTACAGGTATGAACCACCATACTGACTAATGTTTAAATTTTTTTGTAGAGTCTGGGTCTCATATGTTGTCCAGGCTGGTCTCAAACTTTGGGCTCAAGCAATCCTCCAGCCTCAGCCTCCCAAAGTGCTAGGATTACAGTAATCTTTTTAAATCTATAAAATGGGTGTTATAATAGAATTATCAAGATTTGATGTAACAAATGGCTGTTAGTACTTTCACACTTAAATATCACATCCTTCACATGGCATTCCGTATTAGGTATCATCGCTCCTGCAGCCGCCAGAACATTCTATATATTCTTCTCATATAACACAGATAAGTTTCCTGCCTTGTATTGGGTGAACTGTGTCCCTGCTGTTCCTCAAGGGTGAGCTTTATGGCTAAGGCATCTTTATATACCTCTCATTAGGAAGCCCAGGGCTTGGCACGAAGTTCAGTAAGTGTCTTCTTGTAATTAACAAGAGCAAGCTCATGTAATAAACAAAAACAAGGGCCCTAAAGCCCCACTCTGTGGGTTCAATCCCAGTTCTGTCCTTCATTGCCAAATGATCTTAGGCAAGATACTTGACCTCTTCCTTCCTTGGAGTCCGGGCCTGTACAATGGGGGTAATTAATAATAGCACCTACAACATCAAGTTGTTGTGAGGATGAAATAAGTCAACATGCTTAAAGTGCTTAGAAAGGTAGCTGCTGTGGGGTGAGAGCCATACAGCTGTTAGCTGTTATTTGTTGTACCAGCATCTAGCACAGGGCCTTTTTCCAGATGTGGCCCCCATAAAATTTGTGAAGCTGACCTTAAAGACTAGATTCCTATCCCATCCTCTCCCCATGCATACACATACTTCACAGGCTCATGAATATGAAATTCTACCATTTCAGATTTTGGGGGGTTTGGGGAGGGTTTTTTGTTGTTTTTTTCAGATGGGGTGTGTTGCTCTATCACCCAGGCTGCAGTGCAGAGGTGAGATCATGGTTCACTGCAGCCTTCACCTCCCGAGCTTACGCAATCTTCCCACCTCACCCTCCTGTGCAGCTGAGACTATGGGCATGCACTACCGTGCCTGGCTAATTTTTTATTTTTGGTAGAGATAAGGTCTCTCTATGTTGCCCAGGCTGGTCTCAAATTCCTGGACTCAAGAAACCCTCCTGCCTCAGCCTCCCAAAGTGCTGAGATTACAGGCATGAGTCACTGTGCCCGGCCTGAAATTCTACCATTCCTAATTCATTCTTTGGAGTTAAGATGCTGTACTTATTAAAATGTAAGTGCTGTCATTTTCAAATATTAGTTGAATACTTCCTGAATAAAAGACTTTGTGCAGGAATACTATGTGGCCTTAAAAAAATGAAGATGCTCTCCAAAGTATATTAAATGAAAAAAGAAAAATATAAAACCATGCAGGTAGTATGCTACCACTTACAGAGTACACGAAAGCTAGGGAGAGCATACGTATAAGAGAGGACTTACCTGTGTAACCACAGACCATCTGTGGAAGGAGACCCAGGGAACTGTCTCAGTGGGACTCTCCAAGGAAGGGATTTTGGTGGTGAGGACTGGGACAGCAGGGGGACTTTCTTTCATTGTACACCTTATATGCTTTTTAAAGTAAATATACTTTTGCTTTGTTTTGTATTTTTTGTAGAGATGGGGTTTTCCCATGTTGCCTAGGAGGTCTCGAACTCCTGGGCTTGAGTAATCCACCCACCTCAGCCTCCCAAAGTGCTGGGATTATAGGTATGAGCTACCATGCCTGGCCTCAAAGTAAATATCCCAGCACCTTGAGAAGCTGAGGCGAATGGATCACTTGAGGTCAGGAGTTTGAGACCAGCCTGGCCAACATGGTGAAACCCCGTCTGTACTAAAAATATAAAAATTAGTCAGGTGTGGTGATGGGCACCTGTAATCCCAGCTGCCTGGGAGGCCGAGGCAGGAGAATCACTTGAACCCTGTAGGTGGAGGTTGCAGTGGGCCAAGATCATGTCACTGCACTCCAGCCTGGGTGACAGAGACTCTGTCTCAAAAAATAAAAGTAAATATATGTTTTTATTGTGATAAAATATATAACGTAAATGTTACCATTTTAACCACTTTATTCAATTCAGTGGCATTAAGCCACAAAGTTGTGCAAACACCACCAATATTTCCAGAACTTTTTCATCATCCCAAACAGAAACTCTGTCTTTTCTCACAGGCCTGGAGGCTACAAGTCCAAGATCAAGGTGTTGGCAGAGTCGGTTCCCTCTGAGGCCGTGAGAGAATTTGTTCCACGCCTCTCCTGGCTTCTGGTGGTTTGCTGGCCATCCTTGGCATTGCTTGGCATTAGAAGCACCATCCCAATCTCTGTCTTCATCTTCACATGGTAGGCTCCCTGTGAGTGTGCCTCCATGTCCAAATTTTTCCTTTTTTTAAGGACACCAGTCATATTGGATAATGCAGTCAATTAGGACACCCTATCTTGATTTTCTCTGCAAAGCTCCTAGTTCTAAACAAGCTCACATTCTGTAGATAAAGAAACTGTGGTATGTATATTGATGGAATACTATTATAGCCATGATGAGATTGGAGACTATTATTCTAAGTGAAGTAACTCAAGAATAGAAAACCAAGCATCGAATATTCTCACTTATAAGTGGCAGCTAAGCTATGAGGATGCACAGGCATATGAATGACACAATGGACTTTGGGGACTAAGGGTCAAAGGGTGGGAAGGGGGTGAGGGTAAAAGACTACAAATTGGGCACAGTGTATACTGTTCGGGTGATGGGTGGACCAAAATCTCACAAATCACCACTAAAGAACTTACTCATGTAACCAAACACTACTTGTTCCCCAATAACCTGTGGAAATAAAAATTTTTTTAAAGTTTAAAATGCGGTATTTGACTGATTGGTATCTA
The DNA here is from genome assembly GCF_049354715.1 of Callithrix jacchus. Lineage (NCBI taxonomy): Eukaryota > Metazoa > Chordata > Mammalia > Primates > Cebidae > Callithrix > Callithrix jacchus. Next base: position 14,403,787 of record NC_133521.1, on the reverse strand, counting down.
TACATACACAACATGTGGCCGGGTCTTGCTTGTTTCTTTTTGTTTTCTCCAATAAAAAGAAATGTACTTTAAAAAAACAAACGAATTCACATTCTGAGATATTGAGTCACCCCAAACAGGTGGTCCCAGCTTCCACTGTTGCCTTCATCCTATTTGGTGTCTCAAAACCCACTCTCCATTTCAGACTTCTCAGCTCTTTGTTTCTCTGGCAAAGCAGGCTTGTCATTGTTAGCACACCTCAGGTCACACCTTCCCATCAATTTCATTTCAGTCACAGGTGAGCACGCCTTCTGCAGGTGAGCACAGCTTCCGTAGGTGAGCACTCTTTTTCTGTGTTCTGCAGGGACCCATCAAGCCTCAGCACCTCAACCAGTTCACTTTTATCAATGGATTTGTTATTTAAGACCTAGTCAACCAACTGGGAGGGTCCAAAAGACATACTTTTTCCAGTAATGTGAGAAATAAATCTGTGAGGGGAGCCCCCGCATCCTTAAGAAGCTCTGTGAGGCCGGGCATGGTGGCTCACATCTGTAACCCCAACATTTCAGGAGGCCAAGGCTGGCAGATCACTTGAGTCCAGGATTGGAGACCAGCCTGGGCAACATGACAAAACCCATGTCTACAAAAAATACAAAAATTCTGGGTGTGGTGGTGCACACACTTGTAGTCCTAGCTACTCAGGAGACTGAGGTGGGTGGATCACTTGACCTGGGAGGTTGAGGCTGCAGTGGACCATGATGGTGCCACTGCTCTCCCTCCGTCTCAAAAACTAAAATTTTAAAAAAGCAGCAACTCTGTGATTTCTCTGCAGGCCAGAACTTACAGTGGGAGCTGCAGTCACTGAATTAGGAAACCTAAATGCAATGGGAGTAATTGGATCCCAGGATGGCAGGGCTAAGTGGTGACACACAACTGCCAAGGACAAGGTGGTCATAGTTACTGCTGCTGAAAGAAAAGAGAATTTCGGGACCCCAAACTCACTACAGTGGAGGGAAGTTAAGTTTGGGAATTGAGTCATGCAAGAAACTGCCTTTTTTGTTCCCAAATAGATAGCTGTAATTTCACATGCTCTCTTTATCTTATGCAAAATGGAGAGTTACTGAACATGAGAAAATGCAACATTGACTTCTCCCCTACTCCCTCTTTGCACATAGAAAATGTATCATAGATCCACTGAGTGCTAATCAGAGCCTCGCAAAAATGTAACCACTTGGCTTCATTGCCTACCCTCTCTCCTTTTTATTTCCTTTCCTCTCCTGCTTGCTCTTTCCCTTTTAAAATCAAAGTTCCTAAAAACTCTTTACAACAAGCACTGGTCTCAGATCCTACTGCGACTTGTGTTTCTTTTTCCCAATCATGTTCTTGACCTTGGCAAAATAAATCTCTAATCAATTGCCAAAAAAAAAAAGAAGGTGTGCTGATCATGTTTCTTGGTGTCTTTCTCTGGAGAGTTCCATGGTGTCGGCACAGCCCTGATGTCTGTGTTACCTCTGGCTTGCACCTGGGAGCTGAGGTGGGTAGATAGAAAGGGGGACTTTGGGTGTAGGGAGCGGGAGGGGGGGTCTCGTGACACATCTACATCTGCTTTAGAATTCTGTTTCTCTCGGAGCTGGCCCCTTCAGGAAGATGTGATGCTAAAGTGTGCCCAGGTTGATAAAGAAACTAGGAATTGCATTCCCCAGGATCCTGTAAAGGGGCCACATGGGGGGTTCAGCATCAAGGAGGCTTGGAGGGAAGATGATACGTTTTCAAATACCCAAGAAGCTGACATGGGCAGAATAATGAAGTCAAGCTGTTTCCACAGAGAGACTGATAATGCAGCTCATTATAAGTTGGACATTTCTGAGAATTTCTTTTCCAGAGACAGGGTCTCGTTTTGTCAGGCTGGAGTGTGGTGGTGTGATCATAGCTCACTGCAGCCCCGACCTCCTGGGCTCTAGTGATCCTCCCACCTCAGCCTACTGAGGAGCTGGGATTACAGGTGTGTGCCACCATGCCCACTTATTTTTTTTTGTATTTTTTTGTAGAGACAGGGTCTTGCTCTATTGTCTAGGCTTGTCTCAACTGGGGAACTGCATTGAAATGTAATGGCCTTTGTGTGAGATGTGAGCCACCTGCAGACAGGGAGTTTTCAAACGGGAAGGATGGTGATTGTCGCCTCAGGCAGAAGCCTGGGCTGGTGATCTCTCTGGCCCCTTCCTACTTGGAAATGCCATGAGTGTGGAAATGGAACTTGAGTTTCCTTTAGTCTTCTGTGTCCCCTGAGGACATGATGTTCAGATCCACAAAGCTGCATATTGCTTTCAGCTATAGTAGTTCGTACCAAAGTAGAACAACTCAAACCTTCCTGAGCAGGTGCTCCAGAGGTTGGCTCCCCACTCACATAGGTAGTTACTAAAGCTGAGTCAAGCCTGAGCCAGCGTCTGATGCTGGTAACACCCAGGAATGGCTCCAGGGGGCTATAAAGAGCACACTCCTTGGAAAATGGAATAGACTCCATTTATCAGCTTTGATCTGAACCCAGGACAGAATGGGTCAGAAACCGGTTCCTCTGCTCCTTGAGACCTGGGCTTACTGCATCCAGGTGTGGCCTCTCCTAATTTCAGAATTATTTGAAGACTTCTCAGCTCTTTGTTGCTCTGGCAAAGCAGGCTTGTCATTGTTAGCACACCTGAGGTCACACCTTCCCATCAATTTCATTTACTAGTGTGGGCTTGGCAGGTGGAGATGAAAGTGGGAGGAGTTTTTCACAAATACTGACAATGAAAAGATATAGCAGAGTTTATTGGTAGATTGAAAACAATCACAACTCATGTAACATACACATGCATTTCAAAATCAGAAGCTTATACCTGGCCAGGCATGATGGCTCATGTGTATAATCCCAGCACTTTGGGAGGCTGGGGTGGGTGGATTACTTAATGTCAGGAATTTGAGACCAGCCTGTCCAACATAGTGAAATCTGGTTGCTACTAAAAATACAAAAATTAGCAGGTGCAGTGGCAGGTACCTGTAACCCCAGCTACTCAGGAGGCTGAAGCAGGAGAATTGCTTGAACTTGGGACACAGAGGTGTGGAGGTTGCAGTGAGCTGAGATTGTGCCACTGCACTCCAGTATGGGTGACAGAGCAAGACTGTCTCAAAAAAAATAAATAAATAAAATGAAAAATGAAAAAATAAAAAGCTTATGCCTAAAGCCAGAGAATGTTAGAAAAGTAACAACAACATCAAAAAAAATCAATCAAAATGAGTTTTCTTTGAGTGAATTGTTTGGCAAGGTATTATGATATTTGGACGCTGATGGGTTAAATCTTTCTTGTTTATTTTCCTAAGAGTAATTGACTGAATAAATCTTTCAATAAATGAGGATGTGATGCTTTATTGTTGTTTATAAAAAACATGAAGTCCTGGTCCTCACATGTGTGCAAACAGTGATCACTCTCCCCTGGCTTCCCTTCTTTGCTTCTGCAGTCTCTGGCTCACTCATGTTGCCTGGAATCTTGAGGATACCATTGTATTATATAGCGTGTAATAATATGCTGTAACGTTATTAACGAAACCATACTCTCCAATCAGATTTCACTAATTTTCTCACTAATGTCCTTTTTCTGTTCCAGGGTCATAGTCCAGGATCATACTCAGGGTTGCATGTAGTGAATATCAGGTTATCTACACGATACAGAGGTGGTAAATGGTGCAAAACAAGAAAAAGAAGCATCATTTCTCAATGCATCTTAGTCAAAACCAGATAATCTATTCTGTACTTTTCAATGGGGAGAAGTTATGTAGGCAAATCCTACAGGCCGGGATTGATAGAGCAGGGTGATGTAAGAGACTGGGGTGCAGGGCAGTCCTCTCTGAGGAGGGAAGTGTTGAGCTCAGATCCGATTGTAGGAGCCAAGTTTGAAACAATCTAGGGGCAGAGCATTCCAGGTGGACAGAACTGTAAGGTGGTATAGTAGGTCCTGCCAAATGAGCTATTCAAGATGTGAATATTGACTTATTGGAATAAATTCCTTCACCAAATATTTAAAGAGCACCCACTAGTGCCAGGAACTGTTGAAGGTGCTTGGATGACATTAGGTTAGAATGTTTCTTGTAGGGGAAGCCAGGCCAGGGAAGTGTGGGAGGAGGGGCAGGCTGATGTTGAGCTAGGATATGGAGCTGGGAGGGATGCTTAGTGAGACTTTTGAGTTTGACCAAAATTAGGAGGGCCTGCAGTGCCATCTGAGTTCCACTGGGGATGGGCAGGAGTCAGGGGTGGATCCCTGAGTTTTGATTCTCAGATGAACGGAGAAACCTAGCTTGAGGAGATTGAGCTGGAACCTGGAGGTAGGAGGTGCCTAGTTTTAGGCTGAGATAGGTGCAGGAGGCTCAGGCCCTACCCCTTAACAGCTAGACTTGGAAAGATTTGGGGCAGAACATTTCCGGTGCATTCCAGGTGGAGGGAACTGTAAGTGCCAAGGCCAGGAGGTGAGATCAAATTTGATATGTTGGGATGATTTGCAGACACCAGAGTTCTATAGGCTAGGTTAGGAGTTCAGATTTATTCCATGTGTAAGGGAAGCCACTGGAGAACTTTATATATGGGACTGGCATGATCTTATTTTTTAAAATTAACTTATTTTCTCGAGACAGTCTCACTCTGTTGCCCAGGCTGGAGTGCAGTGACGTGATTATGGCTTACTGCAGCCTTAACCTCCTGGGCACAAGCCATCCTCCCACCTCAGTCTCCCAAGTAGCTGGGACTACAGGTGAGCACCACCACACCCAGCTAATTATTTTGTATGTTTTGTAGAGATAGGGTTTAACCATGTTTTCCAGACTGGTCTCGAACTCCTGGGCACAAGCAATTCACCCACGTTGGCCTCTTAAAGTGCTGGGATTACAGGTGTAAGTCATAGCACTTGGCCATTTTTTTTATTAAAACATAGTTTAAATCACTTTTCTTAAGGCATAATTTACAAATAACAAAGCACACTTACTTTAAATGTACAGTTTGGCGAGTTTTGACAAATATATGAAGCTATGTAACAACCACCACAATCAAAATACAGATAGAGCATTCTTATCACCCTAAAAAGTTCTTTACTACTGACTCTTCTGTTACCACCCCAATCTCCAGCCTCAGGCAAGGGATCTGCAGACCCTTCACCCAACTTCCTGGAGTTACCATCTTGCGTAACCATTGTCCATTTAACAAAACCAAGAAATTAACATTGCTACAGTATTACGAACCAAACTACCACCTCTAATCAGATTTCACTAATGTTCTCACTAATGTCCTTTTTCAGTTTCAGGATCCATTCCAGGATTGCACCCAGGATTGTAATTAATAATTATGTCTCCTTAATCTCTTACAATCAGTGACAGTTTCTCAGACTTCCCTTATTTTTCACAAACGTGGCAGTTTTGAGGCACACTGGTCAGGTGTTTTATAGAATGTCCCTCGATTTGGGTTTATCTGATGATTTCTTATGATTAGACAGAGTTTATAGACTTGGAGAAGAAACCACAGAGATGATGTGCCCTTCCCATCTCATTATATCAGGGAGTATTTGATACCAAATTCTATTGCTGCTGATGTTAACCTTGGTCACTTGGTTAAAATGGTGTCTGCCAGGCTCTCTCCTATGAAGTCACTATTTTTCCCTTTCCATATTCTACTTTTTGAACTTTTTTCAAGTAGTGAAGTTCAGCCCACCTAAAAATGGGAGGAGAGTTAAGTTCTACTTCTGGAGTGGGTGGAAGTATGCATACACTATTTGGACTATTTATTCATAGAGGAAGCTTTTTTTTTTTTTTTTTTTGAGAAACGGTCTCACTCTGTCACCCAGGTTGGAGTGCAGTGGTGTAATCTCAGCTTACTGTAACCTATGCCTGCCAGGCTTGAGCAATCCTCCTGCCTCAGCCACCTATGTAGCTGAGACCACAGGCATGTGCCACCACACTCAGCTAATTTTTGTATTTTTTTGTAGAGACAGAATCTTGCCATGTTACTCAGGCTGGTCTTGAACTCCTGAGCTTAAGCAATCTGTTCAACTCAGCCTCCCAAAGTGCTGGGATTACGGGCATGGGCCACTGCACCTGGCTGAGAAAGCTTTTTTTTCTCCATAGAGGAAATAACAGCAAATTTGTATTTTGCTGGAAGTGATCAAAAAGGGAACAAAATACTTCTGAGGGCTTCTTTGCTTTCTTCTGTAAGTGTCGAAAAATGTTTTCACATCAGGACTTTTCTCATTACAAAAACTCTTAATAATATATTTTATTTAGCTCAATATATGTAAAATATTATGATTTCAAAATATGATCAATATAAAAATATCAGATATTTGCAATTCTTATTTTATATGCATTCTTGCAGATCCATCTTGTATTTTACACTTACAGCTTCTTATTATTATTTTTGCAAGGAACACGGGTACTTTATTGAATGCCATTGCAGAAAAGTGTGTGAAGATAAATGGTTGATACAGGACTTGGCTCCGGGGACAGTGCGAGAAATGGATGGTGGAGTATGTGGGAAACAGGTCACGGGCAGAGCTCCTGGCCTGGATGATTTCTCTTGATCTATCGATAGGCTTGCAAGATGAGTTCTGAGATGATGATAAGCAGAATGGTCGTGATGATGCCTAAAATCAGGGTCCAGATGTTCAGGCATTTAGCGGTGGAGGCATAGGCCTGGGCCCCGGTCAGGTCACCAAGCATCTTCGTGTCCCTAGACTTCACAGAGTAGGCTATGAATGCTATGAAGCTCAGGCAGGAGGAGTTCATGAAGACGGTGTTGCACAGGGGCCAGAAGACATACATGGTCAGGCATGGAGGTCTCACTGTGGATGCAGATCACGTGGCTGTCAGGGGATCAGGGTTGTGGGGCGCCCCCAGCACAGCCACCTCATGCTCCTCCTTCAGCATCTCATAGTTTGGGGGGACAGCCACTGTTGGCAGGAGTGGAGAAGGTTTGGACAATGTGGTTCATGGAGTTCAGGGAAGACCAGCTGTGGTCAGCTTGCTGGGATGGTTCTCCCACTTAGAGCTTATTGCGGTGAATTAGCCGTATTTCAAGTTCTCAATGGCCACAGGACTCAGGCTACCATATTGGAGAGCACAGCTCCAGACCTTTTTGAAGCCAATGCAGGGAAGGCTGGGGTCTTGGCAATGGTGCACTTCATTCTCCAGTCTCCAGACTCTCATCTCTACCATCTTTGCTGTGTTTCTGTGACTGTGATTCCTGAAAGTTCATGTTGAGGAAGCATCTTGTAACAACATTTTGGTTTTTTTTGTAGTTAAAATGATTTTTTTTACTTTATTCTTTATTTTATTTATTTTATAATTTAAAAATTTTTTGTGAATTCCTAGTAGATATATATATTTATGGGGTACATGAGATGTTGAGGTCGTGGCATGCAATGTGAAACAATCACATCCTAGAGAATGGGGTATCCATCCCCTCCAGCATTTCTCCTTTGTATTACAAACCATCTAGTTACATGCTATCTCAAAATGTGCAATTAAGTTATTATTGACTATAGTCACCCTGTCGTGCTATCAAATAGTAGGTCATATTCATTCTTTCTATTTTTTTGGTACCCATTCACCATCCCCCACTTCCCCCCGATATCTAAATTCCAAAGTGCCAGTTTTGGATACTGATAGGACTGAGTGCTAGCCACCTAAGCACCTGGAAGTGTGACAATAATTATTCTCCCTTTCCCAGCACAGTGATTTCACAGTCATGTTTTCTTTCTGTGTTTTCTTCGTAGTGCCTTTCATGCTACTCCCTGACCTTCCTCCATGCTTACCTTTAAACTTTTAAAAGTTAAACTTCTCATTTTGAGATAATTGTAAATTCACATGCAGTTGTAAGAAATAATATAGAGAGACCTCATGTGTCTTTACCCATTTTCCTCTAATGGTAACATCTTGTGAAATAAGTTATTCTCTTTTAAAAATAAAGATATTTGGCTGCTCTGTGAAGGCAAAGTGGGAGCAGAGAGACTGCTGGGAGGTAACTGTGATTGGGCAGAGATTTGGACCAGGAGAGAGCAGGAGAAGATGCTGAACCATGCTGCCATTCTGGGGCAGGTGGAGGTGAGCTGTATCCACACGAACCTCACAGGATACACTGATGTTCAACTCCAACAAGAACCTCCTTCACCAAGGTCAAGTCAAAAGCACAGTCTGTGTATCAGTTTCCAGCAGGAAAGAGAGGGTGCTAACATTTGCAACAAAAGACAGATTAACAAGAGAAAAACAAGATTGTATTGACATGAATATATCATATATGCATGGGAGATAACCAGGGAATGAGTAATTCTCAAAGAGCTGATTTAGAATTTCAGCTTATATAGTATCTTTGACAAAACACATTAAATTTTTAGAGCAGTGACAAGACAAAAAGGACCTTGAGCCTCTAAGGAACCTCAAAATGTAGGAAGGCAAATATACAAGAAACTAATGGTAGATAAAGTCTGGTTAGTAAAATTCGTTAGGTAGATTCCTCTGGTCTAATAAGGCCCTGAAGACATCTTCATTGATTGACCTTTGTCCTTTCCAGAAGGGAGGGGAGGAGGGACACCTACATCCTGCTTTAGGCAAATGGAGGCAAACAGAAAGGTTTTCTTCTATCTGCTTTTTCTCAACTGCTTTCAGCTCAAAATAATCCTTGTGCCAAAATGGTATATTTGGTGTGGAAGAGCCTGCTACCTTTCAACAGAACCAGAGTTTAATGAGGGGACAATTTACAGAGGTGTGTGCAGGATTAGGCACACCCAGGAGAGACGATGAGGCGTCCAGACTAGCACAGTGGGAACCGTCGCCATCCCTGGGCCTGGAGGAAGGAGACAGAGAGAGGTGCCATTACAGGGCCCAGGGAAAGTTGGAGTTAAGATTGAGGAAATGCCCAATAAGAGCAGTGGTGGTGGGTAGAGGAGTATAACCAGTCCCAAAATTATACCCAGCAGCAGGAAAGGAATCTGTTTTCTGACCTTTCTCCCCTCCCATCATCTGATCACCTTGCAGTGCAAGGGAATGGAGCCATAAAGTCTGTCAAGGTTGGCCTTCTCAGCATAGACCGGGACAGGGGAGAGACAGGATGGTAAAAGGAGAATAACAGAATACAATTTCAAAAACTCTACAGTGGGGGAGCTTTAGAAACAGTAAGGAACTGTTTATTCTTTATCTATACAGAACACCTTTTTTTTTTGGAGATGGAGTTTCACTCTGTCTCCCAGGCTGGAGTGCAGTGGCATGATCTTGGCTCACTGCAACATCCACTTCCCAGGTTCAAGCGATTCTCCTACCTCAACCTCCTGAGTAGCTGCTGTTACAGGCATGTGCCACCACACCCAGATAATTTTTGCATTTTTAGTAGGGACCGGGTTTCATCATGTTGGCCAGCCTGGTCTCGAACTCCTGACCTCACGATCCACCTGCCTCAGCCTCTCAAAGTGCTGGGATTACAGGCATGAGTCACTGTGCCTGGCCAGTACAGGGCATATTCTAGATGTGCAGTGATTCCATTTTAATGTAAGTGTTTCTCACCTAGTCTAACTTTCAGCAACTCTTTCCGAGATTATTTACAGGCTTGATCTGCAAGCATCTATGAAACACTGTGGACCCTGGCCTCTCCTGGGGGTACAGCAAGAGCCTGAGAGGAGACCTGCACGAAGTTTTGAGGGATAGGGTATCCTAGAAACTAGGATGTGTGGCCTCCCAGGGAGTTTTGCGCCCATGAAAGTGTCAGAGAATCTCCCATAACGAGACCACTGAGAGTTTGGCCAAGGATGTCATGTGGTTGGATATCTCAAGATTGCTTGCAGCAAACACAAGACTGGAGGTCTGAGATCTCTGCCCCTTTTCTGGCACCACTAGGTATCCAAGGTTCTGCTGGGTCTCTGAGGGTGGGCGTGGGAGGTAACTAACACTGATGCTTTTCCTATCACCTCCATGGGATATGTGGGGCTAGGGAAAATTTGGACTTGAATTCATTTCTGCATCTGTAAATAGGGGATAATGATATTACCTCCTTCATAGGATTATTGGGAAGATTGAGATGATCATATAAGTAAAGAATTTAGCATTCTGGCTCCTAGGAAGTGCTCAACATATGTTAGCTATTAGTAGTAGTTGTAACTTTTCCCCCCCGTCTACTGACCGGAAGATGCTGTTTCTGTTTTTCATACGACACACTGCAAAATGACTTTGAACATATGAGTCTTAATTTCATTTATTGCAAGTGTGAAATGAGCTGACAGAAGAGACAAACATGGACAGCCTCACCCCCACGATCCACAGCAGTTACATCACAGAGTTACCAAGAATTCCAGAAAAGAAGTCAAGTGATGAAAGACTGAAGGACAGGAAGCCTGGGAGGACTGCTGCCTAAGAGAAGCTGGGTGGAAAGTTCTCAGGGAGTCCAGCCCCGTTCGTCCTGCTCTGCCCTGGCGGTCTCCTGGCCCCGTCCCTCTGTGACTTGAGGAGTGGTCCTGATTGCCAGTTGCCTTAAAGAGTTTGGGGAAACTGAAGACTGGGGTCCTTTATAGGCCTGTTCTGGACCAAGAGGGGTTGGGAGAGGACCTGGATTTGGATCCTGAAATCCACAGACAACCCCTGCCCTTACACTACTTTATTTTAAAGGTTTTGTTTTAAATTGCAAAAGTAAAACAAGAGTGCTGTAAAAATAGCATAAACATATACAGTGCATAAAGAAAAAGACAGAAAATCTGTCTCCACATGGCCTCCCTGCCCAAGTCTGCTCCTCAGGGTGGGCCCTGAGGCTGCTGGAGTCTCCTGTGCTGGGGAGCCCTCTATGTTGCCTCCCTCCAGGCCTTTAATCCAGTATTAAGGAGCCCAAATCTCTGTTTTCTACACCTGCACACCCTCTAGTGGGGGTGCTTTGCAAACTCAATGTGAGGACAAGAAAAGGACATGGCAGGTATCAGGCTGCCTAAGGGTGGCCTAAGGCACCCTCCTGACGGGCTCCCCAACCCTTGGAAATCAGGATCTTCAATTTTGGTCCTGACCAAGTCCCACTAAAACTTGGCTACTAGGTTGGTTTTCCAATCCCAAGGAAACTGGGAACAATGATACCTACCAGCAAAAGAAAAAAGACGAAATTTGTTAGAACGGTGACCCTAACCAGTCAAAGGCAGCACTTCACCTAGAGGTTATAATAATAACCACTTCTGGGAGCCCTAATTGAAGGACTGGCTTTGCTTTACGGGTGAGGACTGCTAATATTTCTTTTCTAGTTGAGGCCGCTGGTGCTCTGGGAGGTTCACTGCAGGAGGCAGGAGAGTGCAGGGGTGAGGAGCTCAGGCTCTGTGGCCCGAACACCTGGGTCAGCCATCCTGGTTCGGCCGCATATCAGCTGTGTGACCTCAGGCTTATATTAGGGAGTCTACCACGACTCTGTTTCCTCTCTAGTAAAATGGGGATGATGACAGAGTCTCCCTCCGAGGGTGGTGGTGATTAAATAAGTTATTATGTGGCTGGGCATGGTGGTTCATGTCTGTAATCATAGCATTTTGGGAGGCCGTGGCAGGAGGATCATGTGAGCCAGGAGTTCGAGTGTTACAGTCAGCTATGTTCACACCACTGTGCTCCAGCCTGGGTGACAGAGTGAGACCTTGTCTCAAAAAAAAAAAAAAAGTGAGTATGAGTCAAGTGTCTAGCACAGAGAAGATAATCAATAAATATGAGAACTGGGATTAAATAATGGGCTAAGTCTCAGCTAGTGGCTGATGGAGGAGGCATCTGAACCCGGGTCTGATGTGATCGAGGCTCATGGGCTTACCTGTTACGTAGTGCTGCCTCCCTAGAGCCCATCGACTGTCAGCTCCTCTCCCACCTTCAAGGCCTAGATCCTCAGGAGTCCCAGCTCTCACTGATGTGTGGATGACAGGTGTCTCCTCTGAAGAACCAATGATTCCTGGTGAGTCGCGGGAGGCAGAGAAGACTTTTGGACTTTTGGCAGAAGGGGGTCAGCCCTGGGCCTTTCTCCTCAGAGGAAAGCTTGTAAGTCCCCTGCCCTGATCAGTGGTTGGCAGGGAGGATGGGGGATTCCCTGTCGTTCTAGGAATCCAGGCTAATCCTAAACTCAAGTACCCTCATTATGATACAAAATCTGATGGAAGCACAGGGGAAGGGTGGCTACCTCCTAAGTGTGGAAATAGCAGTGAGGGAGGCCGTCAAACATGATTTGCTGGAGTGGTGATGTCTAACCTCAGTCTTCAAACTCCTGACCTCAGGTGATACCCAGGGGGAAGTCATGAAGGGAGGGGAAGGACATTCTAGGCAGAGGGCACAATTTGAGCAGAGGGGCTAGACATGGCATCTAAGAAAGATCAAGTCTGAAGAAAGAAGAAGCAAAACATGAGCCTGCAGAGGTCAACAGTGGTCAGAATTTGGGAATCTGTTTAATCTACTGCTTTTTTTGATTGAAAATAGGGAGCCAATGAAGAGTTATAAAGAGAGGAGGTGACAATGGTAAAGTTTTGTCAGGTATAAAATGGGATAACCATGCAATATTGTATAATTCTGCAATAATCCTACAATCCTATGTAGGATTATTGCAGAATTATAGTATGATTAAGTCAGATGATGCATATAAAGTTCTTAGAATGGCACCTAAAAAATGCCCAGTAAATGTTAATGATGTTGATGTCAATGACGGTAATGTCCTATAGGAAAATAACCCGGAAAGTTAGAGGCCACCAAGGCAATCCAAACAGTAAGGAAGGTGTGGCCGGACGGACGGAGGCCAAGACCAGCCTTAAATAGAAATCCAGTGGGCCATGGACTTGTCTACCTGCTGGAGTAAAACCCAAGCTCCTTGGTGTGACTCAAAAGCACTAGGTGACCTGGCTTCTTCTTACACATTAGGCTCCAGCCATGTTATTTTCTTGCTGGTCTTCAAACACATCCAAACTGGCCCTGTGCCCTTGCTGTTCCCTCTGTCTAGACTGCCCGTCCCTCACATCTTTGAATGGCTGCCACTTTCTTGTCACAAAGCTCTTGGTTCAAATGTTACCTCCTCTGAGAGACCTTCTCAAGCTCTGGCACATCAGCCTTCTTGCCAGATGAAATGATCTTTCTTGTTTCCTTTTTTTTTTTCTTTTTGAGATGGAGTCTTGCTCTGTCACCCAGGCTGCAGTGCAATGGTGCATTCTTGGCTCACTGCAACCTCCGACTCCCTGGTACAAGCAATTCTCCTGTCTCAGCCTCCCAAGTAGCTCAGATTACAGGCATGTGCCACCACACCCAGCTAATTTTTTTATATTTAGTAGAGACAGGGTTTCACCATGTTAGTCAGGCTGGTCTCGAACTCCTGACCTCAGGTGATACCCACCCATGTCAGCCTCCCAAAGTGCTGGGATTACAAAGTAATCCGAGCTACTTGGGAGGCTGAGACGGCAGAATTGCTTGTACCAGGGAGGCGGAGGTTGCAGTGAGCCAAGAATGCACCATTGCACTGCAGCCTGGGCAACAGAGCAAGACTCCATCTCAAAAAGATTATGCACCACTACGCCTGGCAAACTTGTTTTCATGTTTAATGTCTATAGCTTCCTATTCCCTAGAGGATGTAAACTGCATGAGGGTATGAACTATATCTTTCGTGTTCACTGCTGTATCCCTAGGTTCTTGAACACCATCTAGAACATGGAGACCCTCAATAAATGTTTGTCAGGAAAAAATAAAGGATCTGAAATGTCCATTAGAGAGTCATTCTCTTCAAGCTGTTCCTTGGAGAGGTGGCTGATCAAGATGTGATCAATTAGTAACACAGCTGAGTGGATTCAGTGAGATGATGACTTTGTGTAGGTAGAATCTGGGGACTAAAGAGAAGGGACGTCACAAAACAAAGTAAGTTCCAATGACCCAGGGTAATTTCCATGGCAGGGCTAGTCAGGAAGCTGCTACAGGACTTGGAGTCTAGACAGGTGACAGAAGGGTGAGGGTGGAGATGAGGTAGAAAGAGGCAGGTTTCAGAAGCATGGTCCATCAGAGGGGGCCTGAAGGGCCACAGGCTCAGGTCTTATATTCCATCAGGATCTTTAAATTTAGGCTGGGAGTAGTGGCTTACACCTATGATCCTAGCATTTTGGGAGGACGAGGCTGGGGCATTACTTTAAGCCAGGAGTTCGAGGTTACAGTGAGCTGTGATGGCACCACGGCACTCCAGCCTGGGTGACAGTATGAAACCCTGTCTCTAAATAAAATACAAATAAAATTTAAAAAGTAAAGATTATCAAACTTAGTATTTTAACATTATTTAGTATTTTGATTTTATCTCCAAAAGAGGTTACAATTAGTCACAGATACACCAACAAGCTTGAAAAAAAAAATGCTCATTTGTATAACTGTAATTAATAAATGCAAGTATCAAGATTATTCCAGAACTCATCTTTCTTTTTTTTCCCTTTGAGATGGAGTCTCACTCTGTCGCCCAGGCTGGAGTAGATTGGCACGATCTGGCTCACTACAACCCCTGCCTTCTGGGGGCAAGCAGTTCTCCTGCCTCCACCTCTTTAGTAGCTGGGACTACAGGTGCCCATCACTACATCCGGCAAATTTTTGTATTTTTAGTAGAGACAGGGTTTCACCTTATTGACCAGGCTGGTCTTGAACTCCTGACCTCAAGTGATCCGCCTGCCTCGGCCTCCCAAAGCGCTGGGATTACAGGCATGAACCACCACACCTGGCCCAGAACTCATCTTTCAAGACCGAGTTGTTGACATAGCATCTGACATAGTTGTTTTCCTCCTCCTGGCCACCCTCTTTTCACTGAGCGTCCAGGACACCGTACTCTCCTGATTGTACTTCTTTGCTGGCTACTCCAAGTCTCCTCTGGTGGTCCTTGCTCATCTCATCACCCACCCCAGAATGTCCGTTTCCAGAAGGCAGCAGTGAGTCCCCGGGGCCTCACCTTTAGTTCCTCTGGAGGAACACCTTCCATTGAAGCTGGCTCTCTCACTTCCTAATAGTCCATGTCTGAATGTCACTTTCTGAGAGGTCTCTTTCCCACCACCCTTCTTAACATTGCATTCCCTCCAACCCTCTCTCTCCTCTTCCTTCCCTTAATTTTCTCTAGTACTACCGAATGACATGTATTTCTTGTTTAATGCTTGTCTTCCCTGACTAGTATGTCAGTTCCAGGAAAGCAGAGGTTTGTATTTTGTTTACTACGATTTATTATCTAGAACAGTGTATGACACACAATAGGCCCTCAAGGAAATTTTGTTGTTCACGTTTCAATTTTGCAGGTTTGCATTTAAAAATATATAGGGAGCCTTACCAGGAGCCCTAGACTGAACGTGAGTGTAAGCACTGGTATGGTTTTCCTCCACACAGCCACCAAAGCAAGGGACAGAGCCAACACTCGAGAAAGATTTACTTAATTAATGACCCTCTGGAGTAGGGTAGCATTGTGTAGAGTTTGCAGGGGTGCAGCTTGGTTGTGGTGCTAGAAGGGGAAACAGCTGGGCTGCACTGGCTCAGGGACAGTCCCTGTAGACGGGTCACTGGAGTTCAACCCACAGGGACAAATTACCGTAGGAGCAACCAGCGGCATCCGCAGCGCAGCAGAGGTTCCACCGCGCAGCCGCAGAAGGCTCCGAGGCGCTAATGCGCAGCCGCAGAAGGAGCGGACTGGTCTGCGCAGCCGCAGGCGAAGCCGGCGGTATCTGGACAAGTTCTTCCCGGGCTGTTTCGCCCGCGGCCTCAGGAGGTTGGGCCTGGGCGGGTCTTGACCCTGCACCTCTCACCCGGGCGCGTGAGGCCGGCTCCGCTGCGCTGGCCTCGAGGCGCCAACCCTCCTCCCCTAAGCCGCCGCCATCATGGTGCCTGTGTTCACCCTGAAACTGCGCCACAAAATCAGCCCCCGCATGGTGGCCATAGGGCGCTACGACGGGACTCACCCGTGTCTGGCGGCCGCCACCCAAGCTGGCAAGGTAACCGCCCCCACCGGCAGGGAGCCCGGGCCCCAGGGAACCCCAGGACCTCCGCCGGCCGCGCCCCTGGGACCCCGCCTCCTCCCCGACCCCGCCCCCAGCCCGTATTCCCGGCAACCGTTACTCTGTAGCTCCATCCTTCTGAGGACAATGGGGTCTTAGAGGAACAGCTTTTCTGAGCAGTTGACGTTTTCTTGTCGTCAGGCACTTAGAGTCTGGCGAGGTCGGGGTCCCCGGACATAGAGAGCATAGAGAGCTTAGAGAAGAGACGTCTCCGGAGCGAACGGGCTTGGTCTGGGTTAGCAGTAATAACCGACCCCAGATTCAAGCCAAGGGCCTCATCTTGTCACTTGGAACTTGGAATTCCTCCCACTCTCTCATCACACTGCTTCTTCTTCTTCTTTTTTTGAGACGGAGTCTTGCTCTGTCGCCCGGGCTGGAGTGCAGTTGCGTGATCTCGGCTCACTGCAGCCTCCATCTCCCGGTTTCATGCAATTCTCCTGCCTCAGCCTCCTGAGTATCTGGTATTTCAGATGCCCCCCCACCACGCCCGGCTAATTTTTATATTTTTAGTAGAGACAATTTCACCATCTTGGCCAGGCTGGTCTCGAAATCCTGACCTCAAGTGATTCATTCACCTCAGATTCCCAAAGTGCTGGGATTACAGGCGTCAGCCACCGCACCCGGCCCCTCACACTGCTCCTTTATCGAACAAAAGAATGCAAAGACTCCTATATTATTCAAATTGCACTTTTGATCCTTGCCTATGTACATTCAGTTCTTTCCCCATAATTTATTCACTAAGGATTAGGTGCTTACTATGTGCCATTACTGTGCAAGGTGTGAGAGTCAAAGAGATAAAAGAGACACGATCATTTAACATTCACCAGACTTCTGCTGAACACCGCCTGTGTAGATTTTGGAGATGTAAAGTTGGAGTCCCTACTTTCAGAAAGCTTATAGTCCGGAAGCTAACAGACAAGGCATATCAAAGCCCTTTGTATTTGATGGAGGCATGCCCAAAATACATGGAAAGTAGTGACAAGGCTAATAACTTAAAACAGGCACAAAACTTTATTACATGAATCATCTCAGCATCATTGCTACAAGGCCAAGGGCAGCAGCGTGTCATAGGTATGGTGGTTCTTGGCTCCAGTATCTATTTATTTCATGACCTTGGGCAAGGCATTTAATAATAGTACATAATATATGGGGTCATGAGCTAAGCACTTTGCATATAGGAAGTGGTCACTAATTGTTATCTGTTATTTTCTTTTTATGAGTCTTACTTTACTGACTAGAAATTGCAGTTCAGAGAGGTTCAACACAGTACTTGGAGCCAGTCAAATAAAAGCGTGGAATGTGGCCAGAGTGTGTGTTGTCTGACCCAGCGTGGATTTAATAAGCTAGCATTTGTGTAACAATTTATAGTTTTTAGAACACTTCCACGTATGTTGTATGATACGCCTTGGGATATGGAAGTAAAAAGTAAGGCTTTATTTTCATTAAGTAGTATAACAGAGTTAAGCTATTAATATGGGGTCTGGCACATCATGATGTTAGTTATTGTTACTGTTAGAAGTCACTGATGGGCTGAGTGCAGTGGCTTACGCCTGTAATCCCAGCACTTTGGGAGGCCAAGGCCGGTGGATCACCTGAGGTCAGGAGTTCGAGACCAGCCTGGCCAGCATGATGATGAAACCCTGTCTCTACTAAAAATACAAAAATTAGCCAGATGTGGTGGTGGGCACCTGTAATCCCAGCTACTTGGGAGGCTGAGGCAGGAGAGTCACTTGAACCTGGGAGGCGGAGGTTGCAGTGAGTTGAGATCGTGCCACTGTACTCCAGCTAACAGAGTGAGCCTCTGTCTCAAAAAAAAAAAAAAAAAAGGCACTGACAAATGTTAAAAAGAACTTCATGTTGGTTGTGCTGTAGGTGCATAGCAGATATATAAATGGGCTGAAAATATCCCATTGATATTAACTCAGCCCCTAATTTGAGGGCATACTACATGCTAGGCAATGTTTGTAGCTCTGCAGGTGCATCGGAGAATGGCCCCCATGTAGTTTATATTTGAGAGGGGG
The DNA here is from genome assembly GCF_049354715.1 of Callithrix jacchus. Taxonomy (NCBI): domain Eukaryota; kingdom Metazoa; phylum Chordata; class Mammalia; order Primates; family Cebidae; genus Callithrix; species Callithrix jacchus. The sequence continues at coordinate 14,385,750 of NC_133521.1, read as the reverse complement.
AACCAGGCAGTTAACCGAATATGCAAGTGTCTTCAGAGGAGAAAAAGAATAAGGGATTCAGTATGGTGGGAGCTTGCTGTTTTACACAGGTGATCAGACGGCCTCTAATAACATTTGATAAGATGTTTGAAGGAACTGAGAAAGCAAGCTCTGCAGATTTGTGGGATAAGTGCCTTCCAGGCAAAGGGATCAGCAGGTGCAGAGACCTTGAGGTGGAGATATGTGTGGTGTGTTTCAGAAGCACGATGAAGCAGCTATGGTTGGAAGGCAATGAGGGTGGCCATGGGGTAGCCACAAGCCAGATCATATAGGAACCTGTAGGCCATGGCAAAGAGCTTGGTATTTATATTGAGTAAGTTGGGAAGCCCCTGACAATTTTGATAAAATGGGTGTTAGAAGTCGCTTTATGTTTTAGATAAAGGCTAACTGGCTGGTATGTGGAGGATGTTCTGTGATGGGACGCAGGGAGGTAGGTGTAGGAATAGAAGCAGGGTGATCAGGCAGAGGTCCCTAGCGCAGCCCTTATGCAGACTGTGACCTGGAGTGGAAGGTAGGACTGTTTGATTCTAGGGCTGTTTTCGAAAATAGCCAAAAATAAGTAAATAAATAAATTAAAAGGAGATCCCTTGTCTTGTGTAATTGGACGGATACTTTGTGTTCAGAACTATAAACAAATCTAAAAAGTTCTGGCCTGATCTTTTATCTTGAGACCTTAAAAAGAATTAGTAATATTTTACAATTCAAATAACACCATGAATATATTCTCTTAAAAGCAATTAAACATTCCAGCTAGGGTTAAAGCCTGCATCTCTAGAAACAGGACTTTATCATTATATCTGGGACGCTGTTGTGAACATGGAGCTGACTCTGGACCTTAGCAAGGATATTTTTTTAAAGAAATGTCTGTCTGGGCGTGGTGGCTCAATACCTATAATCCCAGAACTTTGGGAGGCTGAGACGGGCAGATCACCTTAGGTCAGGAGTTTGAGACCAACCTGGCCAACTCAAAGCCTGTCTCTACTAAAAATATACACCCATAATTCCAGCTACTTGGGAGGGTGAGGCAAGAGAATCGCTGGAACCCGGGAGGCAGAGGTTGCAGTGAGCTGAGATCGTGCCACTGCACTCTAGCCTGGGCACCAGAGTGAGACTCCGTCTCAAAAAATAAATAAATGAAAGGAATCTCTTGCAGGGTGAACATTAGAGTTTTCCTTTGGGGGAAAACTTTTTTTTTTCTCTCATGGTGATGCTTAGGGGTTAGTTTAATTTATATTTTTTATAACACCTCCTCAGCTAGAACAAATGTGTGAACTTCAGCCAGTCCTTTGGAAGCCCTGGGAGTGGTCATTTTGTTGTGTGACTGAGATTGTTTTCTTTCCTTGCCTGAAGGGACAGACTTGTCTCTCTGTGGACTCTCTTAGTGCAGAGAACAACAGGAGGGAACTGGGGAGAAATCTGACTCCTGAGATCCTTGCTGCTCTTTGTAAAAATCGCAAAGTCTTTCCATTCCAGTAAGAATGAATATGGGGCCCATAAGATATTTTCCCTCCTGTTCTTTCTCAACATATCTGATTTCTGGAAAACTCTGTAAGGATTCCTTTGTTCAGAACTGTTATAAAACAAAATGTGATATGGTGGCTGGAGCTCAGGGTCTGAAGCACACCAGGCCCTTGTCTTAGCCCTGTCACCAGTCTCAGGACCTTAGCAAAGGGCCTTAACTCTTCTGACTTCACCTGGAAATCAAGGATTGTTGTCAGGATCAAATGTAATTAATGTTTACCAAAGCATGTTATAAAGTGCTACACAGATGGGAACATGTGGCTGCACACCTCATCTATGTTTTTAGTCAGTTCTTTTAAAAATTATTTTTTGTTGAAGAGGCTGCCTTGGGTAGGTATTAATTTAAAATGAATTCTGTTTGGATTTATGCAAAAGGCATGAAATGCTCATGTAAATTTTACAAACTTTAAAACTAGAAGGGGCTTGAGGAATTCCTAGTCAAGTGTTTCTCATCTCCCCCTCCTTTTTTATATTGCCCACCTTGGAGGTTTTTTAGATTATGAAAATTTCCCCAGTGAAATTCTGATACCTCAGATATACTGTATATCTCTTTTTATAGTGTCGTTCTGTGAAGAGCTACATGATTCCCCTATTGGAAACCCAGTTACTTGTCCTAGGAGGGATCTTGCGTCTCTTGAGAATGCATTTTCTAGTGCAAACCTCCTTTTTACAGATGAAGTCCAAGAAAGTTGAATAATTTATGCAAACACTCAGATTATATTTATGATAGTTGAAACTGTTGAATTTATTATCTTTGGGCTAATTACTTAGTTCTACATCACTGGTATAAACTATGAACGCCTTCAAGATACTTGATTTGCATCACTCAGTTTAAGTTTGTGAAACAAATTTGCTAACTAGCAGACCATTTTAAGGTCTAGGAAGTGAATTCATTAGGTGCTGGGACGAGAAAGATAATAAAAGAAGTGTTTATTCTGTTTTCCATAATCTTCCCGGTGTGTGCCAATCTAGTTTCTAAGAGTACTTGGACATCTTGCTAGGAGGCAGCATGTAAGCTGGCCTGGTAAGCAGTGACTAGATCTTTTTCATTACCTTATTGCTTACAAGGCTAAGAACCACCTGATTTCCATGACTCATAATGACTGAAAGTTGTTCATGCATTGAACTATGTATAAGTGTTTTAAGTTTTATAGGAGATTAAAGTGACTTCTTGTTGATGTGTTAGTAACATGTTTTTTTTTAAAGTATGATACTAATTTTTTATATTTTAAGGGAATATAATTAACTGATTTTTGTTTTAGGTTTTTATTCATAATCCTCATACACGGAACCAGCATTTCAGTGCATCCAGGGTCTTCCAGAGCCCCCTGGACTCTGATGTTTCTCTTCTCAACATTAACCAGGCAGTCAGCTGCCTGACTGCAGGCGTATTGAACCCCGAGCTTGGCTGTGATACTCTTTTAGTGGGGACACAGACTAATCTTTTGGCTTATGATGTCTACAATAATTCGGATTTGTTCTACAGAGAGGCAAGTAATAACCTTCATAACCATAAAATTGTCATTCCTCATTAATGTCTTCTTCTTATGCTTGGAAGAGATGAGATCATTTATTTTGGTCTGTTTATTATGTGACTGTTACCGTGTAGATAAACAACATGGAGATTTTGCTGTTAACATCCGCTTTATGTACTCGGAACTTATTTATTTGGTTATGGGTGCTAATCACTTGGTGACACTTGAGTTTATGTGGTATATCTGTGAACTACCATCTGTCAAGACTCCTGTTGAGAATTCAGCCAAGAGCTGGGAAGCCAGTAGACAGGTCTCCTGGGGGACTTGCATTAAAGTTTAGTGCAATAGTTTATAGGAGAAGCCCTTAATGTCGCCTGCTACCTACAGGCTGCTGCAACTTTAATACCCAACTTTAATGCTCAGATATGAAGTTTTACAAACTTCCTTGTCTTTTCTCTGATAAATATGAATAGTTGAATTTATTATTTTTGGGTTAATTACTTAGTTCTGCGTCACTGGTATAAACCATGAAAGCCTTCAAAATACTTTATTTGCATGAGGTTGGTTACAGCAATTCGTATTTATTACAGAAAAGATAGGGAAGTGAAAGTAAAATAAATTATACCTATTTTTTTCATCTAGAGATAACAGTTAACTTTTGAATTGTTGAATCCAAATTTTTTACCAAGCATCTATGAATACATTTTGTAGTGAAATGGAATCATATATACATGTAGCCTTTTATTTTTTTTTTTTACTCTATAGCAGCTTTATTAAGATATGATTCACATGTACAACTAACCTACTGAAAGTATATAGTTCAGTGGTTTTAGTGTATCCAGAGAGCTGTACAACCCTCACCACAATCAATTTTCAACATTTTTACCCCCAAAAGAAAACCCATACCCATTGGTATCATGCCCCATTTTTCTTTAACCTCCTAATCTTAGGCAATCAGTTATCTACTTTCTGTCCCTACAAGTTTGCATATTCTAGACATTTCATAAATAATGTAATTATATAATATGTGATCATTTGTGACTGCCTTCTTTTTCTTAGCATAGTATTTTCAAGGTTGATCCATGTTGTAGTCTGTGTCAGTAATTCATTTTTATGGCTGAATAATATTCCATTGTGTGTATATACCACATTTTACTTATCCGTTTATCAGTTAATGGACATTCCACTCCCTATTATGTGTGGCTCTTTCATTCAATAATATGTTGTGAACATCTTTGTATGAAGTTACTACATATCCGTTATGTCATTCTTATTGGTTCTATAGTATTTTGTTGTGTTAATATAATTTGTTTAACCATTCCATGTTGTTGAACATTTATATTATTTCCATTGTTTCTCTATTACACTTCATAGTGTAATAACTGTATACCTTTGACTACTTCCCTGATTATTTCCTAAGGATAAGTTCCTGAAAATGCAAATGGTTTTCTTTGTCTTTCTTTCTTCTTTTTTGCTTTTTGAGACAGAGTCTTGCTCTGTCACCCAGGCTGGATTGCAGTGGCACGATCATGGCTTATTGCAGCCTTGACCTCATGGGCTCAAGTGATTCTCCCACTTCAGCCTTCTGAGTAGCTGGAACTACAGGTGTGTACTACCACACTCAGCTAATTTTTTAATATTTATTTTTATTTACTATCTTTTTTGATACTGAGTTTTACTCTGTCCCCCAGGCTGAAGTGCAATGGTATGATCTCAGCTCACTGCAACCTCTGCCTCCCAGGTTCAAGCGATTCACCTGCGTCAGCCCCCACAAGCAGGTGGGATTACAGGCATGTACCACCACATCCAGCTAATTTTTGTATTTTTAGTAGAGATGGGGTTTTACCATGTTGGCCAGGCTGGTCTTGAATTCCTGACCTCAAGTGAGCCACCTGCCTCAGCCTCCCAAAATGCTGGGATTACAAGTGTGGACTACCACACCTGTCTAATTTTTTATTTGTTAGAGAGATGGGGTCTAACTATGTTGGCCAGGCAGGTCTCAAACTCCTGGGCTAAAGCAATCTTCCTGCCTCAGCTTCCGAAAGTGTTAAAATTATAGACGTGAGCCACAACACTTGGCTGGTTTTCTTCTTTGTATGTTTTTTGTTGAAGGTAAAATGTACATACATGAAAATGCACAGACCTTAAGTGTACAATTCAATGAGTTTGGATCCCTATAACCAATACCCCAATAAAAATACAGAACATTTTCATCACTTCAGAAAGTGTACCCTCTTCCAGTCAGTTTCTGTCTTCCATAGACCTTCACTGTTCTGACTTCTATCACCTTAGATTAGCTTTTCCTGTTGTTAAACTCCATGCAAATGGAATCATACAGAATGTATTCTTTGGTGTCTGGCTTCTTTCACTTAACATAATGCTTGCTAGAATGATCCATGTTGTTGCATATAGTAGTTTTTTGTTGTTGCTGAGTAACAAACATAGTATATTCCATTGTGTGAATATACTATGGGTTGTTTATCCACTCTCTCGGTGATAGACAAGATGGACATTTGGGTTGTTTCAGTTTTTAACAACAATTTTTATATAAGAATTTTTTAAAAAATAAGACTTTTTGTGGATATATGTTTTAATTTATCTTGGGTAAATACCCAGGAGTGGAATTGCTGGGCTGTATGGTTTATAAGAACTTTATAAAACACTGCCAAACTGTTTTTGCAAAGTGGTTGTTATCACTTTACACTCCTGCCTGCTGTAGGAGAGTTCCAGTTGCTGCACAACCTTTGTCAACATTTGTTGTTGCCAGTCTTCAATTTTAGCCATGTTGGAAGGTATAAAGTGATATCTTACTGTGGTTTCATTTTGCATTTCCCTGATAATCACTGACGCAAAGCACCTTTTCTTGTGCTTATTGTCCATTTATTTGTCTTCTGTGAAGTGTCTAAGTTTTTTGCCTATTTTTTTATCTGTTTATTATTGATTTGTAGACATTTCATGGATATACTGTATACAAGTTCTTTGTCAGATTTCTATGTAATAAATATTCTCTCAGTCTGTGGCTTGTTCCAGTAGATATGTATCTCTTGATGAGCAAAAGTTTTTCATTTTTATGAAGTCCAGCTGATCACTGTTTTTTTTAGTGGTTGGGACTTTTTTGCCGTTTGCTTGTTTCAAGGTCATGTTGTTTTTGTTCAGAACTGAAATTGTGTTTAGGATTGTAGTAGTCAGGGTTCTCTAGAGAAACAGAACCAATAGGATATGTACATGTTAGAGGAGGAAATACTTGTTTTCAGGAATTGGCTTATACAGTTGTGGAGCCTGGCAAGTGGAAAATCTGCATGGTGGGCCAGCAGGCTGGATACCTAGGAGAGAATTGATGTTGAAGCTCAAGTACAAAGGTTGTTTGCTGGTAGCATCCCTTCTTCCCTGGGGGAGGTCAGTTTTTTTTTTTTCTATTGACAATACTTAATAGAAAGTACTTAATAAAAAGTATTGAAGGACTTAATAGTAAAGCAGATTATTAACTATAATGTGAGTGGACCAATTAATGTGTGAGGCCCACCCACATTATGGATAATAATCTGCTTTACTCAAAATCTACTGATTTAAATGTTAATGTCATCTGGAAAATACCCTGACAGTGACTCTAGAATAATGTTTGACCAAATACCTGAGTACCATTGACTAGCCAAGTTGACACATAAATTCAGATTACAAAGAGTCAGCTTTACAATTGCCTAGTCCAAGACTATTTATTTATTTTATTTTATTTTTATAAAGACGGGGTTTCACCATGTTGGTCAAGCTGGTCTTGAACTCCCAACCTCAGGTGATCCGCCCGCCTTGGCCTCCAAAGTGCTTGGATTATTGGCGTGAGCCACCACACCCAGCCAAAGACTTTTTTAAAATGAGATTTTTGATAGGCATTGGTGAACTGCTCCCTAGAAATACTACCATTTTCCATACCCCCCTCAATAATGATAGTGCCTGTTTTATTACACCCTAACTAGTAGTGGATATTATTGTTCTTTTTCATTGCTAATCCAAAAAGTGAAAAATGATATATTGTGAGAATGAACATTTTTCATTTTCGTTGACTGTATTTCATCTCTAATATTTCCCATTTGTTTATTTTTTTGGTTGGGGTATTTACCGTTTTTGTATTTATTTGCCTTTTACTAACCTTTTTCTTATATTAACTTTTTGTCTTATATATTGTAGGGCTTTTTTTCTCACTTCATTGTTTACCTTTTAACTTTATTATTTCTTTGTCCACTTAACAGTTATAATTTCTTATGAAGTCTTTTCTTTCCTATATAGCCAATCTTTATTGTTTTTCTACTTAAAGATTATGTAAGTAACACTTATTTTCCTATACAATAAACAGTGTTTATAAAGATGTCCTTGAGTCTATAGAAATAAATTAACTTATACTTATGTAATTTATTCAAGAAGTCTAAGATACTTATTTTGGATGGTGGGGCCATGGGTGTTTTATTATTCTTTGTACTTTTTAGTACAAAGAATAGTAAAATTTAAAAGAGTAGTAAAGAACTGGATTATAAGTATTTAAAAGATCTCTATCCAAAATGGTTAAAACAAATTCAGAGTTTGGGTGCTTAAAGGCTTAAGTCTTGATTCTCTGGAGAATTTGCCCTCTGGAACCTGTGGTCCCAGAGAGCCCCAGAGTATCATAGCAGGTTTTTGTAGCAGCTTAGTGTGAGAGCCAGGGCTCTGATTTACCCTGCATCTGTGCTCATCCTTGCAGAAGCCACAGCATTAGGTCTCGGTGGACAGCCCTGGCTGCCCTCTCAGGAAACCATCTGGCTTCTCACAAATGATGACAGAGGAATTTGGGTATCCCAAAAAAATATGGATATACATTACCTTCAGTGTGCCTGCAGATGATTATGTCTAAGATAATGTGTCCTTTTACTTTTCTTAGGTAGCAGATGGGGCAAATGCAATTGTGCTGGGGACTTTAGGAGACATTTCTTCCCCTCTTGCAATTATTGGTGGCAATTGTGCTCTGCAGGGTTTCAATCATGAAGGAAGTGATCTCTTTTGGACGGTATGAAGAAGAAAACATTCTTTTTGGTACTCTTAAGCATTTTTACTTTTAATGTTCTTTTTTAACCACCAACTCTACTGAATAATTAAAATATAGAACAATATCTATAATTCTGTATATTAAAAAAGAATATGAATAATTTGAATAACATTCATTTGTGTTTTGTGTAATCCTCTCTTTCACGTAGCTAATATATTTGGAGTAAATGAAGAAAAGATGGCAAGCTAATGGTTTGGGGTTTTATTTTCAGGTTACTGGAGACAATGTTCATTCCTTGGCCTTGTGTGACTTTGACGGTGATGGAAAGAAAGAGGTATGTGGGGGTGGAGATACCTCTCTTCTGTGTTTAGCGGAATAAATTTTGTCATGACAGTGACAAAAAGGATTCTCCTGGCTGATTTTGCCAGGAGAATGCCCAAATGCTGAGCTAGTTGACCTCATTTGTCTTTCTCTTCTCTTTTGAACAGTAAATCACTTGTGCTTGTCTAATAAATACAAAGATCAAAGCCATGGTGTTTCAGAGACTCAGGAGGGTGCAGAGAGGGTAGAGGATCGCAGTCTCATGAATTGCTCCTCATACTTTGAAACCATGTTAGTATGTAGTTTTCAATTTTGGCCAATTTTTTTGAGGAATCTAAATGTTTTAGAAATGGGCTTTTAGCCTTTGAAATTATTCTTTTTTTTTTTGGGTGGGGGAGGAAGGGAGGGAAGAAGGACGGTAGGGAGGAAGGAAGGGATGAAGGAAGGAAGGAAGGGAGAAAGCGGGGAGGGAGGGAGGGAGGGAGGGAGGGAAGGGAAGGAAGGAAATCAAGCAATGAGAGAGACATTGCCGACCTGGATCTAGAGGTTTACAAGTTGATTTTTTTTGAGAGAACGAAAGAAAAAAAAAATAATAAGTAAAGGAGAGGAAGAAAGAGGAAGAGAAAGAGGGAGAGTAAATGGAAATACTGCTTTATTTTGAAAAAACTTGGGTATTAATAATGGCCAATCAATGTTTCATTTAAACTTATGGGTAGGTGTGATGTGGTATTGACAAGAATGTATATTTTGTGTATTTGAAGTGGAGAGCTCTATAAATATTTATTAAGTTTACTTGTTCCGGATCTGAGTTCCAGTCCTTGATATCCTTATTAATTTTCTGTCTCATTGAATCTAAGTCTCGTATCTGGGTGTTAGGATCGTTAGCTCTTGTTGTTGCATTGATCCTTTTACCACTATATCTTTGTTGCTTTAAAATCTATTTTATCCGATACGAGAATTGCAACTCCTGCTTTTTATTTATTTATTATTTATTTTTGCTCTCCAATTGGTTGGTAAATCTTTCTCCATCCCTTTGTTTTGAGTCTTTGTGTGTCCTTGCATGTGAAACAGGTCTGGATGTAACATGCCATTGGGTTTTGGCTGTGTCTTTTGATTGGGGGATTTAGTCAATTTATATTTAGGGTTACTGCCATTTGATGTTGACTGGCTGTTTTATCCATTTGTTGGTGTAAATTCTTCTTTATGTTGGTGCTCTTTACTTTTTGGTGTATTTTTAGAAAGGCTAATACTGGTTGTTTCTTTCTGTGTGTAATGCTTCTTTCAGAAGCTCTTGTAAAGCAGGCCTGGTGGTAATAAAATCTCTGAGTTCTTGCTTGTTCATAAAAGATTTTATTTTTCCTTCAGTTGTGAAGCTTAGTTTGGCTGGATATGAAATTCTGGGCTGAAGGTTCTGTTCTTTGAGGATGTTGAATATTGGCCCCCACTCTTCTGGCTTGTAGAGTTTCTGCTGAGAGATCTGCTGTAAGTCTGATAGGCTTGCCTTTGTGGGTAACCTGACCTCTCTCTCTGGCTGCCCTTAGTATTTTCTCCTTCGTTTCAACCCTGGTGAATCTAATGATTATGTGCCTTGGGGTTGCTCTTCTTGAGGAATATCTTTGTGGTGTTCTCTGTATTACCTGGGGTTGAATGTTGACTTGCTTTGCTAGTTTAGGAAAATTTTCCTGAATAATATCCTGGAGGGTATTTTCCAGCTTGGATTCATTCTCTCTGTCGCATTCAGGTACACCTATCAAACGTAAATTTGGTCTTTTCACATAGTCCCACATTTCTTGGAGACTTTGCTCATTCATTTTTATCCTTTTTTCTCTAATCTTGTCTTCTTGTTTTATTTCATTAAGTTGGACTTTGACCTCTGATATCCTTTCTTCTGCTCGAACAATTCGAGTGTTTAAACCTGTGCATACTTCTCGGAGTTCCTGTATTGTATTCTTCAGTTCCATTAATTCACTCATACTCCTCTCTAAGTTGTCTATTCTCAATAGGATTTCATCAAACTTTTTTTCAAAGTTCCTAGTTTCTTTACGTTGGGCTACAACATGTTCTTTTAACTCACCGAAGTTTGTTATTAACCATTCCTTGAAGAGTGATTCTGTCATCAGGATGCGCTCGTTCTCCATCAAGCCTTGTTCTATTGTTGATGTGGAACTGTGATCATCTTTAGAGGGAGAGGCGATCTGACTTTGAGTATTCTCAGCTTTTTTACGCTGGTTTCTTCCCGTCGTTGTAAATTTATCCTCCTGTCGTCTTTGAATTTACCAACTTTCAGATTAAGTCTCTTGAGTGGACGTCCAGGTTGTTAGTTCCCAGGGCCAGAGCAGCGGCGTTAAAACTGATGGTGCTTTTCTGCCCAGGATTCTCCTGTCTGGCTTCCTTCTTGTGTCCGCAGTAGGCGACTCTGCCTTCCCGGGGCTCCAAACCTCGGTCAGAAGGGGAACTGGTCCCGTTTACTCTGCGCCGAGCGCTGCCGCGCTGAGGTGCCGTCACAGCCGCTGCACCGGGCTCTGGTGTTGTGTTGGGGGCCCGTGCGGGTCCTCCAAACCGGTTTACTCTGCTCCGAGAGCTGCCGCGCCAAGGTGCTGGAGGAACCGCTGCGCCGGCCACGAGAGTCACGCTGGCCACCCGTGTGTTTCCTCCACTGGGGGATCTTCTGCTCCATGAGCGACCAGAATTTGTCTGAAAGTGTGGCGTCCTCTAGTTCTCCGCGCCTTCCCTGAGAGCTGCAATCCCGGGATGTTAGCGATCGGCCATCTTGGATCGTTCCCCCGCCTTTGAAATTATTCTTATGGTTACCCTAGAAATTAGCTTCTTGAGCAGTAGGTATGAAGTGCTGTGTTGGGCACTGACTTGCCCCTCTCTTATCCATGGACACTGGGCTCTGGTGTTTGAACAGGGCTTCCATCTGTAGGCAGAGAAAGTTGCTGATCCAGGGAGCATTTTCAGGTACTTAGGGAAATAACTTATTCTGGCAAGATATGCAATTCCAATGGCAGGATAAAAGCTGTAGTAGACCCTGTTTCTTCACTGACTGAATGTGCTGATCCTCCCAATAGAGGGAGCATTCCTGAGCATCAGACTATTAGGAGGTAGTCAGTCTTGGGTGGCAGTAGCAGCATGGAAAGTATTGTGCAACCTTTTGTTTTGTTTATGAAAATTTTGTTGTTTTCACTTACCTAAACATGTATGATATTTCCCTTTCAGCTTCTTGTTGGATCTGAGGATTTTGACATCCGAGTTTTTAAGGAAGATGAGATTGTGGCAGAAATGACAGAAACAGAGGTAAGAAGTGCCACCTTGAACTATAGTAACCTTGGACAAGATAGATCAGCACTGTTAGATGAAACATCAAGTGAGAGTGCTGGGGGCATCTCCCAACCCAGATGGTTTTAGGATAAAAACTGTGGGGGTCAGACAGAGCTGTATGTTGTGGAAAGAAAAGCAGTAAAAATTCTAATTAAGATATATTTTGAAAAGATTAATTAAATAGAGAAAAATTATTGAGTATAGTTGAATACATAAAGGCATTTCTTAGTTAATACATGCAAATAATAATGTCAACTATTTATTATGTACCTATCATATGCCAGGTAGTGCTCTAAGTACTTTATATGAAGTAACTTATTAAATCCTTACAACATCCCTAATAGGAAGATAAATTATTATTTCCATAGATGAGGAAACTGATGTTCTGGTTGTTTGTTTGTTTGTTTTGAGGCAGAGTTTTCCTCCATCACCCAGGCTGGCGTGCAGTGGTGTAATCTCAGCTCACTGCAACTTCCACCTCCCAGATTCAAGTGATTCTCATACCTCAGCCTTCTGAGTAGCTGGGTCTACAGGTGCGTGCCACCCCCATGCCCAGCTAATTTTTGTATTTTTAGTAGAGATGGGGTTTTGCCATGTTGCCCAGGCTGGTCTTGAACTCCTGACCTCAAGTGATCCACCCACCTTGGCCTCCCAAAGTGCTGGAATTACAGGGGTTAGCCACTGTGCCTGGCCTGATGTTACATTTTTGTTAAGTTACTTGTACAATATCTTGGCTATGAAGTGTCATGGTCAGCATTTGAACCTTTATGCCTCTTCTTCCTCATCATCATCATATGTATTGAATAGGGCTGAAATGCATAAATGAGATTTTTATATTTTTTTTCTTCTTGCAAATTCAGTACTTCTTAGGCACATTTCTGTAGGTAAGCTTAAAAATTAGGTGTTAGTTACTCCAGCTCTAAAAAAAAAATTAGGTGTTAGAAACTTGTGATTAGAATTACTCATGTAATGGAACCTGAGATATTTCTTTTAAAAGTTTAAACTTTATTTTTAAAAAGGTAATGTTTAGGCCTGATGCAGTGGCTCATGCCTGTAATCCTAGTGTTTTGGGAGGCCAAGGCGGAAGGATCACTTGAGGCCAGGAGTTTGAGACCCACCTGGGCAACAAGACCCCATCTCTACAAAAAACATAAAAAATTAGCCAGGTATGATGGCACATGTCTGTAGTCCTAGCTGCTTGAGAGACTGAGGCAGGAGGATCCCTTGAGCCCAGGAGCTTGAGACTACAGTGAGCTATGATCGCACCACTGCATTCTACCCGGGGCAACAGAACAAGACTCTGTCTCAAAATTAAAATGAAAAACAAAGTAACAGTATTAAGAGTTAGGAAAATAAAGGCAAAAAGAAAATAAAAAGCAATATCTAAAGATTACCTGTATCCTTTATGGTTTTGACATTCTTATGATACTTATTTGCTGCTAGTTTTCAGGATTGGGTAGCTGAAACAGAAAAAAATTTTAAGGTATTCTTACGGAATAAGAAGAGGATAAAGGAGCAATGGCTTGTGAACATTGTAAATGGACAGAAAGAAACCAGTGAAAGGGAGTCTTAGAGATCAGAATGGTGGGATTCTGCAAAATTTAGTTATGTGGTATTTAGGAAACTGTATTAGAAACGCTTGAGGACACTGGTCTCAAAACTAACCTTGGCCACTTGTCCTTAAATTTCTTGCTTCTTGCCACTCATAAAAGCTGTCTAAGAAGGTCACTTCTTTTCCTGTAACTAAAAAGGAGACCAAAAAGCAAAACCTACATATTGATGTACAGTGTTATCAATGACTTTAACGAATTTATCCAAAGCAAGAGTTATCAGTTTTTACTAAGTCCTACTATACCTTTTATATGTTCATAGGCAGTATGATGTAAGATGATAGTTGTGGACAAAGAAGAAATGAAGAGGACAAATGAGTGCCAAAAGGAGCAGTCTGAGGATGTGTGTCTATACAGGGAGTCTGTTTTTTTTTTTGAGATGGAGTTTTGCTCTTGTCACCCAGGCTGGAGTGCAATAGCACAATCTTGGCTCACGGCAACCTCTGCCCCGCCAGGTTCAAGCGATTCTCCCGCCTCAGCCTCCCGAGTAGCTGGGATTATTGGCACCCACCACCACACCCAGCTAATTTTTGTATTTTTAGTAGACACGTGGTTTTGCCATGTTGACCGGGCTGGTCTCAAAGTCCTGACCTCAGGCAATTCACTTGCCTTGACCTCCCAAAGTGTTGGGATTATAGGCGTGAGTCACGCACCTGGCCCTGGAGTTTGTTTTGTGTGCATGTGCTTACCTGTGCTTTCTGGGGGAGGGCCCGGAGCCTTCATCAGATTCTTAAAGAGGTTTGCAACCTCCCCCACCACTAAAAAAAACAACTTGAGAATCCCTGGCTGATAGGTGCTATGTCCTGCATTCTCATATCCCTTTCATTCTAATTTGTGGTAAATATTTTCTCCTTTGGTGGGAATCATTCAGATTTTGTTGGATTTCTGTGGTTTGTTAATACTAGATGTGAGGAGACTGAAATCTTTGAAACACCTCTTTCCTAAATCCTAGAAAAGAGGATAAGAACCTGGAATAGAGTTAGGGATTTGAGGGGACTTATTGATCTTCTAGTCCATGAAAGGAAAGAACTGGTGAACTAAGGAAGCACTAAAGGAGCTCAGGAATCTGGGGCTAAATTTATGAAAATATGGACTTTATAACATTGTTCATTTGCAGGGCCATTTTCCTGTTCTCTTTGTTAAGTTTTTGCTCCTAGTTTAAATATCTTTTCCCGGATCAGCAAAATCATGATTCATTTGGCAGTTGAACAATACGAAGTGTTGTCAGAAGAATGCCCTGAGCTAAATAATTCTGGAATCCTACACAGCACTTTGTATTCATAGTTAAGTGAAGTGGGTGGTTTTGTAGAAAAGCTGTAGGTGTAAAGGAAATTATATAACTATCCTCTGCTTTATACAATTTATTTCTTAATATCTCTTGTATTAGGAGCAGAATTAGAAAGTAATCTGCAGAATAATGGATATCATTAAGCTTTGGTTTTAACTTAAAGGAAAGTTTTGTTCAGTACCTAAAATTTTATCCTTTTAAGGATGTCAAATCCTTGAACAGTCCTGTAACTATTTCTGTATCATATATGCATACTGTATATTGTTATATACTACACAGATCCATGTGCTTGGGTTTTTACTTTTCAAAGGATTGTGTGTTCTTTCTTTTACTGCTAGCTAGCAAACAATAAATTATGTCATAGAAAAGTATACATATGAAGTAAGGTATTCAATTGTGGATTGTTGTAAGTCTTAAAAATTTAGACTGTAGGACATTATAAGTTAAGTAATCATTAAAACTTTTTAGGTGAACATATATAATATCTATTGTATGTGCATATTCTTGATCTTGTGTACTTAGCTTATTTCTTACTTAGTCCCATTAGTTTTCATGTGTTTTTTAAAAATAATTTCCTGAAACTTGCCACATAAGGTTGCTCTAAAACACCAAATCGTGTGAGTTTATTTAAATCTGATTATACAACTCTGAAATAGATGACATGTATCATAGAGAAGAGGAATACATTCCCCACTAATGGATTGAAATTCCCCACTAGTGCCTTTAAATCTAATTTTAACATAGTTGTAACAAGGCATGTGAAATCTTATAAAGCTGTACTTCACAGTAAACTGTAAATTGAGCCTTAATGAAAAGATGTTGTGTTTTTATGTATTGTTTTCCAGGTAGTCACCTCTCTTTGTCCCATGTATGGCAGTCGATTTGGTTACGCCCTTTCCAATGGCACAGTTGGAGTTTATGACAAAACAGCCCGATATTGGAGAATTAAAGTTAGTATAATTCAGCCTTTGATATTCAGGGACTTGATACATATTGTGAGACTTCTGTGCTAATTATTGGAATTCTTTTTCAGTCGAAAAATCATGCCATGAGCATTCATGCTTTTGACCTTAATTCTGATGGAGTGAATGAACTGATAACTGGTTGGTCCAATGGGAAGGTAAGTTTGAATAGCAAAGTTCAGGACATTCAAAGTACTAATTGTCCAAGGTGTATTGACTATAGGACTTAGAAACATAATGTTGGGATGTAAACTTCAGTTCCTTGGCTGTGTTTTCACATTTAACTCAATACTCTTAACACATTATTCCTGCTATCATTATCAAGAACTGCAAAATGAGAGAGTGTAAGTCTTGTAAGTGTTGTTTGGGGGAAATCTTCAGGGAGATTCTTTCTAAATCTCTTTTTTGAAGGACTGAGAATCCATCAGCTAGGATGACTCTAGGGAGTAGGACAGTAAAAAAAGGAGTTTTAAGGAATTGTTTGAAAAGCTCTTTTCTAATAAAGCTTCAGAACTGCCTGAAAACTTAGCACTAATGGGAAGAATCATGTTAGCATATTGTTTTCTGAGCTATAACTTAAAATAAAATCCTTTTGCTTGCTTTCCTTTTTTAACTTCAAATCAGAATTTTTTACAGTCTTTTGGCAAGTCAGGATTGTCTTCTTAGAAGCTACCTAGGTAGCTGCCAGGTCTCCATGGATACCATTTGCCCTCGCTTTCTTGTCTGTCAGTGTTGGGTTGCCTGAAGCGGATGAGCAAGTTCTTATCTTTTCTTCTTTGATATATCTTTACTTTTCTCTAGCACTTTATAAGCATTCCTTTGGTGTTATGTGAAGAACAGATTCTAAAGAGCTGTTATGTCAGTTTCTGCTTTTCCACTTAGTTTTGTCATTACTATGGGTACTAAAATTTAGAAGACTGTATAGTTGCTTATTAAGAAAGTCTGTGAAATGGATGTCTTAGTTGGTTTGGGCTGCCATAACAGAATACCATAGTGTGGGTGGCTTATAAACAACAGAAATTTATTTCTTAAAGTTCTGGAGGCTGGGAAGTCCCCTATCAAGGTGTTGGCAGATTCAGTGTCTGGTGAGGGATCACTTCCTTATAGACAGAAGCCTTACATGATGGAAGGGGCAAGGGATGTCTCTGGGCCTTCTTTTATAGGACGCTAATCTTACTGTTCATGGGGGTTCTGCCCTTAATACCTATTCACCTCTCACTTCCCAATACCATTACCTTGGCTGTTAGGATTCAACATACGAATTTTGTTAGGGCACATTCAGACCATAGCAGTGGACCATCTATTGAGGGAATAGAAATTATTATGACTGATTTAAGTATTAGAAAACTACTAGATTTGAAAACTTGTCAGGTTACCTTGAAATATAACTCTTGACCTAGATTTTTTTTTAGTTAAATGTTTTTGAAATTTTAAGGAATTTCTATTATGTAATGTGCTCTTGAGCATGAAAAAGATAAGAAAATTATATAAGTGGAAAAACCGATTGTCTACATTTAATAGAAATATACAAAAGGGAAGCATACAGATCCACCTGGTGAATATGGGTGTGAAAATACTAAATAAATGCTGCTAGCCAATTCACTTCATCTTTTGTATGTCATTTGATGAGTTGGAGGGCCATCCTTTCCTTTCAGGGTAAAACCTCCATGTTGGATTAAGCAAAACATCAGAATATCCACAGAAAGATTAATTTGTAGTCCTGCTTCTTAGTTAGCAAATGAACCTTCTATTTGCTACATATTGTGGAAATGCAGTGCTAACAGCCATTAGGTAGCTAGGCTTTAACTAAAACGTTGCAAGTTCAAGTCAGTCTGAGTTAGGGTTACAGTAATGTGCTTTGGTAAAAATACAGGTCATTCATTCTTTCATAGGCTTTAGCATTCATAATTGTCAGGCTTCCATGATGTTATTAATAGCATGGATACTTGACAGTGATATACTGTAGACAAGGGATAGGCTGTGACCTAAACTACTTTATGTTTTGGTTGCAAAATTTTCCCCAGAAGATTGTTTATAAAAAGACAAAAATAGTGAGTAGCATTGGTCATTGAAATGATTGTTCTGCCAGATTTTCTGTAGATAATACCTGTGTCCTTGCCTGGAACATAATCATCATTTTTTGTTTTTTGAGACAGAATCTCATTCTGTCACCCAGGCTGGAGTACAGTGGTGTGATCTTGGCTCACTGCAACCTCTACCTCCCAGGTTCAAGCAATTTTCCTGCCTCAGCCTCCTGAGTAGCTGGGACTCCAGGCTCATGCCACCATGTCTGGCTAATTTTTTGTATTTTTAGTAGAAATGGGGTTTCACTGTATTAGCCAGGATGGTCTCAATCTTCTGACCTCATGATCTGCCCACCTCTGCCTCCGAAAGTGCTGAGATTACAGGCGTGAGCCACCACGCCCGGCCTCATAATCATATTTTAAGTGATGGTCATTTATTATTGCTTTTGAGATGCATTTGTTTCTGATCAGTCATTTATTTATTTGCTCTATCTCTTGGGAATGGGAGACTTAGAGGATAGGAAAGCTCTCTAAGATATCTGAATAGTTTTTATGTGGAAGAGGGAGGGACTCTTAACAGGGTTGTTGTAAAAGGTCGTGTGGTGGAAGACTGGGCTAACTCCACAGTTTTTGAACTTCAGTTTAAACATACTTTATACATTTATATATAATAAAGATACAACTTTTATACAGAGCTAACATTTATTATATACTTCTGTGTGTCAAGCCCTGTTTATATACGTTAACTTCATTATAACCCAATGAAGTGTAGTACTGTTATTTTCTCCATGTTCTGGTTATTGTTCCTCGGATGAAAAGACCAAGCACAGAATGATTAAGACACTAAGATGCTGTGGATAGTATGTGTTAGAGCTGGAGTCTGAACCTGAGCAGTTTGGCTATTAAGCCCATGCCCTTTGCACTGTGCTGTGTGTACTATATGTACTGGCTCTTAGGAGACCCGTTTCTTGAAATGAAGCATTGTGTGAAGGCCAGTATGAAAAACAGCTTTTATTTAAAAGGAAGAAAGCACAGCTGGTTGAGGCTCCTTTGGGTCCATCTTGGCCCCAGCAGTTATAGGTATTTTCCTGAGAAGTCGTAGGGCTTTATAGAACATTCTTGAAAACTGCTAGACTGAATGACCTTTAAAGCTGATTTTTATTTTTAAATTTTGTGGTTTTTAAACATATAGCCTAAGCAATTTTTTAAATTCTTGTTTTATTTTTAGGTTGATGCTCGAAGTGACCGAACTGGGGAGGTCATCTTCAAGGACAATTTTTCTTCTGCAATTGCTGGTGTGGTAGAAGGAGATTACCGGATGGATGGCCACATACAGTTAATCTGCTGCTCAGTGGATGGGGAAAGTAAATTGGGATGAGGAAAATCCTTGAAAAGTCACACTTTCCGTTTGATTGGGTCAAAATACCAGGAAATTTCCCTAGAAGTATTTGTATTGAGATCCTCTAGTTCTAATCAATTCACCAAAGTTGGGGAGAACTTAGGTGTTTGTTTTTAAGAGCAGTTAATTGATGACCTAAATGTATACCTGGTTATACTTGGGGTATTTTCCTTCTGTTCAGTCCGGGGCTACCTGCCTGGCATGGCTGAGATGAAGGGAAACCTCATGGACACCAGTGCAGAGCAGGACCTAATTCGAGAGCTGAGTCAGAAGAAGCAGAATCTGTTGCTGGAACTCCGTAACTATGAGGAAAACACCAAGGTAGGTCCTAATGTGACAGGGTAATGGAGGCTAAAACGTTGAGACTGATGGGGAGAATTGGCAAATGTGGAAGAATGGGAGTGTCATTGCCAGGGTGTGGCCTTTTTGCCAGTGTCAGAATTGAGAGGGCATATATCCTTTGATCTTGAAATTTCACTTCCAGGTGGTTAAATTGCAGAAATGTTTTCCTGATTGTTCGAGGATATTTCCTGCATCACTATTTATTTATAGCAGTGAAAACAGCTGGAAGCAACTTAAGTTTTCATCAGCAGTAGGGAGTATGTGCTGGGGAATCTTAAGCAGTTCAAAGAATGAATACTTGGACTGATATGGAAGGATATCTGTGGTCTTATTAAGTGACAAAAGGCAAGAACAATATGTATAGAATGTCTTTTATCTTTTTCAAAAGCAAATCATTTAAAAATTGGCAACTATAAAAACACTGTGTGTATGTACAGCAAACTGGCTGAAATGTTACTTTAATTTGTCCTGTCATGTGTTACTGTATTTGAGTTTGGTGTACTATGGGAATTTCTTTTCTTTCTTTAAAAGAATAATACTTACAAAATGTAAAAGTCATGATGAGATACAGTGGACCATACCCATAGAAAGAGGCAAGGGTTTTTTTCCCACAGGGCCAGACAGAGCAAGGGAGTACAAATAAGGTGAATTCTCTGAATTCTGAAGAATCAGATTACTATATTAATAAGATGCTGTAGACTATGTCTTTTGAAGCTGAGTAGCGATATTATTTAAAATTGATATTAGTTCAGTGTTTTGGTGATTGAGCTGGAAATGGGTGAGGTGTTTTGCAGGCTGAATTGGGCAGTCCACTGAATGAGGCTGATGGTCATCGGGGCATAATTCCAGCCAATACCGGGCTCCACACCATACTCTCAGTCAATTTGGGGAATGAGACCCAAACTGCTCATACAGAAGTATGCATATCTACTTCTAATGGTAAGACAGTATTTATAGCTGGTGTTTAGAGGCACCTGTGCCATCTTGGAGTTGCTCTTTAACTGTTTTTCCTCTTCCCTGCAGACACCATCATCCGAGCAGTACTGATTTTTGCAGAGGGAATTTTTGCAGGTGAAAGCCACGTGGTACATCCCAGCATTCACAACCTCTCCAGTTCCATCCGCATCCCTATTGCGCCTCCCAAAGATGTCCCTGTGGATCTGCACTTGAAAGCATTTGTGGGTTACAGAAGCAGGTGACCCTTTGCAAGTCACAGTTCATTTTTTCCATATGCCCCGTGGATTCTGGGGGTCCTGAGAAACTGTTTAATGGTTCTATCTACCCAGTCACAGTTTCCCATGATCTTTCATTTCCTCAATTTGAAACCTGTAAAAAGAAAAAGAAAAAACTGATATGTAAATTTAAGATGGTTCTTTTTTATTTTTTTACTGAGACAGAGTCTTGCTCTGTTGCCCATGCTAGAGTGCAGTGGAGCAATCTCAGTTCACTGCCACCTCTGCCTCCCAGGTTCAAGCAGTTCTCCTGCCTCAGCCTCCTTGAGTATTGGGGCCACAGGTGCCAGCCACCATACCCACCTAATTTTTGTATTTTTAGTACAGACAGGGTTTCACTGTGTTGGCCAGGCTGGTCTTGAACTCCTGACCTTGGGTCATTCGCCCTCCTTGGCTTCCCATAGTGCTGGGATTATAGGCATCAGCAACCGCACCTGGCTAAGATGATTATTTTCTGTTTTTAGTCAGGTGATCTCATAATCACAAAATGTTTAATTGATGATTTGTCAACTGTGGTTTTGGCCACTAAAAGTGTAAGAGTTAAGATGAACCTTTATATTACATTCATACATAACCTCAGCTAGTGAAGAAGAACTGCAATACTTGGAGAAGATAAGAAGCTTTTAACATCCCCTTTATGGTGTTTTAAATCCTTAGTGCATGCAGGTATATATGTAGACTCATGCTATCTCTAAATCTGAAATCTAATGTATTGCTGTAGTACTTTAACCCTCATGTGTTTTGGGGTTTCTTCTTAAGTGAAATCCTTAAATATCAATTGGTAGCCCAATAGTGGCTTTATTTTCTGGGCCTTGCACTTTGAAGCAACATTTTATACAAAACAGTTCTCTTGTGTTTCATCTATTGGCCATAGCACCCAGTTTCATGTATTTGAATTGACAAGACAGCTCCCTCGATTCTCCATGTATGCACTGACCAGTCTGGACTCTGCCAGTGAGCCAATCAGTTATGTTAACTTTACCATTGCAGAACGGGCACAGAGGGTGAGTATCTCACTTTTCTCTTTCAATGCTTTTGCATGGTAGAATCCTTTAGATGTGATTTCATAGAAAGGGGAAATGACATGAATGTGTTATATTGTTAGCAGTAAATATGAAAGAATTCTCTAATTTGGGGGTGACTTACAACCTGTAATAAAAATATTCCTAAAATGTCTTCTCTCACTTTGAAAAAGCATCTGAGCAATCCTTGGTTATTGGTGAGTTATTACCAGTGTTTAATTCTTCTCTTCCTGTTATGGTTTCAAGAGAGTATTTCAAGAGGAACCTGCAGCAAGATGAAAAGAAGTGGGACTTGGAGCTAAGAACATTTTTGGCTTTAAGTGCTACCTTAACTCATTAAATTCTTAGTGATCTTGGGAAATTCCCTTCACCAGTGTGAACCTCAGTTTTCTTATCTGTAGGTGAGGATAATCTTTATATTATCCCCCCCACTTTATTGGGGGGGCCCTGAGGATTACATGATTGGCATGATAATAGCACCTTGTAAATTTGAAAGTACTAATACTAGTGGACTTTAATCTTGGCTGAGCTTTGGAATTCTTGGTGAGAGTTTTTAATCATGTAGATTCTCAGGCCCCTGCCTGGCCTGTGGAACCACAAACACTATAGGTGGGCCCTTCCAGAAGGCCTCATGGAGGGTCTCATGTGGAACCAGTGTTGCAAGCCACTGCATGGTGTTACTGCTATTAACATTAAAACTTATATTTTTATTATTGCATGGATGTATCTGTGATGTATGCACATTGTGTACTTCATTTTACATTTCTTAAAGAATAGAATGGAATAGTTTTAAGCACACTACATTATCCAGTTTATACCCACAGAAGAGCTGTTGTGTAACAGAATCAGCAACATACCTGAATCATTTATACATTGCATATAAGACTATGTCTTAGTAGAGGATGATATAAAATCACATCTGTTGTAGGACCAGGCATAATTATGAATGTTACTTAAGAGCAGGAGTGAGGTGAGAAAAGGGATTGTGACTAGTGTTTTAGTGTTTTCTTGGTATGGGATGAAGTATAATTCTTTTTTTTTTTTCTCAACAAAGCAGTAAAACTAGAAAGAAGGAGAACTCTTCTTTGAAAAATGACTGTACCTTCATATCTAGAGACATATTAAAAAAAAAAGAATGTCTGTATCTTGAAAATGTAGGCTCATTTCACTATGTTCATTTTTAAGGTTGTTGTATGGCTCAGTCAGAACTTTCTGTTACCAGAAGACACTCACTTTCAGAATGCTCCATTTCAAGTGTGTTTCACATCTTTACGGAACGGTGGCCATCTGTATATAAAAATAAAGCTTAGTGGAGAGGTAATGTTTAATATCATGGGGCATAGATTTTTTCTTTTTAAATTTATTTTCATTTATTTATTCAACCACTTAGATCATGGAATGGGAGGGGAGATTTCTTATGTAGTGCTTACCATTCAGTCCAAAGCTAGGTGGTGGATATCAGTGTCAAGGTCGTAAAACCACGTGTTTTGTTTTATTTTTTTCACATGTTTTAACTTAGTCTGTTACTGTTACCATCTTAGACACTGGAGTAGAATCTGGAATAGATGTTTTCTGCCTCCTTCCCTTCCTCTTCCTTGTCTAATTGGGAAAGGATTGGGAATGCAGAGGTCAACAAAAACATTTTCATTGTCATTTAATTTCTAAGGCTAGAGGATTTGCCTTTTAGCTAGCTGCTGGAAATAATGCGGTTTGTAATTTCTTTGAGAGCTAAACTTAACCTTATTCAACACTGCATATAAATATATGCTCAGTAATTTTGTTGGGTGTAGGGAAATTCAGGTACTATTTCAGCTAAGTTTGTCTAATATCTGAGGATGCTAAACTTGTTTATTTTTTCTCTGGGTAGATCACTATAAATACTGATGATATTGATTTGGCTGGCGATATCATCCAGTCAATGGCATCATTTTTTGCTATTGAAGACCTTCAAGTAGAAGCGGATTTTCCTGTCTACTTTGAGGAATTAAGAAAGGTGCTAGTTAAGGTGAGGGTACGCAGTAGATGCATTTGTGAGAATGTGGTAGTCTAATAATGTTTGAGGAGATTAATGATACTGCTATTGAACTTATGTTATAGTGATGTTTTCAAGAATTTTTGCAATTCTTGAAATAAAAATTGAACTAGTATTGGAAAGTTTACTACTGAAAGGATTTCTTTTATAAAAGGAAGTGTTTAGCTCTTGAGAACCTGCTTACTTTGGTTTAAGGTGATACATTTATAAATGAATATTTTCCTTTGTTAGCTCTTCATCTTATTTGTAGTATCTGTTTTGGTCTTCAGTTTAGGTCTTTCCAAAAACCCAAATGCAAAATAAAAGAGCAACATGAAGAGGATTGTGATTGGCCCAAAAGTATACAATATTCCCACTGCAAATCCCTAAATTATTACTATGTGTGTTGTGGGGGCTCCTGGTGCTAAAGCATGGAGTGTCCTGTTGAAATTGGAGGCAGCACAGATGAATTAACTTGTTGAGAAAGATGAAATAACAGAAGGTAGCTTAATTGGCATAAGAGAACAGGGGAAAGAAGGGAGTCTCTGTATCTGGTAAATAGTGTCTTTTCATCTATCTGGTTTCAAGAAATTTGTGAGGCCTTTTTAATTCCTGAGTGTCCATGGTCTCCAGGTGGATGAACATCATTCAGTGCATCAGAAGCTCAGTGCTGACATGGCTGATCATTCTAATCTGATCCGAAGTTTGCTGGTCAGAGCTGAGGATGCTCGTCTGATGAGGGACATGTGAGTATTTACCATGGTTAGTACAGGTGCAAGGTTAAAAATGTGAGCAGTATGGAATAGCACCTCTCAGATGTTACCAGTAGAAGTGTAATTTGTTATAGTGACTTTGGAAAATAAGTTGGCATTATCAGTAAAGTTGAAAATGTGTGTCCTGTATGAGCCAGCAATTCTATTCCTGGTTTGTAGCTTAGAGAAAGTTATAGCTTAGTTATATGTATGCATATAAACTAGGATATTTGTAAAAGAATGTTTGTAAAGGCATTGTTTATGAAAATCTCAAAGTGGAAACAATCCAAATTAGCATTAACAGTATAGTGATAGTGGATGAATTGTGATATATTCATACAGTGGAATACTACACAGCAGTGAGAGTGCATGAATCTCTAATGACACATAAGAGCAAGAGCAAATCTGATAAGCATAATGGACACTAAAAGAAGACAGACTTAAAAGACTATGTATAAAATGCATCCATGTGTATACTTAGAGAAAAAAGTAAACTATATAGTTTGGGAAACATGCAATAAGTACAAATTAAACAAATTCAGGGAAGAGATTATCATATAAGATAGTATTTTCTCCTAGAGAAGAAGGGACTATGTGCAGAAAAAATACATTGGGAAACTTGTGTCTTGATGTTTTGTTTGACTTCATTAAGTATTCTTTGAATTTTTCTGAATATGTAACATTTTACAATAAAAAAGTTAAGTATGTGCAGGTCTTCCTTGGTGCTTGCTAGGATGCCAAATTTACCTTGCCAATAAAATGTACTGAAAACATTCATTCAGTAAAATAGTTAACAAGTGATAGATGAAATTTATATGTATATATTAGGGGCAAGAGTTTACCCAGAGTGCTGCTTGTGTTTTTTCCTCAGCGGCCTGAATTGTTGGCAAATAATGATAATTGTTTTGCTCAGAAGTAAATGGTTTTTAAAATAATTGTATTGTTGAAAATTTCAAACACATACAAAAGTAGTTGAATATAATGATTTCATATATACCAGCCACCCAACTGGGATGTTCAAGAAACATGGCACTGGTGTCTGCTTGACTTCTGTTGAGGGCCATGCACGACATCAAAACATGGCAGAAAAGGTCAAAGGAGAAGGGGACATGTGCAGAGAGACAAAGCCTGAGGGGTGGCCTCGCTGTATAACAACTTGCTCTTTTGAGAACTAGTTCATTCCTGCATGAGAAAGAACTCAGGCCTGAGAGATGGCATTAATCTATTAATGAGGGATTTGCCCCCATGATCCAAACACCCTCTACTAGGCCTACCTCCCAAACCTGCTGCACTGGCATTTAAACTTCATCAGTTTTGGCGGGGACAAACCACATCCAAACCATAGTGGGTATATTAATCTCTCATGTGTGATGCAAGTTACAAATACGTTTTTCTCAATTAGTCATCTGGATTTTCCCTTTGCTTAGATTTTTTAAAAATTTTGCTTTAATGTTGGTTTTGCCTTGTAAAAGCTTTTAAAAATTTGTATGTAGGAAAACTGATCACTCATTTTCTTAATGCTTTTTAATTTATTTATATATTTTTTGAGACAGAGTCTTGCTCTGTTGCCCAACCTGGAGTACAGTGGCACAATCTCAGCTCACTGCAACCTCCACCTCCCAGGTTCAAGCGATTCTCCTGCCTCAGTCTCCTGAGTAGCTGGGACTACAGGTGCATGTCACCACGCCTGGCTAATTTTTATATTCTTAGTAGAGGTGGGGTTTCACCTTGTTGGCCAGGCTGGTCGCAAATTACTGACTTCAGGTGGCCTGCCCGCCTCGGCCTACCAAAGTGGTGGGATTACAGGTGTGAGCCACCGCGCCCAGCCACATTTTCTTAATATTTTTGCATTTTGAGTTACAGTTAGAAAAGTTTTCTTTACCCCCAGGGTATAGAGTAAATTTACCTGTTTTCCTTTAGTACTTGTACATTTTCGTTTTTTACATTAAGTCTGTATTCTAGTTGGAGTTTATCCTGGTGTTCATATAAGTAATAAACTCAATATTATCATTTTCTATATGACTATCACATTATTATTATTATTTGTGTGTGTGTGTGTGTGTGCGTGTGTGTGTGTGTGAGTCAGAGAGAGAGAGAGAAAGAGAGAGAGAGAGAGAGTCTCACTGTGTCACCCAGGCTGGAGTGCAGAGGGAAGATCACAGCTCACAGCAGCCTTGATCTCCTGGCTCAGGTGATCCTCCCACCTCTTTCCCTGGAGTAGCTGGGACAACAGGCATGTGCCAACATACCCAGCTAATTTTTGTGTTTTTCTGTAGAGCCAGAGTCTTGCTATGTTGCCCAGACAGATCTTGAACTCCTGGGCTCAAGTGATCTGGCTGCCTTGGCCTCTCAAAGTGCTGGGATTACAGGCGTGAGCCACTACACCTGGCCACGTTGCATTATTTTAATACTACTTTTAAAGTTCATCATGCTCACAATGATTTCAGATACTGCCTTTATTATATATCATATTTCTGTACATAGTTGAAAGTATTTCTGGATTTTCTGTACTATTCCATTGATCTGTCTTGTCTCTTCATTTGACAATAGCATTCTTTTTTTAAAAATAAAATTATTTTGAGACAGGATCTTGCTCTGTTGCCCAGGCTGGAGTGCAGTGGTGTCATCACAGCTCACTGCAGCCTCGGCCTCCTAGGTACAAAGGATCTTCCTACCTCAGCCTCCGGAGTAGCTGGGACTACAGGCATGCACCACTACATCCAGCTAATTTTTTTTTATTTTTGGTAGAGACAGGTTCCCACTCTATTGCCCAGGCTGGTCTTGAACTCCTGGGCTCAAGCTGTCTTCCTGCCTCAGCCATTCTTTTTTATTTAAAAATTTTTTGGCTGGGTGCAGTAGCTTATGCCTATAATCCCAGTGCTTTGGGAGGTCAAGGCAGGAGAATGGCTTGAGGCCAGGAGCTCAAGACTAGCCTGGACAACATAGCAAGACCCCATCTCTAAAAAAGAAAATAGAAATTTCATTGTGATATGTGATATTGTAAAATATATAGTTGATCTTCAACACTGTTTACTGACATAATAACCCCTAAAATCCTTAGAATCTCCAAAGTGATGTCTTTTTGTATGCTAATGATTGACTTACAGCTGGCAGCTCCTAGGTAGCTTCAGGATAGGGGTCAGTCACCAGAATATCCAAGGCAGGATTACAGGATTGGGACTTTCTGCCCACCTCTCTCCCAACCTCTAGGGAGCGGAGAGGGACTGAGAATTAAGTTGAACACTATGGCCAGTGGTTTAGTCAGTCATGCCTAAATAATGGAGATTCCATATAAACACAAAGGGACAGCATTCAGAGAGTTTCTGGACACTAGAACAGATGGAGGTTCCTGAAGGTTGATGCACCTAGGGAAGGCATAGAAGCTCCAAGTGCCTTCCCTAATACTTCACTCTTTGGATCTCTTCATCTGTATCCTTTGTAATATCCTTTATAATAAACTAGTAAGTGCCATTAAGTTTCCCTGAGTTCTGTGAACTGATCTAGCAAATTAATCAAACCCAGATAGGGGATCGTGGGAACCCCAACTTGAAGTAGGTCAGTCTGAAGTTCTGGCAGCCTGAACTTGTGACCTTTGTCTGAAGTCAGAGCAGTCTTGTGGGACTGAACCCTCAATCTGACACTATTCACCTGGAGACAGACAGTGTCTTCAGGTGAATAGTGTCAGAACAGAATTGGAGGACACCCAGCTGGTGTCTGCTACAGAATTGATTGTTTTTTTGGTGTGTGGGGAAAAGCCTCCACAGTTGGTCACAGAAGTCTTCTGTGTTGATTGTTGCATTGCTGGAGCAGAGAAGGAACAGTTTTTTTTTTTTTCCACTCATGGTAAAATACACATAATGTGAAATTTACCATCTTAACTACTACACACTACTTTTAGTGTACAGTTCAGTGGTATTAAATACATTCATAATGTGTACCATGCCGGGCATGGTGGCTCACACCTGTAATCCCAGCTCTTTGGGAGGCCGAGGCGGGAAGTCAGGAGTTCAAGACCAGCCTGGCCAACATGGTGAAACCCCGTCTCCACTAAAAATGCAAAAATTATCTGGGTGTGGTGGTACATGCCTGTAATCCCAGCTACTAGGGAGGCTGAGGCAGGAGAATTGCTTGAACCCGGGAGGCGGTGGTTTCAGTGAGCCAAGATCGCACCACTGCACTCTAGCCTGGATGACCGTTAGACCCTGTCTCAAAAAAAAAAAAAAAAAGTGTGTTACCACCACCAGCATCTCCATAATTCTTTATCTCTTAAACCTGAAACTCTGTACTCATTAAACAGTAACTACCCATTCTTCCTTACCTTTACCCTGGCAGTTTACCATTGATAGTGCCATTCTTTCATTTATGGATGTTTTGTATGTTTCAATATCTGGTGTGGGTAGGTGCCCCTGTCCCCAACCCCTGTTGCTTTTCTTTCTTTTTTTTTTTTTTTTTTATACAAAATGGCTATGTTTATTCAACATCCTGGATATTCATCCAGATATGGGGTTTGTTTTGTGGTAAAATATTCACCTTAACTGGCACTACTGCAAAGAAAGCTTTGGTGACCTGCATGGCTTGCCTCAGAGCCTCTCCATCAGTTAGAACCACCACAGCCTAGACTAGACCAAACTGCTCTGGAGGAAAGAAAAAAAATAACAGCCAACAGAAAAGAGCTGGGCCCCCAAAAGTACTCAGAAGTCACGCTACTTACAGAAAATAACAGCTGGGTTTGTGTGGGACTGGGAAGCAGGGCGTATGAGCCAGAGCATTTGCAATGAAGATGCAACAGTCCTCGCCCTTTCCCACTGCCTCCTCTTTCTTCACTCCATGCATGGCAGCTTTCACGACCTTCCCAAAGGGTCTACCGAGTCCTGACTCAGCTTCATCACCAACATGCCTCGCCTTCGGTTCAATTCAACATTGTTAGCCAGGGGAGCAGAGGCAAAGACTTGGGTGGGGAAGAGGGTGGGAAACATGCAAGAAACTCTTGGCACAACCGAAGTTCAGAGACGAGGCCTCCTCAGATGAGGAAGACGATGCCCTCAGACACCATGACCTGATTGTCATCCTGCATCTTGCTCAGAGCAGCCTGGATCTCAACTGAAGAGAAGGGCTCTTTGCTGTCGCGGTTGATGGATTCTGTGAGGCGATTCACGCCGACTGACTGCGCATGAGCTTCCCGGAACACATCCAAGAGAGCCACCTTGAATGCCTTCAACCTGGTTTCACTCAACTCCACTTTCTGGGATTCCTTGGTCTCCTGCGAGTCGGCCGTCTTTGGAGTGTGTACTTGAGGCATCTCCTCCTCTGTGTCACTGAAGTCATAGGGGTCATATGAATCCCCATCTTTGGCATCTGGCTGGCTAGTCTTCCTTCTCTTCCTCTTCTGCTCTCGGTCCTCTTGGCTTTTCCCCTCTTCATCTTCTGTCTCTGATTCATCCTCACTTCGCTTCTTACGTTTCTTCTCTTTCTCCAGAACCTTCTTGAAGTAAGCATACTGGACCAACTCCACAGCTTCCTCTGCATCCTGCAGGTCCACAGTCTTGCTCATGCGGGCCTTTGCATGGGCTGTGGCAAGTCGAATCAGAGTTTCCAGTGTTCGGGCTGTAACTGGAGATGTCCTGGTGGTGTCCGAGCTCATGCTATCCTGGCTGCGCAGGCGTGAATACTCTTCTGCAATGTAGGCAGCTGACTCCTGTGTCAGGACAGGCTTGATGATTTTGGCCATATGGATGTACTTCTTCATGAATGCTGCATTCACCATCTTCTCCTTTTTCTTCTTGGTCCCATGCAGAAGGTTATCATGCTTCTCATAAATCTGGGTGTCCTGCTGATCATCCTGGCTAAAGTTGGGATCATCTGTGGCCAGGATATCCACAGCACTACCCAAGGGCATAGCATCGCCATCCTGCTCCCCAGGTGCTCTGTAATGGTGCATCCGAAGGACATGGTCCGATATCTCCCGATCCTGCTCAGGATCCATCTGATCCAGCATAATGAAGAGCAAGTCAAATCGAGACAGCAGTGAGTCCTGTAGTCCAATGTTCTCCATTGGAGTCTTATACTGGTCATACCTGCCGTAGACAGGGTTGGCAGCTGCCAAAACACTGCAGCGGGCATTCAGCCAAGCATGGATGCCAGCCTTGGCGATGGTCACTCGACCCTGCTCCATCACTTCATGGATGGCTGTGCGATCCATGTCAGACATTTTGTCAAATTCATCAATGCAAACCACGCCTCGGTCAGCCAGGACCATGGCCCCCCGCTTCTAGACGGCACTCCCCTGTTTCCTGGTCTGTGGTGACAGCAGCTGTCAGACCCACTCCAGAGGAGCCCCGGCCAGTGGTGGGGATAGCCCGGGGTGCAGTGCAAAGCACGTACCGCAGAAGCTGAGACTTGGCAACCGATGGGTCTCCTATTAGAAGAATATTGATGTCCCCACGGATGTGGCTGCCATTTTCTAGGTCTCGTTCCACGCCTTCCAAGAGCAAGCAGAGGATTGCTTTCTTGACATAGTCATGCCCATGGATACTAGGGGCCAATGACCTGGCCAGCTGGTCAAAGATATCCTTGGATCGGGTTTTACTGAACTTCTTGATCTTGGCTATATCCTCAGCAGAGAAAGAAGGCTGAGCGTCCTTGCTCATCTGCTCCACATTACAGGCAATCAGGACAGTCCTGAAGGTCCCAGAGGTATAGCCTCCCTTCTTTCCAGGAAGGCAACGGTAGGTTCCCACCACCTGAACTCGGTCACCAGGCTTCACTTTATCCACCAAGTCATCATCCAGAATGATATCCACAGAGCGGGGGAGCTGGCCGGCTGGGGCCTTCTCCGGCATCTCCTGGATGGTGATGGTCTGGTGATCCTTGTAAACAGACAGGCCATATTCTGTCTCAAGGGGATTGTTCTCCTCATCCTTGGTGGGATAGACAGAGCTGGAGGGAAAGGCCTCCAGGGTGGTGAGATCAGAGTAACGTCGTTCTATGGTCTTCTTAGTAGCAGGACAGTAGTGGACACTGCGGACGACTTTGGGACGAACTAGAGAACATTTAGTGACGATGCCCTCCACACAGACCACACAGCTGAGGAAACAAGAGGTAAGAGTCCGCGGGGAGACGTGCTTGGAGCCAAAGCTGCCCTCCAATCCTATGTAGAACTCCTCA
Organism: Callithrix jacchus; assembly: GCF_049354715.1. NCBI lineage: Eukaryota > Metazoa > Chordata > Mammalia > Primates > Cebidae > Callithrix > Callithrix jacchus. Next base: position 14,354,256 of record NC_133521.1, on the reverse strand, counting down.
TACTGCTTCGCATAGGTAGCATCAATGGAAGCCACAAAATCCTTTAAGGCCCGCTGGAAGGCAACCAGCTCCTCAAAGGCATTGTTCAGGAGCCAGTTAGCCCTCTTCTCGTTTTTCCTGCGCAGGTCATTCACATTCACAATCAGCCGGTATTGGTTGTCACTGATCAGCTCCCGAACTTTGCTCTGATAAATTCCCTGGTCTTCCTCATCATCCAGGAAGTCCAGGTAATCTCTCTGGGCCTCCCGCAGCTCCACATCGTCCAGCACCACGGTACCTGCCATGCCCGCCGCCGAAGAACTAACTCTACCAAAGCAGCACGGAGGTTCCAAGGATCACTCCACCCCCGTGGGAAACTTACCGCTTTTCTTTTTCATGGTTTTTCCTAGCTACTTGTGCTTGGTTATTCTTTCCAATGAATTTCATCATGAATTGTTATAGCTCTGTAACAAAAATCGACATTTTAATTGAGATGATGTGAAATGTATTAGGCAGAACTGACCCCACTGCAGTGATGTTCACTCTTGATATCTAAGAACATGGCATGTCTTTATATTGGTTCAAGTCATGTTCTGTGTGTTTCTGGAGTGCGTTAATGGGTTCCTCTTATAGATACTGGATGTTTTTTAGTTTATGCTTTGGCATTTTCTGTATTTTTAGACAATTACAATATATTTATAAGCGTAAATTTCTTTTACATTATATCTTATTCTATAATTACGGTTTTGTGTTTGTATATATGAATGGTGATTTTTATCTGTTGATTTGATAACGTGTCCTTTACTAATTAGCTTATAATTTTTCTAGATGTATTCTTGTATCATCTGTAAATTGAGATAGATATTTGCTCTTTTTGGCCAACTATCTCTAGGTCCCCTAGTTTTTCCGTCTCTCTCTCTTAAGTCAAAAAGGGTTACTGGCTTTAGGCATTTGACTGCAAAATGTCAATATTTATTTTTATTTTTTAAATCAAATTAATTGATATATAACTCATATATGCAGAAAATTTACCCTTTTTAGGTTTACAGTTTAATCAATTTTGAGAAACTTATGTAATCATGTTGCTGCGACCACAATTGAGATTTAGAATATTTCTATCACTGGCCGGGCCCATGCTTGTAATCCCAGCACTTTGGGAGGCCAAGGTGGGCAGATCACTTGAAGCCACAAGTTTGAAACCAACCTGGCCAACATGGTGAAACCCCGTCTCTACTAAAAATACAAAAAATTACCGAGGTGTGGTGGCAGGTGCCTGTAATCCCAGCTATTCAGGAGGCTGAGGCAGGAGAATCATTTGAACCCAGGTGGTGGAGGTTGCAGTGAGCCGAGATCGTACCAGTGCACTCCAGCCTGGGCAACAAGAGTGAAACTTTGTCTCAATAAAAAGAATATTTCTGTCACTCTTGTGGCTGTTGTATCAGTACACTCTTGTATTAGTACCTCTCCTAACCTCCAGTTCCTGACAACCACTCATCTTAGTTCTTTTCCTGTAGTTTTTTTAAATTTATTTTATTTTACTTTTTAATTTTTTTAGAGACGGGGTTTCAACATGATCTCGATCTCTTGGCGTCATGATCCGCCCACCTCGGCCTCCCAAAGTGCTGGGATTACAACCTTTTTCAAAATACCATATAAATAGAATCATACTATATCTATATATCCTTTTGAGTCTGGCTTCATTCACTTATGTAATGTCTTTGAGATTCATCCACATTGTTGCATGTATGTGTAGTTTCTTTTTTATTGCTGAGTAGTACTCCATTGTATGGAGATATACGATATTTATCTATTCACCAGTTGAGAATAATTGGGTTGTTTCCAGACTTTGGTGAGTAGAATAAAGCTGCTATAAATACTTGCATACAAGTTTTTTGCAGATATATGTTTTCATTTCTCTTGGGTTTTACCTTACAATGGGATTGCTGGGTTATTCAGGGTGTGTTAACTTTGTATGAAACTGCTAAATCACTTGTCAAAGTAGATGCAGCATTTTGCATTTCTGTCCTCAATGCATGAGAATTCTAGTTACCCCAAGTCTTTGCTAGCATTTGGTATCTTCAGCTCTATTTTTCTTTAGTCATTTTCATTCTTGTGTAGTATAGATCTCATTTTCATTTTAATTTTATGACTCTTTTTTAAACTCTGATAAAATACAAGGCTGGGTTGTCTAAAAATACTTTAAGACCAGGCCACTTTAGTTTAATGACTATTGATCTGAAACTTGGAAGGTGGGCTGTCACCTTGCTCACTTGTTCCTACTCCCAGCACAGTGGGCTTGAGCATTCTTAACCACCCAAATCAGAACCAACTATTGACCAGTAACCAAGGAATTCCACTTGTCTTTTGTTTATTTGGAAGGAATAGAATATTTTTATGGAACTTATCTGTGTTTTCAAAGCAAACTAGCAGTTACTCCGTTTTAATGAAAATATAGCTTAAAAAATGGTGGCTTCTTTATATGTCTAAGAAGTTTACAAGTTTTTCTTAAGCTTGCCACATCAAGATGAAATGATGTCAAATTTCTATTGATTTGCACAGGAAAACAATGAAGAGTCGTTATATGGAACTCTATGACCTTAATAGAGACTTGCTAAATGGTTATAAAATTCGCTGTAACAATCACACAGAACTGTTGGGAAACCTCAAAGCAGTAAATCAAGCAATTCAAAGAGCAGGTCGTCTGCGGGGTAAGTCTCTTTTCATAACACTGCACTTTTATCTTTAATGTTTTTGGTGGAACTCATTGAAGATAGTGGTAGCATTCAATAATTCATATTGGGGCTGAAAGTAGCATACCTTTCACACTCCAGAGCTGGCACCAGTCGCTTGTGTTTCAGTCAGCCTGGTGTTTGGCGTTAGTCTTTAGACTTCAAAGGAAAAGAAAACCTGCAGCTCCTTTTCCTACATCTTCCTGCATCCTCTAAAGAAAAACCTACTATATATACCACAAAGGAAATAAACATAAATATGTTTGTCTAAGAAGTTTGCAATTATATATAAATATATATTTATGTTTATGTATTTCCTTTGGGGTATATATAGTAGGTATATATACTATATAGGTATATGTAATTCATATTTATGGTTATATATATAACCATCAAGGCCCAATTAGCAAAAAAGAGACTTAATTAATGTTAAGTGTCTAACTTAAAAATTTAGAAAAAGAACAATAGGATAAACCCAAGGATGCAGAAATATAGCCAGAGATTTATAGCCTGAATTCTGCTGTTTTAGGTCAATGCTTTGACCTCTTTAGAAATAATCTTTGCTAGGTGAATATGAGCTTTGATCCTTTTCTGTAAAACTGACTTTTGGTGTCTAGGTTTGAATTGGTCTCTAAGTCAGTTTTTTAAATAAATTTCTTCACCAAGTTATCTTTTTTAGGGAGTGGTAAGATAACTTATATTTCACATAGAACCCTTTTCTCTCCTGGTTTTATGTTGTTTCAAAACTGGCCTCTAATTTTATAGTTTCATGTCTAATAATCTTTCGCTTTCTGATATTTCTTCTCATGCAGTTGGAAAACCAAAGAACCAGGTGATCACTGCTTGTCGGGATGCAATTCGAAGCAATAACATCAACACACTGTTCAGAATCATGCGAGGGGGGACAGCTTCTTCACAGGAGAGGAAAATGTAGGTCATGAAGTTCCTGGAAAAGGTTTTTGTTAAAAATCTATGCTGGTTTACTTTGGATCACCCCCTTGTGAACCCAGGGTGCTAAGGATGAAAATAACCTTGGTGAGTTGTGCAAGTTAAAGACAAAGAACTACATTTGAAGATATATTTGCTTGCTAGTTTTAAGTCAGTAGTACTGTTGCTGAATGATACTGGGTTTCTATGGAATCGGATGAATGCTTTTGAAGTATTAGGGCTTCAAAGTCCAATTTTTGCTTATTTATGGTATATTAATACATCTTTTTTCTTGAAATTGTAATTGAATTTATACTTTTTAAATAATCTACTTCTTCATTAAAATGTAAAGATGTTAAACTGTGTTGATTGATTATAAAATCACTATCAAATCAGAATTGCCCATTTGTATTTTGTAGAGGAAAACAAATGTCGGCCGGGTGCAGTGGCTCCCGCCTGTGATCCCAGCACTCTGGGAGGCTGAGGGAGGCAGATCGCGAGGTGAGGAGATTAAGACCATCCAGGCTAACATGGTGCAACCTCATCTCTACTAAAAATACAAAAAATTAGCTGGGCATGGTGGCATGCACCTGTAGTCTTAACTACTCAGGAGGCTGAGCCAGGAGAATCGCTTGAGCCCAGGAGGTGGAGGTTGCAGTGAGCTGAGATCGTGCCATTGCACTCCAGGCTGGGTGACAGAGTGAGACTCTGTCTCAAAAAAAAAAAAAAGTGGATATTTGGGCCAGGTCAGTGGCTCACACCTGTAATCCCAGCACTTGGGAGGCTGAGGTGGGTGGATCACCTGATGTAAGGAGTTTGAGACCAGTCTGGACAACCTGGTGAAACCCCATTTAACTAAAAATACAAAAAATTAGCCAGGCGTGGTGGCAGACACCTGTAATTCCAGCTACTCATGAGGCGGAGATTGCAGTGAGCCAAGATCACACCACTATACTCCAGCCTGGGCAACAAGAGCGAAACTCCATCTTAAAAAAAAATGTGGATATTTTGATTTGTGTGCTTCTTTTTATTCACCAAAAGGTGGGTACAAAGAACAAATTTACATTAAGGAAGAGTCAATTTAGAGTGATCACTTTGTTGGGGTAATATTAGCTGCTGTAACAAATAGACCTCAAAACCATAATGACACATTTTTCATTTATTATGTAAGGATTTCTCCATAGTTATGCAAGGACCCAGGTTTCTTTAGTCATGTAGCTCTGTCATCCTGTAGGACAAACTTTTCTTCCTGAGTTCACTAAAGGAATAAGCCTAAGGAAAATGGTTTGGGTGACTGTTTTCACATTCAGTACATACAGTGGAGGAGGCCTTAGAGTAGTGGAGCTTTATTATCTCACTTGGAACCCTACTTGACAAGGGCTGTCCTAGGGCCTTGTGGTTATTTATAGCTATATGCCAGATAACGAAGTTTAAGCACCATAAGATTATAATACTGTATTTTTACTGTACCTTTGTGTTTAGATGGGTTGAACTACACAAATACTTAGCATTATGTTACAGTTGCCTACAGTATTCAGTACAGTTCCATGCTGCACAGATTTGTAGCCTAGGAACAACAGGCTATACCGTATAGCCCAGGTGTGTGGAGCAGGCTATACCATGTAGGTGTGTATACGTGCGCTGTACAGTATTCACATGATGACAAAATAGCCTAACAATGCATTTCTCAGACTGTATCCCTGTTGTTAAGCAGAGCATGACCATATAACTAAGCCCCTGTAGAAGAGAGTAAGAAGGAAACATGCCTCCTTCTTTTAAAAGTGTGGTGTGGGCCGGGCGCGGTGGCTCACGCCTATAATCCCAGCACTTTGGGAGGCCGAGGCGGGTGGATCACGAGGTCAAGAGATCGAGACCATCCTGGTCAACAAGGTGAAACCCCGTCTCTACTAAAAATACAAAAATTAGCTGGGCATGGTGGTAGGCACCTGTAGTCCCAGCTACTCAGGAGGCTAAGGCAGGAGAATTGCTTGAACCCAGAAGGCGGAGGTTGCAGTGAGCCAAGATCGCGCCATTGCACTCCAGTCTGGGTAACAACAGCGAAACTCCCATCTCAAAAAAAAAAAAAAAAAAAGTGTGGTGTGAAAGAAGTAGCACACAATCATTTCCACTCACAATTCCATTGGGTTACATGACCACATCTGCAAGGGAGGCCGGGAGATGGAATCTAACTGTGTGCCTGTGAGAACACTGGTATTTGTGCCAACAGGTAGCAGTCTCTTCCCTAGGAAAAATGTCACCCTAAGGTAGATTTCAGGATTGGTTTAATGAGTGAAACTTCAGTAGTTTTAATATCTTAATAGCATTCATAAGCAGTGTAGGGGAAGTGGAGCATTTCCCTGAGGTTGGTATACATTAATTTTACTGGTTTCAGCATGGCCACTTAGGATCTCCCCTCCTATATCTGAAATGTAAGCCTTATGGAATCCTAATTATGAGAATATGCTAATACTTTTCCATTTCCAACCTATAAATTCAAGAGATAATCCACAAATACTGTGTTATTTCCAGTAACCTCCAAAGTGGTAAAGTATCATCATAAATCTGCCTCACACAGAGGTTGCAGTGAGCTGAGATCGTGCCACTGCACTCCAGCCTGGGTGACAGAGGGAGGCTCCATCTCCAAAACAAACATACTTACATACATACATAAATCTGCCTCACAGAGGAAGAAACTGAAGCATAGATAACCTCCTTGTCAGATCACAGAGTTAGTGACCTGTGACCTGTCTAGTCACTCAAGACGAAACTTGAGTCTTACTGTTGAGTCTTTTTTTGTTTTAACCATAGTCTAATTTATACCTTTGAGATTAAAATCTCTAGTTGGTGCTAGTTTTAAATTATATAATGCCTTTCATTTTTAGGGAGCCTAATAATCTCATCAAAGGTCACTCTATTGTTCTCTAGCCAAAAGACTTCCTTCTTAGACCTAAAAATACTCATGGCAAGGTTAGAAGTAGTCGACCTGCAGCAAGACGTCTTTAAGTTGTTCTTATTTATAGGTTGTTTTCACAGTAATTTTATCCTGTTGATGTTGCTATCTATTTTACAGATGAGGCTCTGAGCTCTAAGGGTGTCCTGTACAGGGTCCCACAGCTGGGTAAGCCCTGGTGTGAAGGAGGTGTTGGAACCAAGTAGTCACGGCCTCTTCTACTCCAAACTTCCCAAGCAAGTAGACTGGTTAAAGTGAAAACATTCATAAAAGGTGCAACCACCTTTTTTCCGCCACTTAGAAGTCATCAGGTTCAGCTTAGGAGTGAAAAAAACTGCACAAGGAGAAATGAGTTTATCAGTAACTTCTCTGTTTTGTTGCCATGTTTCTATCCTGATAGAATCTGAGTGCTTCTAGAAGCTACAGCGAAGCTGTATTTCACTGCCGAATTATATTGAAGCTTTAAGTGAACACTGAGCTGTCATTTAAAAGCTGACTTTGAGGATTTTGGTATCTGAGAGAAAGCTTTCAGTATCCTAATTCAGGTTCTGAGGATTTTTAAGAGTATAATTTTTATTATTTCCCACCATGACCACCTATCCAGTACCTCAAGGCTCCACACACATGCTGTCTCCTTAGGTGACCTTTTCCTCTTCCAGGCCTACTCCTTAACCTTATTAAATTCTTTATCTAAATCTTAATCCCCTGTTAAGCAAGAATGGGGTCTGCATCTTAACCAGCTTCATCCTCGCCCCATGCTGAGCTAGTGCCTTGAGCATAGAATAGCATCTGCTTCTCTGCTTAGGATCGTCTGTCCTCAATATGCCTGTCAGTGGCTTCAGAAATCAAAGAACTAGGAACTTTACAGCTATTAGGCAACTCTCGAAGTGTTTTACAAGAATGATTTTCAACATTGTTGTTAATGTTTCAAATTTTGTAATTAGCAGTTACAGATCTGCCAATGCACAGTCCTGTTACTATAGAACTAAATTACCTCCAGTGTCACTTGGAAGCTCAAGTACAGTAAGACACCCATTACAGCCTGGTGTTTCACATTTTGCCTTTTTTCCATCTGGCCCCTGCCCACACTCTATGCTCTAGCCTGAGAGTCATCTTTTAATCTGTATAGTACAGAATCTGCTTTTCCTAAAAGTGATGTCACATAGACAGTTCCCAAGTCATTTTTAAATTGTCTTTGTGGACTGATTTTGCATCAGAGACAAGATCCTCAGGACACCCAGTTCCACACAGACTGGAGAGGCCTCTGGCATCACTTCACTAGATCTTTTCTACCAAGGACCTTTTTAACAGCATTTGCCCTTCTTCATTGATTTAGTAGTGGTGAGTATGTCATGGTGTTGAAGAGATAATGTACCCCCAAACTTCTTAAAAAATACTGCCAGAACTTTGGGAGACCAAGGTGGGTAGGTCACGAGTTTGACCAGCCTGGCCAACATGGCGAAACCCCATCTATACTGAAAATACAAAAATTACCCGGTATGGTGGTTAAGTGCCTGTAATCCCAGAATTGCTTGAACCTGGGAGGCAGAGGTTGCAGTGAGTTGAGATTATGCCACTGCACTCCAGCCTGGGCGTCAGAGGGAGACTCCAATCTAAAAAAAAAATCCTGGTCTAGGAGAGGTAGCCCAAGCTTTGATTTTTTTTTTTTTTTTTTTTTGGTGTTCTGTGGGGAAGAAACCCACATTAAGTGGAATTTGAGAAGCAATCTTTAAACAGTAGACAAGTCAGGTTCAAAACTAAGATTTTTTTTCTCTTGGAAACTTCATTTTCCACATCCTTAAAATTAAGGACTGATGTTATTTATAGGATACTTCTTACACACTATTTTTCTTCCTATTCAAAGATGCAAATATGTTCACAAGTTTTGTTAAAATGTTCCTAATTTCCAATGGTTAACATACAAAGAGGAAGTAGTGAAGCAGTCTTTGTAAGGCTGTTCTCTGTCTGATGCTGGAGCTTAAAGCCCATGGGGCGGGTAGTCAGAAAACATGTAGTTGGGGAGAACAAGCTGTAACCCACAGCATCGGCTGGAGCCTGAGGACGCTAAAATCTGCCTGTTCCTGTTGCTTTTGACCTTGATGGTGTGGGCATCCTGCTGAAACTGAGTCCCCTTGCAGAGGAACTACAGGAAGATCCAGGGGAAGGTGGAGCGGTTGCAGGCACAGGCACAGATGGGATTCACACCAGCAAGGTGTGCCAGCCACTCAAGGGCTGCTGCTGCATTTGGGCTCTGCAGATCTGGCACAGGAATTTGTGGCTCATCTTAACCTGAGACATAGGGAAGAGAGTTCTGGGAAATGTAGTTCAGTGAGTCTAGCCAAGTTGATACATGACAAAGCCACCAGTGGTTGTCACAGGATGGTGGGATTTCAGGTGATCTTTACATTTTTACATGTTATTACCTCACAATGAGCATGTCTTATTTATATAATCTGAAAAAACAGAAAGCTTTTTTTTTTTTTGAGACAGAGTCTTGCTCTGTCACCCAGGCTGGAGTACAGTGGCGTGATCTCAGCTCACTGCAACCTCCATCTCCCAGGTTTGAGTGGTTCTCCTGCCTTACCCTCCCAAGTACCTGGGATTACAGGCACACCCGACCACACCCAGCTAATTTTTGTATTTTTAGTAGAGATAGGGTTTCAGCATGTTGGCCAGGCTGGTCTCCACCTCCTGACCTCAGGTAATCCACCAGCCTTGGGGCCTCCCAAAGTGGTGGGATCACAGGCATGAGCCACCATGCCCGGTCCATAAAGCTATTTTCTTTGGGGAAAAAAATGAGAGTTATAAGAATTAGAGACTATTAAGAATAAAGAGAGAAACCGTATCTTTTACAGGTGAACATCATAGCTTTTATCTGAAAGAGGTATAAAAAAGATGCCCATGTTCTAATTCTTCTTTTGCCACCTAACAGTTGTTGACATTGGCCCAGGCCCTAAAAAGTAATCAAGATGCAGAACAAAGCAGTACACAGAAAATAAGCTGCCCTATCACTGTGTATCTTCAGTGCACAAACACAATCTGTAAGTTACACTATCCTTCACAGTCTAAGAGGTACTGCTGTAGATGATGTAACTGACAGCAACATCAGAGTTGGGCTCATAGGGATTCTCTCCCCTCAGACACCCAAGTCCCTTTTGTAGTGTATAAAAGATTGTTTGTTGACAGTTCATAAACACGTTGAGATAAAAGAGGCACTAATAGTATTAGCATATTTTGAACATTTGTGAGGTATTCTAAGATTTAGACTTGGCTTTCCAGAATTGGAAAATTAGCCTTGGATGGTACCTACAGCCATGAGTCTCAAACTGTTTTCCAAGCTTGGCATACATGACAGTTTCACGTACCCAGCACTTTTCCCTGGGTCTTCCTGGAGTTAGGCCACTGACACCCTTTCCCCCAACTCTTGAAAACACATCAGAAGGCTAGTGAGTGAGATGACCTTCAAACACCTGGAATATAGAAAAGGCAAGCTGTGACATTAACTATTAGTAACAAAGTATTTGCAATCCCACTTGAGTGTTGTTAACGCTGTGGTTAAAAAATTGTGGTCTCCAGCCTGGCCAACATGGTGAAACTCTGTCTCTACTAAAAATATTAAAATATCAGCTGGGGTGGTGGTGGGCACCTGTAATCCCAGCTACTCAGGAGACTGAGGCCGGAGAATTGCTTGAACCCATGAGGCAGAGGTTGCAGTGAGCCGAGATCTTGTCACCGTACTCCAGCCTGGGCCACAGAGTGAGACTGTCTCAAAAAAGAAAAAAACCTGTGGTCTCCAAAATCGTATCGTGTAAAATGGTTTATTACAATATGCAGAGAGGAAGACAATGTAAGAACTAGTTCTGGACATTTCTTTTTCTCTCATTTAAAAATTAGTGTTTTATAACGGTACAATTATAGAACTAATATTACATGCGTAAAGTATATAAATATCCCTATCAAGGGCATACCTGCTAAAACATTTCTTAACTGGCTGGGGTGCATAATTAAACCTTTTTGAAAGTAAACCTAAACGACAAAGCAAAACTCATTTTCACTTAAATGCAAACTTCAGAAAAGAATGAATACCCAAAGTTTTAGGAGATGAAAGAGAAGAATGGTTAAGAAGTTTAAAGGCCCAATGCTTTTTCTATTAATTAGTAAAACCCAGACTAGAAGCTACTGCAAAAGCTAAAAATAAATGTAGAAAAAGAGGAAACAGGAGACTGTATTGGGATGGAATGAGAACAGTATCTTTCATCCACCCAGGCATACCCACACAGGTAGTTATAACTCCCTGGAACATTTCAAGAAAAAAATTAACAAGACGCACACCCTCTTGGCATTCTGATATGGCTTTTTAGCATTCAGTCTCTTAAAACAAAAAGCAATTAGTTACATAGTTGACCCTACAGTATTTAGAAAACAGAAGCAACATGTGAGGCTAGAATCATTTACTTATATACAGGCCACGACTCCAGGATGGAAAGGCAGTGGGCACTTGGAAGTGACCACACATGGCAATAAGCAGCCTATCTTCTTTACCAACCAGAAGTTTCTTGGGGCATGTGGTTGTAGCCCAGACCCTTTCCAAGGGAGTAATACTACACATCATCTAAGCCTACACTGTCCTGTGAGTGTCATGGTGGAACAAGGCCACAGGCAGTGGGAGAAAATGTGATGACTCACTGTGTCAGAATTCGAAGGCCCAGCATGATCAGGATGTAAGGCTCTGTAATTTTCTAAACCAGCATGATTGAGAAGAACAAAATCTGCTATCATTTATGAGTTTTAAAAAAACCAAAACACTGGAAACAGGAATGAATCTTAAAGACCTTATGTTAAGTGAAATAAAGTCACAAAAGGACAAATACTGTATGGTTCCACTGATATGAGAAATACGAGTAGTCAGGTTGATGACAGAGACAAAAAGTAGAATGGCTGTTGCTAGGGGAAGGCGGGGGTGTGGAGTTATTGTTCAGTGGGCACAGAGTTTGGGAAGATGGAAAAGTTCTGGAAATGGATGATGGCGATGGCTGAACAACAATGAGATTGTATTTAATCCACTGAAATTACATATTTGAAAATGGGTAAGCTGGTCAATTTTAGGTTATAAATATTTTACCACAATAAAAAAAAGAACATTGAAGTTAAAAATTCATTGAAGTCAGGATTCAGCATTAAAAAAAAGCCAACTTTTTTTTTTTTTTTAATCAAGAGATAAGTTTGTAGCTCTAAGCTCAAGGTCTAGGTTGAGGACAATCATTTTGAGTCCTAGTAAAGAACAACCAGTTTTAAGAACATTGTCAGGCAAGCTACCATGTAGCTCTCCTTCACTCCATGCTTAGCTCTTCCAGACTTCCCAGTACTGATGAAGGGTCACATTTTTGTTTAGCTTTGCCCAGTGCTGTCATTCATAATAGATGAATGAAAAGTCCCAGAAACCTGTTCTGTTTGGGAAGGTTTTCTTTTGTTCCAGGCTTCGATGGTTAATATGCTTGACAAATTTCAGAGTCTCTCTATCTCTGTAGACCAATGCCAAAGAATTGTTTTCTGGATTCACTGTTAGCAGCTGAAATAGACAAATACAATGACACATCAGAACATAGAACTTATTTTCAACTATTGGACGATTAACCATGGAACAGACAGTTTCCATATCAAGTACTTGATCTGGGGATAAAGGGGTCCTCTGAATGCACCTTTACTAGGGGTGGCTGTTAAGCCATTTTCCAATAAGTCCTATTCCAGCATATTGCAACTATTTCTTACTACATTGTAAGATTTTTGGGAATGCACCACATGGCTCCTAATTTGGAATTTCTCAGGAGGGTAAAATAAATGGTTACTGAGTATCCTTTATTTCGTCTTGAGTATTTTCTACTAGAAATCAGAACCACTGCCAGGCAGACCAACAGAGATTTATCAGCTAAAGACACTGGTGGAAGGTCATAAAAACTGGGTTTTTGAAAAATGAAAGCATTCTCAATAACTAAAAAGGATAGTTTGCTATCAGAATAAACTTACCTCTTCATCTTCACCTTTGGCAATGTAAGAAGTAAAACCGCCATATTCGGGCTCCCAGCCTTACAAGAGAAAAAACAAACAGCATTCAGAAAGCTCTTATTGCAAGAGTTGCATCATCTGCTTAAATCACTGATGCCAATATGCTTAACAGTGGGGGATCTAGGAGTTTAGCAGTAACTGATTCTATGACTTGTGAGCTTGAATTTATCATCTAGTTTATCATGGATTCCCCTCCCCTAAATGCCTAATTTCCTAAGACAGCTGAACTGAAATGCAGACTTATTTCAATAAACTTTGAATAGGAAAATTAATAGAGAATTAAATGCTAAATATACCCAGAAGGGCAATTACATTAAGTCTACAGATCTGGGAGCACACTTAGAGGAAAATTAAGGTCCATCTCTCCATTCCCTAGTCAAGTCACAGATATAAATCCTATTTTGAGCTAGGAGACTGGAATTCATGACCCCCAAAATCCTTTAGACTTTGAGATCCCATGATCTGAGATTCTGAACTAGGAAATTATGAATTGGTTCAGCTGCAAAGCGTCCCTCAGAAGAGACTGCCCCTCCTATGGGGAATAATTCACTACTTGCTTTCCTCTCTCTTACCTTCACACCCACAGTAGAGAATTAAGTCTAGGGCAAATTCAGCCTTGCAATGGTCATGAATTAAAGTGTAGTGACCAGTCTTCCAGTGCCTCAGTTCCCCCTGGCATGTGGGAACACTTGATTCTAAAAAGAAAAAAAGAAGGGCCAGAAACTTTAAAAAATAACCTTGATAGAACTGTTAGATCGTAAGGGAATGATAATTAGGAATGATATGGCAATACAGGGAAACCATTCCCACGAACCTTTGGCTGAACCAATTCAGCCTTATAAAAGATTGTCAGAAATCACCAGCTCCATTTTGGGGTAAAAAAATTGAATTTTGATTTCTCTGTATAATAAATTTCAGATGGAAGTCTAGTTGCAAAAAATAAAAAAACAGGAATATTATTTTATCTAAGCTTAAAGTAGAGATTTCTCAGCATGTCATTATCTAAAGTAGAAACCAGGAAAAGCAAAGATAGATCTGATTACTAAAATATTTTATAAAATTTAAACCATGCTGAACAAAATTAAAAAACAAACTATTACAACCTGTTGAACAGAAGGTTAATAATACTCCTCTGAGGCAGGCAGATCACCTGAGGTCAGGAGTTCAAGACAGCCTGGCCAGTATGGCAAAACCCCATTCCTACTAAAAACACAAAAATATTAACCAGACATGGTGGTGTGTGCCTGTAATCCCAGCTACTTGGGAGGCTGAGGCACGAGAATCGCTTGAACCTGGGAGGCAGTGGTTGCAGTGAGCCGAAATCACACCACTGTACTCCAGCCTGAGTGACAGAGCGAGACTCCACCAAAAGAGGTTTAATACTCTTTCTTATATGTAACATTTTTTTATTTCTATAACTGATACAATGACAAAAAGCGCAAAGGAAAAATACACTGAGGTAATGAGAGGCAATTCATGAAAAAAAATCAAGCAACCAATAGAGAAAAATATACAACCATGCACCATTAGTCAATGATAGGCAAATGCCATTTTCACCTAAAGAATAAGCAAGTTGAAAAAGAAAATATGATAGTTTGGTAGGAAGAATGAATACATCATCATGTACAGTGCTGGTGGGAGTGTAGACTGACACAAGTTTTGGGGAGGGCACCTTGGCAATTGCCTTAAAATTTTGAGCAGTCTTTTTTTTTTTTTTTTTTAATTATCTTTATTTTATTACTTTTTTCTTTTTTTTTTTTTTTAAGATGGGGTTTCACTATGTTGGTCAGGCTGGTCTTGAACTCCCGACCTCAGGTGATCGCCTGCCTTGGCCTCCAAAGTGCTTGGATTACAGGTGTGAGCCACCATGTCCGGCCGAGCAGTCTTTGATATATCAACTGCACTTCTGAGAAGCATTCTGAAGACATAATGAATGCACTGTTTATTATGACAAGGAAGAAAGTTTAAAAATCTAAATGTTCAACAAAGGACTGGTTAAGGTCATTTGATCCAGTAGATTGCAGGCATTAAAAATTATACCGGAGAACAGTGTTTTTCAAAACTTAGTTGTGGCATACATTCTTGAAATGAAAGCTACTAGAAATGCAATGCTGGAAAGCAGACACATGTAAAACTGCTTTGGTGGAAGGGTTTCCTAAGTGAGGAGGGTGTCCAAACCTGTTCTATTGCTACAAAGGATATAAAAGGATGAGAAAGAGGCTTATATTAAGTGGAAAAAAGGATTACAGAACAATATATATGATATAATCTCATTAAAAATACATGTGTAAAAATATAACCCTATATATGTATACATATATGTCTACATACCAAAAAAACAGTGGAAGGGTATATTCCAAATGCTAATATGGCCACCTGTAGATGATTATTATTTTCCTTTTACTTATTTGTTTTCTAAACAATCTGAAATTGATGTGTTATTTTTATTTTTTAAAAACATCTTAAAATTATCAGGTCTGTAATATTGTCTCACTAGATGTGCCCTAGCTATGCCAATGTTTAGGACTGCTATCATATGCCCAGCTATTTTATAGCTTTTGCCAAGCTTTATAGCTTTTCCTCAATATGGTGACATTTATAAACAGTGATTTTTCTCATTCATTTTGGATTCCCTACTCTGCTTTGGCCCAGGGCCCCTTCTATAGATAGGTGCTCAACAGTGGAATAAAGCATCTTTTGGCTGCCCATACAGATTTTATCCCAAGTTGCAGGTTCCCATAAAAATGAAACCAAAAAAGGTATAGAAGTGGACAAGTTTTGGCCAGGTATGATGGCTCACACTTGTAATCTCTGCATTTTGGGAGGCCAAGGTGAGAAGATTACCTGAGCCTAGGAGTTCGAGACCAATCTGGGCAACATGGCAAGATTCCATCTTTACCAAAAAAAAATCAAAATTAGCTGGCATGTGGTAGCACATGCCTGTGATCCCAGCTACTTGGGATACCGAGGCAGGAGGATTGCTTGAGCCCAGGAAATCAAGGCTGCAGTGAGCTGTGACTGTGCCACTACACTGCAGCCTGCGTGACAGTGCAAGACCCTGTCTCAAAAAAAAAAAGAAATAAAGTAGTGGACAAGTTTTTTAAAAAACCTCTTTGAGATTGAGACTCTGGATACTGACTCTGGTTCCTCTTCGGCTCTAGGCAGAAATGCCAGTAGTCTTTCTTTGAAAGATTAGTTTTCCTTGTTAATGGATAATTTCCTTGTTAATTGATAACAAGGAAAACTAATCTTTCAAAGAAAGGCTACCCTGTGTATCAAAATAGCACAGAAAAAGCCACTCGGGTCTGGTTTTTCTAAATATCTGCAGTGGACAAAGTGATTGGTCAGTCAGTTTTGCAAGGCCATAGAATGAGTTATGTTGCTTTCAGTTAGCATCTCAAACCACCAATTTTGTTTCAATACGTATTTCCCCCTTGTCTTTGATCTCCTAACTATACAGGGTTCTCAGGAAATTTGAGTGGAAGCAGGGAGTGGTAAAATGGGTGACAGATGTTCTCATCTGACATAGTAATTAGTGCTGAAACAGCTAAGCTGAATTTGTAGCTACTCAGTTAATGATGCCAATATTTTCACAGGAGTGCTACCTCTTACATTTCTTCTGTTTCTCTCTTTTGCATCTTGTTTGTAGATGATTAAACTTCTACTTGTAATAATTTCCTTCTAATTGTTTGTCCAAATTCAAGCAAGTTTTCTTAGGCTGTTATATTCAGATCTAAGCTTAAATGGTGCTCCTCAGAGAGACTTTTCTAGATCATCACCCATTCACCTAAGAGGCTACTCAGTCATTTCTTGTCATATAACCCTATTAAAATGTTTTGCATAGCACTTATCATTACTTGATGTTTTCTTGTTGTTCATGTAAACATTTAATCTCTGTCTTCTTCTACTAGAATGTAAGCTCCCAAAGACCAGAGACCTTGTCTGTTTTGTTCTTGGCTCTTCAAGGGCATAGTGGATGCTCAAGATATGTTTATTGAATGAATAAGTGTTTGAATGGTTAATGGTAAGTAAGGACAAATCCTAACAACAGCTTACCTTTCTTTGTTTCATTTTCCTCTGGCTCTGGGTCTGTCTGGTCATTGCTCTGTTGGCTGTTGTTACTGATGGCTGTCTGATTATTCTCTGGCTCAGGAGGGCTATGGCTAGTCCCTTCTTCAGTGCTATCAGCAGCAGAGGCAGCTTCTTCCTCTTTTTTGTCCTTCATCTCATCTTCTTCAGAAGGGGCCAAGCAATGAAGCTTCAGGCCAGTGAAGTTGGAGAGCAGTAAGAATAGGGCCTCAGAGCGAAATAACTTCATGCACTCCTTCAATACATCAGGAAGCTTACTCTCCTCAGCTTTCTCATAAAACCTGAAACACAGCAATGTCAAGTTGTTCATCAAAGCCACAGATATAAAATGACTCATGGAATAAAAGCGGATCCTTAGCTTTGTAACTCTCTTCCTAAATCTTGGCACAGCTTACTAAAGTACAAGTTATTACAATAGTGAGATTTTGTTAGGATTTTGTAGGATATCCTGCTACTGGATGTCCCTGAGAACAAAACATCATTAGGGCAAGTGTCCTGTTATTGGGTGTGAGCCTTGGTCCATGATTGTGTATTTTCTCCTGTTGGTTATTTGATTTTCTTTCATGAATTGCCTGTCATCACCTCAGTGTATTTTTCCTTTAGACTTTTTGTCATTTTACTAGTTATAAACAATGTTATAGGTGCTGAATGCAGAAGCAAATACCTCAGATGATGGGTTCTACCTTTTGTTAGGGGGACCTCGGCTGCTCCATTCCACATCTCCATGCTCCAAGGCCTCACAGACTTCCGCAAATTTCTCAGGCTAGAAAATGAGCAAATAAAGAAGCAGTAAGCAAATCTCCCTATTACCCTACACTGGTTTGGCAGGTATAGTAGCTCTGCCAAACATCAATCTGGCTGATTCCTAAAAGGTGCAGTTGACTCTACTCCTTTCTTGTCTTTTTTTTTTTCTGCTCTTATTGCCCAGGCTGGAGTGCAATGGTGTGATCTTGGGTCACTGCAACATCTGCTTCCTGGGTTCCAGTGATTCTCCTGCCTCAGCTTCCTGAGTAGCTGGGATTACAGGCATGCACCACCACGCCCGGCTAATTTTGTATTTTTAGTAGAGATGAGGTTTCTCCATGTTGGTCAGGCTGGTCTTGAACTCCCTATCTCAGGTGATCCATCCACCTCAGCCTCCCAAAGTGCTGGGATTAAAGGCATGAGCCACTGCACCCTGCCGCCTCTCACTCCTGTCATGCAAGATCCCCTACTCCTGCTGTGGTGAAGCCAGGGCAAAGACTGGATACAGCATCGGTTTGCTTTAGCCAAGAGATCTGAGTGCCTGTTATGGCCCATTCTCTTAAGTAGTTATATATCTGACGTTAAACTCCTCAGCCTCCCAAATTGCTACATTTATAAAATGAGGATCATAATACAGACCATAATACAACTCACAAGATGTTGGGGGATAAAAATTAAACTGCATTACAGTCAAGGTCATTACTGTGAAAATCTCTAACAATTCAGATTCTCTAGACCCCTAATTTAATAAGCATTCTAAATTCAAAAAGTTAGGTATGACATAAGGAAGCTGGTTAATCTATTAAAATATTCTCCACAAGAGACTTTCCATTTATTCCTTTAATGCAGTTTCCCAAGCAGTCCTATCAGCTATAAATACGTGAAAACGGAAAAGATCCCACAGCATGGTTTAGGTAAACTCAATTGAATAGGGTATTCAGTTAATTTACTATAACTTCTCAAAATCTTATATTCTAATGTCAGCTATAAAATTCCTAGAGAGAGACAGAATGTAGTCTCTCAACCTTTTTTCATGGAGCAATAGCTCTTGGGACCATAGTTCCCTGGGACCCACAGTCAACTGTGAAGTGCCATGCCAGCAAGTTATCTTATTGGCCCTCACAACAACTTTGTTGTGAGGAAGGCAAGGCAGGTATGAATCCGTTTAACTAAAGACAAAATAAATACCCAGAGTGATTAAGTGATCTGCCCAGGTTAGTAAAACCACAGAACCAAGGCATGAGAATAGGTCTTCTGATTTTTTTTTTGAGATGGAGTCTTGCTCTGTTGCCCAGGCTAGAGTGTAAAGGCTCAATCTCAGCTCACTACAACTTCAACCTTCCAGGTTGAAGTGATTCTCCTGCCTTAGCCTCCCGAGTAGCTGGGAATACAGGTGTGTGCCACCATGCCCAGCTACTTTTTGTATTTTTTTGGAGTAGAAATGGGGTTTCACCATGTTGGCCAGGCTGGTCTTGTACACCTCACCTCAGAGATCTGCCTGCCTTGATCTCCCAAAATGCTGGGATCACAGGCGTGAGCTACCGCGCCTGGCCAGTCTTCTGATTTCTGATGTCTTTCCACTTACAGCAAGCTGCCTCATCACTGTCAAACATTCATCAACAGATATTGATCTATTAGTAATCTATTTTTAAAAGTAGTAAGATACACCATTTTTGTTAGAGGAATAGAAAGGTAACTACACACAACTTCTGAGGATGGAAGCTTGTGTGTGTGTCTGTCTTTGTGTGAATGTGTGTGTGTTTAAGACTCCAGAGAACTGGGGAATACCAAGGGATTCTTAACCCACTAAGCATACTGCTGATACTAATGTTAGTGTTATCATCATTTCTATATTTCATTTGAAGAGGAATGACATAAACATTCTAATCAGGAACAAAACAAAAGCTCCTCAGTGATGCCTATTCATCCATTCAGGAAGCAAAATTACATGCCAAACAAAATATTCAGAACAAGATATGCTAGCCTACCTTAAGAAACTCCTTCAGGAGAATTTCAGAACTTTCTTCAAACTCTTCTTGAATTTGAACTTGATAATCCATGTCCAGATAAGTAGGGTTGATCCAATCATACAAAATCTCATGCTTACGAAGAGGCAGCAGATGCAAAATGTGAGTTAATAATTCCTATTGCTTTTGCTCTTACATCATTTCACACTAATAAAATACAGGCAAATCCTTACTTTATAAGTTTCTCCTATTAAACATAACATACTGGAAAACTCTGCTTGAGAAAGACACTATCAAAAGTTTATTTAAGAAAAGGGGAGGCCAGGCTCAATGGCTCACACCTGTAATCTCAGCACTTTGGGAGGCCACAGTGGAGGGATCATTTGAGGTCAGGAGTTCGAGACCAGCCTGGCCAACATGGTGAAACTTTATCTCTACAGAAAAATACAAAATAAGCCAGGCATGGTGGTGAGCGCCTGTAATCCCAGCTACTCAGGAGGCTGAGGCAGGAGAATCCAGGAGGTGGAGGTTGTAGGTGAGCCAAGATTGCACCACTGTACTCCAGCATGGGCGAGGGAGCAAGACTCTGTCTCAGAAAAAGGAAAGTGGAAAGGGGCAAACTCAAGCTCAAAGTCCAGTTTCATTAATAGAAACAGCTAACTTTAAAATTGGAGAAACAATTGATATGCTATAGTTCCTAAGATAAGGATATCAGCAATTCTTACATCTTGTGGGATGTGAGGGCTCCTAGGTATGAGGGGTTCAAAGTAGTTGGGAGGCCTAGTCAACGATGGACCATGAAACCAGCCACTTATAGACAAACGTGACTTTTCTTCAGACAGGACTTCAGACACCTGAAAGGAAAAGCCCAGCAGCAAATCAACACGAAGAATAAAGGGGATTACCAGCCAATGCACATTAATTTCAGGGTCCCCCATGCTACGTATTAAAACAGCATCAGATAACAAGTCGATGCAGCTGTCACGTTTGGATAATGGGTGATTAAAAAGCATAATCCTTGGTATTCGATTAGTCATTTACAATCTTTACCTGGTGAAAGGACACTGGAGATACTTCAAAGAAAACCAGTTTGTTCCACGAAGGGATAAGAGACTTGACAATCTGCTTCGGCTGAAAGTGTTCTGCACCAGGAGATAACATATCCATAAATGTGGTTCATTGTCATTAACCACTGCCAGCCTGCCTCATTTTACTCTTGACAATTTCCTTATTTCTGAGGGCATCTACATGTACTCTTCAGACCCTGAAATACCACCCTTTCTAGCTGTTTCACTCATACTTGTGAGTTTGACTAAAGGGCATCTGTTCTTACTACACCATCTGTCTATTATTGAGAAGGGCCTGAATAAGTTCTCAGAGCTTCCTGGAGTCAACTTCTGGTGCTAGATATTCAAAAAAAACCCTGACTTTCTGTCAAATGGACTGGTCCTGGCAGATTCATAGCCACACGCAGCTTTATATGCACTCTACCCTTCCACAGTCAGTATTCAGATGCTGGGTCTGACTATTTCTCATCTTAAACAGATTCTAATTTATCACTGGAGTAATTTTTAAGTACAAGTTAAAGAGGTGGCTGTCAGGTAGTCACTCCAGAGGAATAAATGAGGAATAAAGACATTGTATATAAGAACATGATACTAAATCAACTCAGCTTTAACTCAGAAGTGGCCACTGGTGGTGAAGTGCATGCACTTGTACTTGTGTTACCATCAATGCTGTACAGGTCCAGGGTACCCCCCAGGCTCCTGTCCCAGGGAGGAACCAGGTATAGGATGAAGGCGATCCGGCGCCCTTCCAGCTCATCATCATGGCACAGCAGAGCATCTGCAATAGTTTAATGTATACCTTAGATCCCTGCAGATAGTGACCAGCTGACATGACTACATTTAATATCAGTCCATTTGACATTCATCTGTAATGTGAGCTCCAGCTTTAAATGTCCTCCAGCTTTAAAATGACACTTACTTCTCCTCTTTTATAAGTAAACAAGTAAGTCAATATAGAAAACTCTAAAAACGCTAAAGAGCACATAATTAGATCCAGATATAATCACTGACAGTAGTTTTGCATATAATCTTTCAGTATTTTTCCTATATATATGTGTTTACTTTAAAAAAAAAAAAAGCACCTGACAGTGGCTACTTGTGGCCTGCTTTTTAAATTACATGGCAAGTATCTTCCCTATCAATATACACACTTGGCATCACTTTTAATGGCTGCACCTATGCTATTATATAGATTATGAACTTACCTCCTTTCCCCTTTAATAGATTTCCTATTTGTTAATTAAGTTGTTTCCATTTCTTGGCCATTATAAAGACTAATTCAATGAACATTATTGTACATGGATCTTTTTGTACTTGTTCCCATTAGTTTCCTGAGGTAAACTTCTAAAAGCCATGTCGTGGGGCTAGCAAGATAGGCATCTGTGCAGGCTGAGAGGGAGGAAAGGCTATGGTGAACTGCAACCAATTGCACATGGAGAGATCGTTTCAATAAATAAATATATTGAAGACAATGGGAGCCAGGTTTCTCACCATTCAAGAAGGGAGTTACAAATATGGAAAAGCAGGAATCTAGAATGAACCCTGCGGTGTTCAACTGGAACTGGAGGAATCTATGTGAATTCAGTTTCTCATATATGTGTGTGTGTGTGTGTGTGTGTGTGTGTGTGTGTAAAAGTACAGGCTGGGCATGGTGGCTTATGCCTGTGATCCCAGCACTTTGGGAAGCCAAGGCAGGCAGATCACCTGAAGTCAGGAGTTAGAGACCAGCCTGGCCAACACGGCAAAATCCCATCTCTACTAAAAATACAAAAATTAGCAGGGTGTAGTGGTGCACACCTGTAATTCCAGCTATTCAGGAGGCTGAGATAGGAGAATGATTTGAACCCAGGAGGCAGAGGTTATAGTGTGCTAAGATCACACCACTGAATTCCAGCCTGGGTGACAGAGAGAGACTCAGTCTGAAAAAATATATATATTCTAAATATAAATGTATATGTGTGCATCTGTGTGTATGTATGTACATGTATACAGATATTCACCATCTCTTTACACTGAAAGGGTCTGGGTGCAGTGACACTCTAATAGCAAAGACACTTAAGAGTCCAGATCTTGATTGTTAAGTATCATTCTTTACTAAAATGAACCAGGGTTCTTTGGAAGAATGGCCAACTCCAGGTCATTTTAGGACCCTGGCATCGAAAATACAAGATAAATGTGGAAAATCTTATTTTGCAGAAAGTAAGAAAAAAAAAGAATGATAGGCACATAGCAAAAGGACACAGAAGTCAGTTTGAAAGAGCTCTCCTTGGTCAAATCAGGGACAATATCAGCATCAGTATAATGATAGTAACTGATAACAGCTCATTACACAAATAGCAATCCATAAATCCATACCAATATAAACAAATGAATGAATAAATAAATTGGGAGAAAAGTCTTGTCTAGAGTAGAATGACAATAACTAGAGAGATGATTGTGTTATAAAATCAGTATCTGGCAACCTTCATGGTAATAATTTATTAAGAAACATCAGAGAATGCTAAAGTAAGCAAATCAAAGTTTCATGAGAAATGGAATATTTACATAATCTTAAAGTATCTCCCCATAAAATACATAATGACAGGGAACAAGAATAGTAGAGAAACCTGATGTCAGCTACCACATTAATCAAGTGATCAAAGTTAATATCACTAATAATAATGTGACATATTGAAACCACACACTACCTGATAACAGTAAAAAGAACCCAGTATTAATTCTGTAATCCTGCCAAAAATATATGGCCTAAATCTAATCATGAGAAAACATCAGACCATTCCAAACTATGGAAAGTTTTCCAAAATAACTAATCTAAACATCTTCAAAAGCATAAAGATCATGAAAATCCAGGAAAGATGGAGGGGCTATTCTAGATTGAGGGAGGTTGAAGAGACAATATTATAACTAAATGCAACATGCAATCCTGACTGGATCTTTTTGCTATAAAGGACCAAATAATGAAAGCTGAAGGGAGCCTGGGACTTAGATAATCCATTGACATGGAATAATACATCAACATGAATTTCCTGATTCTAATGGTTCATGACTATCATGTAGGAAAATGTAGGAGTATTCAGGGGTCATAGAACATCATGCCAACAACCTACTCTCAAGTAAAACTGGAAAAAATAAATTATTTATGTTTGCCACTTTTCTGCAAGTTTGAAATTACTTCAAAGTAAAAAGAAAAGATACTGGCTGGGCATGACAGCTCATACCTGTAATCCCAGCATTTTGGGAGGGCAAGGCAGGTGGATCACTTGAGGTCAGAAGTTCAAGACCAACCAGGCCAACTGGTGAAACCCCATGTCTACTAAAAATACAAAAATTAGCCAGGGGTCATGGCACATGCCTGTAATCTCAGCTACTCAGGAGGCTGAGGCAGGAGAACTGCTTGAACCCAGAAGGCAGAGGTTGCCGTGGGCCAAGATCGCACCACTGCACTCAAGCCTGGATGACAGAGAGACTCTGTCAAAACAAACAAAAGAAAGTATATGATGGTAAATGAAGATCCACCATATGGCTTTTCCTGTGTATCACCAAGTCATCCTCTAAAAGTTGTGAATAAGCTATACTTCCAGGACAGTGTATGAGAGCACACTCAAATAATTATCTAGTAAAATTTAAAAAAGAAAACTCCTTTCCTTCTAGGTAAAAAATCAAGCATGTATCCAAAAAACCATTTATGTGCTGAGAAAAGGAAATGGAGGGATGTACCCCAAAGTGGTGACAAGAGAAGAGGAGGCAGGGAGAAGGTAAAGAAAGCTATCATGGTTTACACCATATACTTGCAATATTGTTTAATTTTTTTTTTCCTTTAAGAATATATTCACTTGGCTGGGTGCAGTGGCTCATGCTTATAATCCCAGCACTTTGGAAGGCCAAGATGGGCGGATCACAAGGTTAGGAGATAAAGATCATCTTGACTAACACGTTGAAACCCTATCTCTGCTAAATACAAAAAGTGGCCAGGTGTGGTGGTACATGCCTGTAGTCTCAGCTACATGGGTGGTTGAGGCAGGAGAATTGCTTGAACCTGGGAGGCAGAGGTTGCAGTGAGCCGAGATCATGCCACTGCACTCCAGACTGGGAGACAGAGTGAGACTCTGCCAAAAAAAAAAAAAAAAAAAGGCTGGGTACAGTGGCTCATGCCTATAATCCCAGCACTTTGGGAGGCCGAGGCAGGCAGATTATCTAATGTTGGAAGTTTGAGACCAGCTGACCAAAATGGAGAAATCCCATCTCTACTAAAAATACAAAAAATTAGCTGGGTGTGCTGGTACATGCCTGTGCTGGTACAGCTACTCAGGAGGCTGAGGAAGGAGAATCACTTGAACCAGGGAGGTGGAGGTTGCAGTAACCCGAGATCACGCCATTGTACTCCAGCCTGGGCAACAACAGTGAGACTCCATCTCAAAAAAAAAAAAAAAAAAAGAATGTATTCACTTATTGGCTTCAAAATAAAAAAGAAAAGGGAAAATAGCATTGAAGGAGATGGTTGTTCCTTAGGAAGTCCAAGAATATAGAGTTTATATATCACTCTGAATTTCTTGATAATTGTATGCACAGTTGGTATGTATTGGATTATAGGCATTTTGCTGAAAATATGGCCAGTAGCTTTCATTATATTCTGAAAGACAACCAATCACTGCTTATGCCTTCCTATAAGATGGGTATTTCTGTCTATGAACTGTGTCTTTATCAGGAAGATCCGGATGCTTTGCAGGGACATTCGGTTGAGAGATGGTACACAGATACCATCTCTCCATTACTGTTGAGTTAAAGCCTCTAAATCTTAACATCAGGCCATTATCTTCCTTACCAGTGAATTCATATTTAGCACAGGACATGTCAATGGTTGGTTCCAGGTCAATTTTAGAAATATCAGAAAGCCAGGACCGGAAATCTTCAAACAGAATTTTCCTAGAAATGTAAACAAAAGAAAACCTGTTATGCTGCCACAGTGTGGGCCCTATTTGGATCTAGGTCACAACTTTTCTTTCCTGGAGATCACATTTTATTCAAGAGATTCATTCTTAGATCTCATTTGAGATATTCTGAGAAATGTTTCTCAGTTCAAATTTGCATAGTTTAAGTCTAACGTTCCCAGAAAAATGAATGTAAAGCTCTATCTACTGTGGCTTATTTGTTTTAATGGTTCATGTTTTCTCAGTATTTTCTTCCCCCTAAATTTAAAGTATGCCCTATCATGGCAGAAGTGACAAAGGCCAAAGCCTTTGTCATAACAACTCATCACACCAATGTTCTACTCCAAGCTACCAATTTTCAGACATGTTTTTCAGCACTAAAATGAAAAGCTCAACTTCTCTTTTTTTTTTTTGGAGATAGAGTCTTGCTCTGTTGTCTAGGCTGGAGCGCAGTGGCATGATCTCAGCTCATTGCAACCTCTGCCTCCTAGGTTCAAGCAATTCTCCTGCCTCAGCCTCCTGAGTAGCTGGGATTACAGGCATGCACCACCATGCCCAGCTAAATTTTTTTTTTTTTTGAGACGGAGTTTCGCTCTTGTTACCCAGGCTGGAGTGCAATGGCGCGATCTCGGCTCACTGCAACCTCCGCCTCCTGGGTTCAGGCAATTCTCCTGCCTCAGCCTCCCAAGTAGCTGGGATTACAGGCATGCACCACCATGCCCAGCTAATTTTTATATTTTTAGTAGAGATGGGGTTTCTCCATGTTGGCCAGGCTGGTCTCCAACTCCTGACCTCAAGTGATCCGCCCACCTCGGCCTCCCAAAGTGCTGGGATTACAGGTGTGAGCCACCGTATCCAGCTTCAACTGTTTTTCTTTACATACTTTACTTCACTTGCAATGCCAAATATGTGGGCTTTTCCCCACACACTGACCAATTCTCTGACACCAGCTGAGTGTCTTAAAAGTCAATTCAATTCTGACACTATCTATCAGGGGTTAATCAGGTTAAGGGCTTAGTCCCACGAGATTGCCCCCAGTGTGACCCCTCCTCCCCCACCGCCATTTCATATACTAATTACAAGTCCAAGTTGTGACCTTTATGCTTCTAACCAAATAGTTACAAACCAGAAGTTCACACTACTGCCTCCTCGGGTTTGATAATTTGCTAGAATACCTCACAGAACTCAGAAGAAGTTTGTTTACTAAATTACTCGTTTATTATAAAAGGATACAACTCAGAAATAGCCAGATGGAAGGGCTGTATAGTGTGAGATATGGGGAAGGGTTGTGGAGCTTCCACGCCATAGTCCTCCCCAGTTATACCACCTTTCCAGTACCTCCATGGGTTCAGCAATTCTAAACTCCTTTGGTTAGGGTATCTGATGGAGGTTTCATTATGAAGGAATAATTGATTAAGTGATTGGCTATTGGTGATTAACTCAACCTCCAGCCCTTCTTCCCTTGCAGAAGGTCAGAGAGGTCTGTGCCAGGAATAGAGACCAAGACCAAATATACATTTATTATAAATCACAAGCACTAATACTAGTACCACCATTTAATGAACACTTAGGTGGCACTGTTTAGAAGATTAAAACAACTTTAAATGGCAATAATGGTGAGTGAATTAAACGCATAATAATCAGCAAAATCCTTCATAGAAGTTCTGATGCTAACAGGATACCAATAGGATACCATTTGTCAGCTAAACTGGCTCTCTACATAGAAATCTCTTGAACACAATTTATTGCTCATTCAGCTAATCAACTTTGAAATTATGAATTATTAACCTCAAGGAATTAAAAACATTTTTAAAAGGTTTACATTAGTTCAAATTATGCTTACAAAGATACTTCAATATTTTTTGGATCATCCTACTCCAAATGCACTTAACTGAAATTACCATAAAATACAACTGTCCTGTTTATAACAAAATATCAAATCTCCAGGTTGATCTCCAAGATTTCATTACCAGATACCTTTTTATATTATATACTACCCAAAGAAAAAAAATGCCATTATCAGCTGTGAACAAGCTTAAAAAAAATTCCATAAAATACTTGTGCTCGGTCAGTCCACCCAGAGGTGCCATGTTAACTTTTAAAGGCAGAGTTGCAAATTATATAGAAAGGATCAGGATAGCAAACTGCTGAACCAGGCTTTGGATAATGTGAGTGATAAATATTTCTTCAAACTCTTTATACTCTAAGCAACCAATAGTCTTAAATCCTTTACTGGTAACATCAGCTTCCACAAATTCCAGAAAAACCTCCTCTACTCATTCTATGAAAGTGTCACAAGGACAGGCATATTTTCTGTCATTGTTAGCACTTGTTAATTGTATTCATGAAGGAACTCACAGAACCCAAGTAGGAAATAAAAAGATCAGCTTTCTGTAATGATTAAGGAATTGCCGCTAGCTCACCATCTGGCTGTAAGCCTTCGGTGTGGAATGTAACTCAGTCCCACATGAAATGCTTAGCAGAGGGGTGTTGTGAACTAAGGAGATAATGTCTTAATGCATAATAATCTGTCTTTAGGGGGAAAAAAGTCTAAGTAAATATGAAACATAATGTGCTACAGTTAACACACAAGCAATAGTTCAGGATTTAGAAGAAAGAAACTGTGTAGGCTTCCTATCATACATGGAAGTGTTGCAGAGAAAAAAATAGAATGAGAATAAATAATTTATGCCACATAGATGAAAAACAGCTATTTCAAAGCAACATGTACTCATTACAAAAAAACTAGGAAAAAATCCTATGTAAGTAAAAAATTGTTAAACCTGTATTCCTACTAGCAAGAATTAAATACTCTATTTTTCCAAATCTTTATCATTGTACACCCAAATGTAAGTGTGTGTATCTCTTTTTAAAATAAGATAGCATGACATGAATCTACCGGTCAGAAAAAAACAACAAACCATCAAATTGCATGTACCATTTATTTTTTTTCTTGACAAAAATGTGTATCATTATTTTATATATCACTAAGAAAAAAATGCTGTCATTTAAAGTAGGACACAAAAGTGATTGTGTGAGACACTAGATCTCAGAGCGGTGGCTCACGCCTGTAATCTCAGCACTTTGGGAGACTGAGGCAGGTAGATCACGAGGTCAGGAGTTCAAGACCAACATAGTGAAACCCCATCGCTATTAAAAATACAAAAATTAGACAGGCATGGTGTCAAGTGCCTGCAGTCTCAGCTACTCGGGAAGTTGAGGCAGGAGAATCATTTGAACCCAGGAGGCGGAGGTTGTGGTGAGCCGAGACTGCACCACTGTACTCCAGCAACAGAGTGAGACTCTGTCTCAAAAAAAAAAAAAAAAAAGTTAAAAGCTTCTTAGAGTTGAGAAAATAGATAACGACAATATTCATGTGTCAAAATTCATATATACCATATTTAATGGTTATATAGTTTCCACTTTTTGTTTTGTACTATTAGGTTTAAATCTCCACGGGCCATTAAATCTGTATATAATTTTTCAATATTATAAACAATATTACAATAAATAATCTTGTGTGGAATCTTTGAGCATATCCTTGTTTTCTCCGGATAAATTCTTATAAGTGAAATTATTCTACAAAAAGATATGCATATTTTTGGCTTGGCATGGTGGCTCACCCATATTACGTAATCCTTGCACTTCGGGAGGCCGAGACGGGTGGATCACCTGAGGTCAGGAGTTCAAGACCAACCTGGCCAACATGATGAAACCCTGTCTCTACTGAAAATACAAAAAATTAGCCAGGCGTGATGGTGGGCGTCTGTAATCCCAGCTACACTGGAGTATTGGGGCAGGAGAATCACTTGAACCTGGAAGGCAGTGTTTGCAGTGAGCTGAGATTGCACTACTGCACTCCAGCCTGGGCAACAAGAGTGAAACTCCATTTCAAAACAACAACAACAACAACCAAGATATGCATAATTTCAAAGGTTCTGATACATCTTTCAAAATCATCTTCTAAGAAACACTGTAGCAGTGAATAAAGGTATCTATAACTGATCTATACCTGTCAACACTAGGGTTTTTGTTTTTAATATTTATCAACCTAACGTGTGAAAAATGCTATCTCCATTGTTAACTTCTGTTTCCTTGATAACTAACAAGGCTGAGCATTTTATCACTGAGAACTTGGGCCTTGGAATGAGACGGACTTATTTTAAGCTATGCAAACTTAATTTCTCAGTCTTTTTTCTCCTCTACAAAGTGGGTTAACGATGTCAACAAGGATTATATAACACACACAATGTTGTAACATTTAAAGCACTTACTACTCTGCCTGGCACATGTTAGGTACACAACAAATATGATTACTTGTTTACCTTAAAGCAGAGATGTGAGGCTCTCTTCTCTTCCTCAAATCATCAGACTGGAACATGAAAAGAGAGGGGGAAAAAAAAAGGGATTTCCTTCACATAAGAAACACACAAAGGAGAGCAGTTTACTGAGTGTTCTGGTCCTAGCATTGACATTAAGAGCCCAGACTCGGAAGCCAGGCTGCTTAGGTTTAATACAGGTCCCTTCCATTGGAAGGCTCTGTGACTTGCCAAGTTACTACCCTCTGTGCTGTATTCATTGAACAAATACTTAAGTCACTGTAATAGTCTAGTTCCTATCCCTGTTAAGGGAGACAGACAACAGACACAAAAAGCAGATTAGTATAAAGATGGTGAGACATGCAGAAAGGGAAAAAAAAAAAAAACCCAGGAAAATAAGAATGGGGAGTGCTGAGCCTGGGGAGTGGTTTGCAATTATAATCAGGTCGGCTAAGGTAGACTTCAAGGAGGTGAAACAAAGACTTGAAGGAGGCTGGGAAGTGTGGCAAGGGAATATCAAGGAACAAAGCATTCAGGGCCCTGAGCATGAAGCATGCCTGGCCTATTCAAGCTACTGCAAGAGCAGAGAGAGGGAGGGCAGTAGGAGACTTAAAGCCATTTTAAGCACTTTGGCTTTGACTCAAAGAAATGAGAAGCTTCACCTGATTATTTCTAAGCAAAAAAAAAAAAAAAAAAAAAAAGTCATTGGAGTTTTTGAGAAATAACATTCTTTAAAGATAATATCCACATAACACATAATATCTACATAATTTCAAGTGATTAAATTTACCATTTAACCACTTGAAGGTGTGTAATTCAGTGGATTTTAGTATATTCACATTGTTGGGCAATCATTAGCACCGCCTAATTTCAGAACTTTTTAACACTCCAAAAAGAAATCTTTGTGCCCATTTAGGTAGTCATTCCCTATTCTCTCCTCCCTCCAGCCCCTGGTAACCACTTGCCTATTCTGGTGGACATTACACATAAATGGAATCATGGACATTACACATAAATGGAATCATACAATAAGTAGCCTTTTGCATCTGACTTGTTTCGCTTAGCCTAATGTTTTCAAGGTTCATCCACATTGTAGCAGTATCAGTATGTCATTCCTTCTAATGGCTAAATTGTATTCCATTCTATGGGCATACCATATTTTGTTTATTCATAGTTGAATTGTTTCCACTTTTTGGCTATTATACATAAAACTGCTAAAAACATTTGTGTACAAGTTTTTATGTGAACATGGTTTTAATTATCTTGAGTCCATTTACATTTTAAGATAACACAATGACTTCAGTGACTGGGTGAGCAGGCAACAGTAGAAGGGAAATGGTTGATACACAAATAGAATAATCCTGGGGAGACACAGATCACTTGAACCAGGGGTTGGCCTTTGGCAGTGGAAGCAGTAAGAAGTGGGCTTCTCTGGATATACAGCGGTGTGCCACTCACATTCTGAGAAATTTGTTGTTAGGTAATTTCATTGTTGTTCCAACATCATAGAGTGCATTTACATAAATCTAGATGGTATAACTTACTATACATCTAGACTATATGGTATAGCCTATTGTTCCCAAGCTACAAACAAGCTGGCATGTTACTCTATTGAATACTATAGGCAAGAAAATAGAAGTATTTGTGTATCTAAACATATCTAAATATAGAAAAGGTACAGTAAAAATAGGTATTACTTTATGGGATCACTACTGTATCCATTGCTGACAGAAAACGTCATGTGGTGACTGTATTTTCAAGGTAGAGATAGCAGAGTTTCATGACAGACTAGAAGGTAGAGATAGCAGAGTTTCACGATGGACTGGAGATAAGGTGAAAGAGGAATCAGGGATGACCTCCTTTTTGGCCTGAGCCCTGGGAAAGATCAAGCTACTATTAACTATGATGGGGAAAACTGCAGGTGGAGCAGAGTTAGAGGGAGAAGGCCAGAAGTTTAAGTGTCAGACACTTACTAGACATCCAAGAGGAGGCAAAGCCGTGAGACCCATAGACATCTGTGTACCTAGGGAAGGAGTCCAAGCATTAGGATGCAGAGTATTCTACCATTAAGAAGTCAGGTGGAAGAGGAAGACCTAGCAAAGGAAGCTAAGAAGAAATGGCCACTGAGGAAGAACAGAAACCAAGAGAGCATGGTAACCTGAAAATAAAGTGAAAAAAATGTCTCCAGGAGGAAAGAGTGATATAGTAGGTCAAATGCTGCTGATGAGCCAAGGAAGGACTGAAAACTGATTATCAGATTTAGTAATGTGGAAGTTATCAGTGACCTTGATGAGTATAGTTTCAGTGCAGTAGCACAAGGGAAAGCCTGATTAAAATGGGCTTACCAGAGACTGACAGGAGAGGAATTTGACACAGTGCAGACAAGTCTTATAAGAAATTCTGCTGAGAAGAGAAGCACAGCAATGGGGTGGTAGCTGAAGGGAAAATTAGGTTAAGAACTTTATTTTTTCTTATGGTAAGAAGAACTAACAGCTTTTCTTTTTGGTATGCTGAAGGGAATGATCCAGAGAGAAACAAAAACTGATATAGTTTCCTCAACTGTAAAACAGGTATAGTAATGTACCTCTTTCATGGGATTGTTTTGAGGATTTAATGACTAAATATAAAGCACTTAGCATGGCATAAAGTATGCATTCAATCATGCTTGCTTTCAAAAAATACAGAATATTGGGCAACTCCTAATGACAAAGTTGATTACGGGAGTTGGAAGCTGTCAGAGACCCGATTATCAAGTCAATTCATACCACAAGCAAAGGGTAAGGGTGAGGATTAAAGGGGCAGGAGAATGAAACCAGGTTTTATATCTACTGTCTTAGGGTGAAGAGTTCCTGTTCAAAAGGTATTAACAGTAAAAAGTATTCACAGTAGAGTTTTAACAAACTTCCACATGGATCCAAAGTAATGGGTGCTCCCCCCACTTTTTTTTTTTTAGTCACTTAAGGCTCTTTTTATTATTTTGCCTTTTATCTTCCAGTATTTTTAATCTTCCAAATTGCATTAAGTAAAAATCATTCTGATGTTTCAATTTTAGTAATCAGAAGCACATGGCCCTAAATTAACAAGAGGCCAAGTGTGTAATAATCACAATGGCAGGCAACTGTGGTTTTTAATTAACCTGTGCAACCTTACCATGGAAAAACGTTTAGTTTTTGGCTTTCTGAATTATTAAGAGTAGTATGTTTCATGTATTTATCCTGGTTAATTCAGTCATGTGTATAAGGCCCAAAGACAGAAGATCTGGGGAAGGTCAGGATATATTCATTTGACCAATCAGCTCTAACGTAAAAGAATAAGAAAATCTCTTATTTACTTTCTTATCCCAAATAAAATAAAATGGGAAAATGCAAAAAACACAAAACAAAATTAATCTTCATCTTTTTTTTTTTTTTAAGCACAGATGTCCCTGAGGTTTTCAAGAATTTCTAAGAGTGATATCCAACATGTACTAAAAGATATACCCCCAAACTGGGGAAACCAATGACCGGTATTTCTGTACCTAGACTGGGCTGTGTCTCCCAGAGTAGAAGAACCAACCTTTAAAAAAAAAAGATAGTCTTTTCTGCCCAATTAAACTGTCCACCAAAAAAAAAAAAAAAAAAAAGAATGGATTTTACTCTTTGTCCTATTGCAATGTAGAGCAAACTTTAATAAATCAAGCCACCTGAAACAGACATGAGCTGAAAATTTTGAGATGGAATTTTGATCCACCCAGGCTGGAGTGCAATGGTGTGATCTCTGCTCACTCCAACTTCTACCTCCCAGGTTCAAGCGATTCTTCTGCCTCAGCCTCCCAAGTAGCTGGGATTACAGGTGAGCGTCACCACACCCAGAAAATTTTTGTATTTTTAGTAGAGAAGGGGTTTCACCATGTTGGCCAGGCTGGTCTTGAACTCCTGACCTCAGGTGATCCACTTGCCTTGGCCTCCCAAAGTGCTGAGATTACAGGCATGAGCCACCGTGCCCAGCCTGAACTCAAAATTTTAAATGGTAATTATTTCCCAATGCACAGCTCTCTTCATTATACCACTTACCCACATGTACTTAACCCCTTTCTTTCTAACATACTTACTCCTCGGCTTAATTTGTTTCTTCGCTATCTCTGTAACCATCACTTTCACCCCTATTATTATTTCTGGCCTGAGCAACTGGAAAGATCAAGTTGCTTTTAACTGTGATAGGGAAAACTGAAGGTGGAGCAAATTTAGAGAAGACCAGGAGATTAGTTTTGAATTTAAGTGTCAGACACTTACTAGATATCCAAGAGGAGGCAAAGTCATGAGACCCACAGAAATCTGTGTACCTAGGGAAGACATTATCACTCTCCCCATTCCTGCAGATGAAGAAACTGAGAAGTCTTTGAGAGTACAGAGCCTGCACTTTTAACACTAGATTTTAAAGTCTTACAGAGGAGGCACTGTCTAAGGCTTCCATATAATAATTATAGCCCTTAACACATAGTTCACACTCAGTAAGCTTGGTTAAATGAAAGCATGCTCTTAACAATGTCAATAAGGGCCCTTCAAGGCAAACCCATCCTAAAACCTCAAGTCTAAAGGTATTGAATGATTTTATAGACAATGAATTTTCAAGGTGGAAGAGCTAATGCAGCAAAGAAATAAATACCTGCTGGAACTTATATAAATCATTATACTTCTCATGGAAATCCAAGTTCATAAGTTCCTTCTGAAGCCCTTCCAAGAAGTCTTGGCTTTGGATGAAGTTTGGGATCATGCAGTGAAGAAAAGGGTCCATGTCCATGACAATGGCTTCTGTTGGAAGGAAAACATTGTCTATGGCTTCTTTCCTTTCTTTTCCCAAGTTACTGTCAGAGGTATTTACTACCTACTGTACAAAAAACAATCAGTTCAGTTCAGGCATAACCACTTCTAACTCCTTGATTTCTACCCCAACATTTATCCACTGCTTCTGGCTGGCTATATCACCACCCTGCTAATCATCATCACCACCACCGACCAGGTCCCAGGCCCAGGGGTGCTTTACATGCATTATCTCATTTAACCTTTTCAAGGGCTTTAAGGAAGACATTATCACTCTCCCCAACCTACAGATAAAGAAACAGAGTACAGAGCTTGCACTTTAAACACTAAGCTATCGTTTTCCATAGGCATCCAGACCACCCTGGACCCTCCTCTTCAAAGCACTTGACAACAGAAAGAAAAATCACAGGGAACTCTAGAAGGGGATGCCTGGCACACAAAGCAGAGCTCCTATCACATAAGGTGATGTTTGAAGCTGAGGCTGGAATCGTTCAACGCAGCCTCCTTTCCTTAGTCAACACGTGTTTACTTTCATACATCATACAGTCAAACTATAGGCGCGAAAAGACGAGAAAACTCGGGAGCCGAGCTGGCAGCTCATGGCAAATGGTCTGGCAGACTCTCCTGGGACAGCCGAGCAATGCTCTTGCACGACAAACGACATCAACCACTCCCGTATTTGTCCAGACGTGTATTGGGCCTTACTCAGGGAAACATTTACTGAAGCCTGCAAGCATTAGCTTATTACTTCCATTCACCGTCTTTCTGAGGTACAGACTATTAACTATCCCATTTTACTTAGGAAGCAGCTGAAGTTTAATAAAGTTAACTCCATTGCCCGGCGACGCCCAATCAGGGGAGAGGATTCTAGCTCGGTAATCTGAGAATCCAGAATGCAACTATCACTTGCATACCCTCTGCTTCCCGAAACTCTCCGGCCTCCATTTCTCCCTCTTCTCAGGTTTCTAAATTCAAACCGAATTTGGACTGAAAGAGAGCAGCAGCCGAGGCAGGAGGGTCGGAGGTGGCCAAAAGTCCTCCAAGAGCCTCTTCCCTTGCTGCCCCACTGCCAGGGTTCGAGTTCCAGGGCTTTTTCAGAGATCCCCAGACCCCTGAGTGGCGGCCCCTCCCTGAGAGCACCCGGTTACCGTGACTGAAAGGCGTCCTGTGGCTCCAGGCCTCAGCCACCTGCTTTTTCAAGGTTTCCTCCGTGACAGCGTCCGAAAACTCCGCCATCACCTCCTTCTTTCCCTTTTTTCCCACCCGGGCTGGGCCGGGCTCCGCTGGCCGCTTCCCATTCATCTCCTCCCAAGGTACAGAGCCAAGCCTGTACAAGACGCTACTTTCCTAAAGGGACTACAATTCCCGGCATGCCCCAATTACCGGGTTCCCCTGCGCTATCCAATTGGAAGCACCAAAGTAAGAGAAGGCGGAACCTATACCGGTTTGCCAATGGGAGCTCCAGCTATTGCAGCCATCCCACTAGCGATTGGCCCAATGGCGCTCTGTCTGGCAGGCCATCACCTTTCTACTTCCTGCCGCCAGAGGCTCCGGGTTCACTTCCGGCGTGCCTACACCTCCCATTGCGCGCTCCTGTTAATGGCGGGCGGTGGCCTCTGAGGGGATCGGAGATAACCGCTTTGCGCTCGGGGAAACTCTTCCCTGCCTCCCACTTTCTGCTCGCCGTTAGCGCCGGAACTCTCCAGCATGTCTGTGGTACCACCTAATCGTTCGCAGACCGGCTGGCCCCGGGGGGTCACTCAGTTCGGCAACAAGTACATCCAGCAGACCAAGCCCCTCACCCTGGAGCGCACCATCAACCTGTAAGTGCGGCGCGGCCTTGGCGGGCATTCCTCTCCTGAGCGCTCCCAGAGACTCTTCGGCGCGCTTCACGCCTCCGCATCTCCCGCCTCCAACTCCCGCTGGCGGATGTGCGGCATCCTCGTTCCCTCAGGCCCCTTTCTCATCCTCCACCCTGAGTCCTTTTCTGAAAGGAAGGCTTGTTCCCATCCTCTGTATTCAGTCATAATGGGGAAGAACGGAGTTTGCTTTGAACTCATCCTTTCCCCACCTCTCCTGAGGTAACCAATTTCAAAATGTTTGCGTTTTTTTAATCCTTCCAGTGAAAGGTTTATGCCCTCGCATCACGTATATGCTGTTGCTTTGTGAGCGTCGATGTGATACGAGTGGTATAACTAAGTATCGTTTTTGCAGTTTTCACTCCGACACTAAGCTTTGAGATCCAGCTGGAATGCCTAAGTCTAGTGTTTTTCCTTTCAAGCGCTACCCAATATTTCAGTTTATGAATACACCACATTTTTTTCATGTGCCCGGGGCTCCCTGCCCTGCCCTTACGCCTTCCTGTCTCAGCGCCGATTTCCCAGGCACCCCAGCAGGCTCCACTTTGGGAGTAAGGCTTTCAGACCGGGGGGAACCAGAATATTTGTACCAGAAAATCCCATTGTGGGCTGCATTTTATTTTCAATACCTTTGTGTTTCAACACTTCAAACCGTTGCATTTCAAGGTCACCCTCAGAAGCAGCCTCGTTGTAGCAGGTAATCGGCGTTTGGGGTAGGTCTTAATCAAGAAATTGTCAGTAATGGTTTTTTTTGTTTTTTTGAGATGGAGTTTCGCTCTTGTTACCCAGGCCGGAGTGCAATGGCGCGATCTCGGCTCACCGCAACCTCCGCCTCCTGGGTTCAGGCAATTCTCCTGCCTCAGCCTCCCGAGTAGCTGGGATTACAGGCACGCGGCACCATGCCCAGCTAATTTTTTGTATTTTTAGTACAGACGGGGTTTCACCGTGTTGACCAGGATGGTCTCGATCTCTTGACCTCGTGATCCACCTGCCTCGGCCTCCCAAAGTGCTGGGATGACAGGCGTGAGCCACCGCGCCCGGCCAGTAATGCTTTTTTAAAATCGTTTCTGAAGATTTGTGCCTCCATTTTCCTGATGGAGGAAAGTGGCCAGTTTATGCTAGTAAGGGTACTAGTGCAAGGATTTGCTGGTATTGAGGTTTTCGTAAGACACTTTAGGTGTTTTTCTGCTTTACGTTAAAATCAGTGGACGTTCTTTCCCCACCCGCCAACCAAAAGTGATTTGAAGTTGGAAAGATGGTTAACATGGTTTTATTTTGCAAAACGTGCTGGTTTGGAAATTTAAATAATAGAAATGCTGAGTTTATAAAAACTGTACTTAGTTGATAGTTGTGCGTTTAAAAGTCCTCGGCCGTAGTGGCGGCTCACGACTCTAATCCCAGCACCTTGGGAGGCTGAGGTGGGAGGATCACTTGAGTCCAGGAGTTGTAGACCATTCTGGGCAACATAGGCCATGTCTACAAAAAAAATTTTTTTTAATTAAAAAAATCAAACGGTAAGGGCAAATATTATCCTTCTTAGTGTGAAAGCACAGCTTCTGGGTTACTTTTAGTGGTGATTAGCACTAAAACCCACAGTCTTTTTTTTATCTTTTTAAGTTTTATCTTTTTAATTAATTTGCATCAAACCATTTTGGAGAATTAACTTGGCAAAATAGCTTTCAGGAAGATATTTTAATCTTTGCTCTATTAAAATTATGAGTTGATTTATAGTACATTTCCTCTCCTAAATACAAAATAATCATTGTGTTGTGAACTTCAGTTCACCTGAGTTAACATTAAGTTGAAAACAAACGCCCTCTCTCCCATTATATTTTCCTTTAGGAAATATTGCATGAATGTCTTCTTTGTACCAGGCACTGTGCACAATATTGGATGTACAGCGGTGAGGAAGTAAGGTGGTAGCCCCTGCTTTATGAAGCTTACAGTATGATGAGAACAGTATGTTTGTCTGGGGTGGCACTCTGATTTCACAGATGAAGATTCTGACATTTCATTTTGACATCTCCTTGCTGATATAGTGGAACTGGCTCTTGCAACAGAGATGTGTAATGGCTATTCTTATTCTTTCTAACTCAGGTTGTGAGAATTAAATGTTAATATATGTAAGGCGTTTTTAAACAAATGCCTGGCACATCGTGTTGTGTAGCATATCTGCTGCTGCTACGGTTGATGGTGTTAGATTTAGCATTGGGTCTACTGGGGACGTTCTTTAAATCTTTAAAGCATCCTGGAAATGGTATTTTTAAATTATTTTAGAGCTTTTTCATATGCCTAGAACTTGCCTTCTGGAATTAAAGTAATTTTTAAAGTTTTGGCAACCTTGATTTGTTCCCCTTTCAAGAATGGCTGAGTGGAGTAGATACATTAATGTTGACTATTCATGTCAAGGGCTTTCGGTAGAATAGGTAACCATGGACGAGCAAATGTGGCCTAAATTCTTACCTAAAGGCTTCTTGCTGTAAGGTTTTAATCAAGGGGTTACAACATATAAGTAGGAAATTTTTAACTACTTTAAAGAAAAATTTGATCTTTATTAGGCAAGATGAAAACTGTCTTTAACAGTATGAATCATATTTTAAATTATTGGTAAAGGAAGAGGGTATTGGATCAGCTATGGTGGGTAGAAGATTCAAATGAGGAAAGGGAACAATAAGGAGACTGAAGAGAATAAATGCCGAAGGCTAGTAAGGCTTCATAATAGATTTAGAGGACAAAAAGAGAAAGTAGAAGAGTTGCTCTGAAAAGTAAAGGCTGTGGTGCCAGAAGAATCTGAGGATAGTTGACTGAGATAAACAGAAAATAACTGGAGGGATGTCAATGAAAAGTGGTGGCTTAGTTTTAGAAAAAAGGGATTAGCCATTAGTACTCACAGTTAAAACTTTCTGATGAGGTTAGTAGTCAGAGGAACCCAGGAGGACATTAATTATGAGCCAGATTGGTAATGTTGGGATAGCAGCCGTGGTCTAAAACCAGAGAATTACTAATGTCCACATAACCATTTCTCTAAGCATTTAAGGATAGTGTTATCTACACTTGAAAGTTAGAATAAGGAGTAGCAGCCTGATCTAATGGAAGCTCTGGCTTTAAGAGTCCAGAGAGCAAGATTCTAATCTCTGCTGTCTCATTAACTTTTGTTATGTAACTGTACAAATCCTATGTCTCTGAGTACAACATATGCACTTTTTTTGTAAAATGGTTTCTTTATGCTAATGTCTGTCATGGTAAATTCCATTCTTGAGTTCCCATGTTAGATTTGTCTTTGGATCACAGGTACCCTCTTACCAATTATACTTTTGGTACAAAAGAGCCCCTCTATGAGAAGGACAGCTCTGTTGCAGCCAGATTTCAGCGCATGAGGGAAGAATTTGATAAAATTGGAATGAGGAGGACTGTAGAAGGGGTTCTGATTGTACATGAGCACCGGCTACCCCATGTGTTACTGCTACAGCTGGGAACAACTTTCTTCAAACTGTAAGTAGTGTTGGAAATTAACAGCAAGACAGTTTTTAATAGGATTGCTGTTTATGCAGCTCTGGAATACAGTTTTAGCCCTCAGTCATTTATTTCAAGAAGCTGCTATTAATGGTGTCGTTAGAAAGAGAAAATCGCAAATAATTTTTCTCCATTGCAGTGCTTATTTATTTTCCTAACTAGTAAACTGTGTGTTTCTGTATGTTGTTGATGTTAATGATTGAGCTTGGTAGAAACTCTGGAATAGTTGAGTCTAAGATCAATGTCTAGATGTCATTGTAGCATTATCAGGAACAACTGATATTTCTTTCTTGGTATGATTGGCATTTCCTGTTCTTAAGATGACTTAGGTTTTTATAGGTACCAGTTTAGTTTTATCATTTAAGCTCCTAAATCTCTGAAACATTTAATCCACAACTATTTGACTAGATTATACCAAAAAGAAAGGTCTCAAATACTTAGATGACATTCTTGAAAAAAGTGTCCCATTCTTCAGGCCTGAAGAATGTGATCCATCCCTCTCTGGGCATTTCTAGACTCCAGTATCATCAGATAGCTTCCAGAGAGAAGACTGGGATGGTCTGGTGGTTAGCAATTTTGTTTATGCTATGTTATATATTCTGTTTAAAACCAGGGTTTATGTAATGGGTACACATGGACATAAAGATGGAAAAAATAAGCACTGAGTACTTCAAAGGTGGGGAGGGTGAAGGGGATGTGAGGGTTGAAATACTTCCTATTGGATGCTATGTTCACTATTTTGGTGATGGGTTCGCTGGAAGCCCAAACCTTAGTATTATTACACAGTATACCTATGTAACAAACCTGCACATATACCCCTTGA